>NC_080543.1:18932512-19242564 GCF_028640845.1 Ahaetulla prasina
GACAATACCTATGTGAGGTAGCAATGGAGTGCCAATGATCAATGGTAGGAATAAAGCGGATATATGTTAGGGCTATGCAGGTTTTTAAAATGCTTGAGAAAGCTACTTTGGACCTCACACAAACATAATGAGTCTATTCATGAAAGCAATTAAAAGAGCATTTATGTGGAAGCATGAAATAAGAGGGAGCTGTTTTAATATTTACCAGAACGTCCTGTGTTTACAGGAGATCCAAAAAGCACTTCCCAATTATTTTAGAATTGAACACAGACACACGCAGAATAATAAGGCAAAAGTCAAATGCATGATTGACGCTTATTCAAAGGCAGCAGGTAGTCAACTTGTCATTTAGGCAGTGATGATACTTGGCATATTTTGAGTTCCTTATGTTGCTTGTGTTTTAAAAAACGGCATCTTTTTTTAAAAAAATCCCAAACAGAAACAATCTGGCTTTTCAAAAATCACACTGAAAGCTTTGTGAGGCATGTCTGTGTCAAAGCTCTGGCAAGTGGCATGTTATTTTGTTAACGTCATGCCTGGCTGAGCGAGCGCTTTCTAATGATATGGCATCTTATCTATGACGCACAGTAAACATTTTGTGTTGGGGAAAACCAATAGTCCCTTCTAGTGTCCCTTGTTTTCTTTTTCAACACCACAATCCTGGAGTGCCAACCAGCCTATTATCTTTGGTAAACATTCTTTTAAGTCTGCCCATATATCAAAAAGTAGTTGTGAAATGTGGCTGGTATTCTGCTGGTGTTGTGGCCTGTCGGCCGCCAGCCCCTCCAGCAGCCAAATCAGAGGAGGAGGCGGCATGGGAGTAACGGGCAGCATCAGGGCAAACTGGGAGCCCTGAGGGGGAAGAGGGAATGGAGCTGGCAGAGAGAGAAACAGAGGTGGAGCCTGTGCTGTCCGTCAGCCCTCAAATAGAGAGTCAATAGGCCCCAGGTCTGGAGGTATCTGATGAGGAGGAGGAGGAACAGCTGGGTCCAGTGCCTGATGTGCAGCTGCACAGAAGGCAGAGGAGAGGAGAGCAGTGGAAATTCCTGGGCCGATCCTGGGTAAGGAAGAGCCACCGCTGCTAGCTAGGCCCCACCCCAGCTCTGGGGATAAAAGGCAGGGGGCGGAGATGATTAGACATGTCGAGCTAGCTCTGGCTCGACACATGACACTACAGGGATCCGGATCATGGGAGCAGCCCCTAATCAAAGATCCAAAGGGATGACATACCAAGGACTTGTTAGAAGGCTGCAGGGATCTGCGTTTGGCAAGCATGGGAAAGGAATCAGCACACTGGCGGCCGGGATAGAGGGAGATGAGGGCTGGGCGTTAGGAAGAGCTGCTTTAGTTCTGGGATTTAGCAAATGATGTGGCAGCTGAGGCTGTCAGACGAGGAGGGAGAGAGCGGTTGGGCATCCAATCAATGGAGCAGTTCAGCCATGGGGCGGGGCCTGAGCAGCACAGGATGTTTACAAAAGGGGCTGAGAGGCAGGAGCTCTCAGCGCTGACTTTATACAGAGAGACCTCGACTTTTACTGAGACCCGGTTTGTAGCAGACCCAATAAACGAAGTCACTGTCAGAAAGAAAACCAAGTTGGCTTGTTTCTTCTCATAGCATCGACACAACTGTGGCTGAGCTAGCCGAGAAGACAACTATGGCAGACAACTATTCAACTTCCGGCCAGCCGGACTTGTTAGCCTGCGAGCTAAATATTTTGCTGGGGCTGCCGGCATTCCTAATAAAGGAATCTTTTGAGTTCACCCAGAGGGTTTGTCATGTTTGGGGAGCTGGATCAGAACAACTGGTTTCTTTCTGAAATAAGAGGTTTTGCAATACAGGTAGCATACAAGCTTACAACTTACAAGCACAATTGAGCCCAAAATTTATGTTGCTAAGTGAGATGCTTATTAAGTGAGTTTTGCCCCGTTTTACGACCTTTCCTGGCACCGGTTCGCTGCGCATGTGCACCTTTCGCACACGCGCCCGGCCATCTGCACATATGCTTTGCTCGCACACACGCCTTCTCAAAACTGTGCCTAAATAGAACGGCATGGACCCGGGGCGAGTGAGTGAGCCCACCCGCTATCTCCGCTACCGGTTCAATCGAACCGGTTTGAACAGGCTGAATACTACCTCTGCTTCGAATGCTTAACAACTGGTTCATATTTATGACGGCTGTAGTATCCCAAGGTCACATGATCATCTTTTGCAGCCTTTTGACAAGCAAAGTCAATGGAGAAACCAGTTTCACTTAACAACCGTGTCACTAATACAACAACTGCAGTGGTTTCACTTAACAAATGTGGCAAGGAAAGTCGCAACATGGGGCAAATCTCACTTAAAAAATTTCTCACTTCGCCACATAAATTCTGGGTCCAATTGTGGTCGTAAGTTGAAGACTACCTGTAATCCATCAAGGGGGTCATTTTCAAACTCGATATTCCCAACTGCGAAAAATTCTAAGATTTTACAGATTTTATGATGAAACATTTCAATTCCTCCTTTTCTCCTGCAAAGAATAACCAGAAAAAAGAGAAAAAATAATAATAAGATGACCCTTTCTCTCACTATTGTCACAGTTGTTCACAGTTGGTATTCTGCTCTTCCAGACAATTAAGTTTGGCTTACATATATTGTTTTTAACACATAAGCCATCTGTCAAAATGTGATTAAATAAATACAGATTGTGTAGTTAAAGCTTCCTCTTTTTTTTCATAGGGGTGGTTTCTAACAAAGCAAAATAGTAAGCCAGATCTGCCCTCCCACATATACACATACTACATACCACACACACATACATATACACACAAACAAACAGGCCTTTATGCTGAATACACTAAACAGATCGATTTCGGCTTAATATCAGAAGGTGCCAATTTTGAAACCTTCATTTTCATCTTGCAAGCATTACAGTACTCCTCAATTAACTTGAACAGCAGTTTGTAAGACTGGTTTTGACTCTGCCCACTTAATGAGTAAAATCCAATCAACCGCCCTGATAGCATAAATGAAAAATACATCTCTATAGGAATGATAATGAATTGTATTGATGAGTAGCATAATGTATCTTCTGAGCATTTGTTTGGTATTCAATCACTTTTTTTAAAGAAGACCTACAGTGGGATCATCTTAACAAATTATTTCCAGATTGTCCTAAATTTTTATCTCAAAGAGCAGGAGCACGTGGTTCGAAAGATTGGAATGCTGGGCAGGAGGTTAGCAACTTGTGTTGGAGACCCGACAGCTGCAGTGGGGCAGGTTTGAGCTCTCATCCTTCCCTCCAGTTCCCGCCAAGGACATGAAAGGAGCCCCCCAACTGGGCATCCTCAGGGCAACAATAATGTCACCGGCTAATGCTTTTGTGATGACCGGGCATGGCAGGAAGGCAACATAGCCAGAGAACCGATATTAGTCCCTTTATTGGCACCAACTTTGCCCCCAATTACCCGTTTACTCTCCAGCCTGGATAAAAGCTGTCCCACAAACCTGCAGCAACTTCTGTCCACAGATACTCCAATCCAAAGGTTGTAAACAGAATGATTGCAAATCAATCACTCCAGCAGGGCAAGATAATGAGTCCCAAAAGCGAAGAATTCACAGCAATAATTCCAGCAAAACAAGGTAAGCAGACCGAAGCACGACTATAATTTAAACAATCAGGAGGTATGCCAGGAATGCAGGCCCCACTCTCAACACTAAATGAATTCAGCATTTGTTCCCGACAAACGCCCCTCCCAACTGCCTCTCCTTTAAACTCCATCCCCAGGTGTGCCTTGTGAAGGGAATTGGGGGCCTTTCCTTCATCGTAAGCCACGTAACCCACGTTGCCCTCTTCTCCATTCTTCTCTGTGCAACCTAGGATGAGGAGGGGGTGGGCCTTGGGTCGTAATCTGAACCCTCTCTCAATGTTTATTTATTTATTTTGTCACAACAATGTGTTCTACCTCTCCCCTGCTCTGCCCAGCCGGACTTTGCCCTTCCCCAATTTCCTCCATAGCCAACAGAGCCACTCTCCCGTTCTCTGTCAGCTGTTTGTCTTCCGTCTCAGATTCAGACTCCAATGGGGGCATGACAGCTTTCAACCCAGAGGCACCTTGAGTGCAAAAATCTCAAAAAGCAAAGGAATTCTTCTAGAGGTTATCTTCTCTTTTGTGAACTGGTTAATTTTTGGGGGGGTCCATCCACATATTTAGTAATAATGATTAAAGTGAGACCTCAACTGTTTCATATCTCATTGATTGTTATCATCATAGATACTGCAGTGAAATCAAGTATATCTTGAAAAGGTCAACCCTTTCTCAAAATAATTTAAATCTGTAAACTATCCTGAGCTTCTGCATTAAGGGGTTCAATCACCGGGCAAAGAAATTCTTTTCATTTCTATTTTCAGAGAAGGAAATTTCACAGAAATTTTCATGGGAGATTATTATTATTATTATTATTACTATTATTATTATGACAGTATACACAGCAAATGAGGTAACTATGCTGGATTTCGTATCACAGATCACTAGTCGAACGCTTCCCAAGCGTTTAGGACTGCGTGATGTATCGGCAAATTATGCGAGCAGATCCCAGTAAGGTGGCCTTCTGCAGCTGACCAATGGTGATCTTGTCAGCGCCAGTTGCTTTTAAGTGCTTGCCTAGGTCTTTAAGCACAACTCCCAGTGTGCCGAGTACCACTGGAACCACCTGCACTGGTTTATGCCAGAGTCTCTGCAATTCAGTTCTCAAATCTTGATATCTGGTGACTTTTTCAAGTTGTTTCTCATTGATTCTTATTATTATTTTTATTATTCTTATTCTTATTCTTATTATTATTCTTATTACTATTACTATTACTATTATTATTGCATTTATTTAGCAAGAAGATAACCAAAACTTTCACTCTACAATCCTCTGTTCATCCCTGATATCCTATGCTTCTCTTAAATCTGAAAGAAAGATAACATTGAAGGAACTGCTGTCAGTGCTAACAATGGCAGAATAAATTTTCCTTCTCTAGAAAAATCATTTAATCATCTTCTGTGCCCAAAGAAATCAAGGAGAATTTAAAAATCTCATGGGAGCTCAGCGCTAACAAAATCTGCGCTTATTTTATTATTTGTTTGTTTGTTTGTTTATTAAATTTATATGTGGCCCATCTTTGTGTCTAAGGGCTGTTTCATCCAATCTGATATAAAATTGTGTGTGTGTGTGTGTGTGTGTGTGTGTGTATACACAAACACACACACATACATACAGGTGCTTCCACAGAAAAACACTTAATCTCTCCTCTGGCTCAGCTAATAAAGGGAGAACTTTTGGCTTAGAGGTTAATACAACTGCCTAATATGGAGGCAACTCAAGTTCGAATCCAAGTAAGGGTATGGCTAGCTGATGAGAGCTAAATAGCTTGAAATAGATCTATACTAGTCTCCCTTTATTTCTTTATCAGCAAAACACAAATTTGGTATAAAATAATTTGTTGTGAAAGTGTCTGCCTGAGGGATCCTGGATTGGAGTTGAAAGGCGAAAGGGAAGCAGTATGCTCTCTCCCATATTGGGGCAGACCAGGTGCTTCGACAGAAAAACACTACATATGTGGGTTTAAGAACTCTGGGAACCACAGAATTGGCTTTGGCCAAGCTGCAACTCATATCCTTCAGAGAGACGCTTGGTTTGCCAACTTCCTTTCTTAGTCACTTTTACAACAAATGGCTTCTAAACTGCATCTTTGATATTAAGAAGATACGAAGAGGTTTTTCTACACTGTCTGGTTTCCCTTCAATTCTTACAAAAATGAGTTTCATGTTAAGTTTAAGAATTCAAAGAAAAATGTTCTTAATTGCAAATACCATATTTTTCGGACTATAAGACGCACCGGAGTATAAGACGCACTAAGATTTCAAAGAGGAAAACAAGGAAAAAAATAGTTTTTGGCCTCTGCATTTCCCATTTTTGCCCTCCCCAGCCCCCAGGAACACTCTGCTGGAGTCCCAAACACTCTGAATATCCTGTTTTTGCAAAAAAAAAAATGGAGCCATTTTTGCAAAAAATGGGCCCGTTTTTAGCCTCCTGAACTCCACACACATCCTGTTTTTTCCCTACCTGGCCCCCAGGAGCACTCTGCAGACCTCCCAAACCCTCTGCACATCTGTTTTTTGTGAAAAACAGACCCGTTTTTGGGAAAAAATGGGATGCGGAGGGGGGGGGAGGCCAAAAATGCCCTTATTTGGTCTATAGGACACACCAACATTTCCACCCTCTTTTAGGGGGAGGGAAAGGTGCGTCTTATACTCCAAAAAGTACGGTAAGTAGGAAAAGAATGATTGGAGTATTGATTGGGGAAAGTTTCTAAAGAGACTAAGGGCCCAGATTGGATTGGAAATATGATTATGAACTAATTATAAGAATATTCCCTATAGTTCGATTAAAATCCTGTTAAAAATATGAACATTTTTGAATCTAAGTGTAAAAAAACTTTCCTTGGGAAAATATTGTGGATTAGAGAAAAACATTAAAAAAGACACACTGAGGACTGGTTACTAGACTTTTTGCCATTGCGTGCCAGGAGAGGGGGGGGGCGAGGGATCGAACCAGACCCAACCAGAAAATTGGGATTATAATTATAATTATTATAATGATTATACTTAAAGGAGAAGATCCACAAATACAGAATGGAGAAAAGTATTTTAACTCTGGAGGATACTTGGCAATAATATACCCAGATTACTTGATGGAATTAAATTTCAATTAATTGGCTGCCCATCTTACCACAAGTTTTTGTTGTTGCTGGTAGCTCAAAATGGAATCTTTTCGGATTAAGTTTGAATGATGAGGCTTTAAGGATTTGTTTATAGATATGATGTAAGACATATAAAGAAGAGGATTTTTTTGTATTTTTAGAGGAAATTATAATTTAAACTGAATGAAAGGAATATGAAATTGATGTACTTGGTGAAAATATATACTGTTATTTCTGGTATCTCTTAATGAACTTTTGCTGATTGAGTCATGAGACTTTCTTATTTGCTAATAGATAGAAGAGAAGTTATGTGAAATGTTAGAGATGGTAAAAATTTCTGAAATTGTGCTTTTCTTGATAAAGGAGAAAATCATTTCTTTATATAGCTTTCTTTTTCTTTTACATATTTTTTCTTTCTTCCCCCCTCCTTTTTTTCATTCTGCCCTTTTTTCTTCCGTTCTGTATTTTTCTTAATCTGCATTTCTTATCTTTCTAATTTTTTTCTTTTTTATGATCCTGTAGTCCCTTAATTCTGGGTAGAGTCAGGGCAGCTGGATGGAGCTGAGCATTTACTGGCTGGATGCCCTTCCTGACACCTATGTGGAGTTCACAGTATCTATCTACCTACTTACCAGTGGTGGATTGCTCCCGGTTTGGTCCAGTTCTATAGAACCGGTAGTAAAACTGGCGGGAGGGTCCACCCACCTGCCACGTCATCATTGTGAACCAGTAGTAAAGGTAAGTAGAACCCACCCCTGCTACCTACGTATGTATGTATGTATGTATGTATGTATGTATGCATGCATGTATGCATGTATCTATCTATCTATCTATCTATCTATCTACCTATCTATCTATCTATTAAATGGAAATAGAAAAAGGCACTGAAAAATGTGTGAAGTCCTATCTTGCCAAATTGTAATTTTTTTTCTACATCCCACCTCACTGATTCCCTGTTATGTCAGAGACGATTGAGTGCTTCCATCTTCATAATTTTTTTTCCTGAAGTTTTTTAATCTTTCTATTTTTAAACTTCAATAAAAATTATGAATGATAGAAGCACTCAATCACCTCCGAAGCACTCAATCGTCTCTGACACACAGGAACCAATGGGGTAGAATACAGAAAATTTTACAACAATTTGGCAGGGCAGGGGAGACTTCCATCCTCCTTCAGGGAATGCCTCTTTCTGCAGTGTTGTAAAGCCATTTACCATTCAGCTCTCCCAGTTCGGATAATTCCTCCTTCCCAAGTGAATCACTTAACAATCGCTAAAGCAGGTTTTGCTAATGGCTTCCATTTTGGGGTTAAATTATCTCCTAGAGACTTGGAGTAATGAAATGGAGATATAAACTACCGCCTTTTAAAAGAAATCATTGGCTAAATGAGATGGGCTGGGACAACCAGGGAAGGTGAGCCTGGCAGGGATTTTTTTTAATGGTTACAAGGGGACTCCTCAAAGCTGATAGCCCAATTAAAACCATCAGCTTGCAAAGGGACGAATGAGCAGACTCAAGGGATGCTTAATCAAAAGAACTAATCAAATGGCACTTTTAAAAAAGGTAGTTTCTGTGAACCTGGGACAGTCTACTTAGGTCACCTATAAGCTCTTTTTAATTGATACTTACTGCCTGCTCTCCTCCAAAGATCAGTAGTTTTAGTTCTATTGCTGTCAGATTTTAACTAACTATAATACCCAGGGGTCTTAATGAATTTCAAATTTACCATCCCAAAGGTGTTAACTGGGGAAGCAATAAGGAAAAAAACACAGTGCTAGACTCCCTGCTTCATATCACATTATTATTATTATTATTAGTAGTAGTAGTAGTAGTAGTAGTAGTAGTATTCCTAAAGATTCTTTTAAAGGACAGCATTAAACTGGAGAAGTATTGGCATTTTAACCAAGGGTGTAAATATGATTTGAGTATTTGATCTTCTTTTTAATAACTGGAAATTTATGCTAAGAGGTACTCAGTTGTTTATTCTAATTAAGATAAAGCTTTTCTAGAATAATAATTTTTAAAAAATCAAATTAATTTCTTGCCAGTCAATGCTGACGGGATGCCTTTGGTTATGAATTTGGAATTTATTCTGACCTTTCAATTTCATCTGCAAAGGAGCCGAAAATGAGTTAAAGGTTGCTGTCTTTGCCATGTGCGGAGTTCAGAAACAGCACCCATTTATTTAAAAAGGGGGAAAAAAGCCATTAAGATGAATTAGATTTATTCCTAGGAAGATATTGAGAAGATTGGAACAAAGGAGAGAGGCCAAAAGAGAAAAAAGCATGGCGTTTTGAATGGAACAGCCCTAAACTGTTTCAACTCCTACTGTCGTGTCCCACTCCTCCGCTGATGGCCGGGTCAGGGAAATCCGAATCAGGCTTGCCTCTGCAGCTCTGCCCAAAGTCCTAGCAAAGTCCTCAGAGCAGTCAGGAGACCAGAAAGTGACTTCAGCAAGATAAGTTCGACTTTGCCTGACTCAGAGACTGCCAGAAAGCAGATCTTTTATATAGGCCATGGGGTGTGGCTCCATGACTCAGCACTCATTAAGGCCTGCCCCTCCCTTTCTTCTGTTGCCTCCGCCTATCCAGTCTTCTGATGCGAGGGTCACTCCAATCAGCAGCTGTTGGAAATAAACTTTCCTCAGGCTCACATGCTGTGGAGGAGGGGGAGGGGTCTAGCTGCTCCGTTTGCCTGGGCATGGAGCCAGGGCTGGGGCCGGGGGATGCTCTCTCCTCTGCAACCTGCTTGGGCATGGAGCCAGGGCTGGGACCGGGAGGTGCCCCCTCCTCTTCAGCTTGTCTGGGCATGGAGCCAGGACTGGGGCCGGGAGGCATACATTCCTCCGTGTTCGGGAGCAGATAAGAAGGCCCCGGCTGCTGTGGGAGTGGACAAGACACAACACCTACCCTCAAAACGACGCTATAGAGCACTGCACACCAGATCCTTCCTTCCTGTTGAAGACTACTTCAGCTTCAATCGCAACATTACACGAGCACACAATAGATTTAAACTTAATGTGAACCGCTCCAATCTTGACTGCAGAAAATATGGCTTCAGTAATAGAGTTGTTAATGCCTGGAATGCACTACCAGACTCTGTGGTCTCTTCCCAAAATCTCCAAAACTTTAATCAAAAACTATCTACTATTGACCTCACCCCATTCCTAAGAGGTCTGTAAGGGGCATGCATAAGAGCACAAAAGTGCCTACCGTTCCTGTCCTAATGTTCCCTTTGATTGTATCCAATTCATATAGTTTTTCTTTTTTTATACTTATGCTTATATATATGCTTATATATTGTATCGTTATTTCATGCTTACGCTTACATATACTATTGTGATAAATAAATAAATAAATAAAAATAAACTAGACATAGGAACAGTTTTTTCCCCGAACACCATCACTCTGCTAAACAAATAATTCCCTCAACACTGTCAAACAATTTACTAAGTCTGCACTGCTATTAATCTTCTCATCGTTCCCACCACCCATCTCTTTTCACTTAGGACTGTATGATTGTAACTTTTTTGCTTGTATCCTTACGATTTATACTGATAATGTTTCCTGATTGCTTATTTGTACCCTATGACTATCAGTAAGTGTTCTAGCTTACAATTCTTGATGAACGTATCTTTTCTTTTATGTACGCTGAGAGCATAGGCACCGAGATAAATTCCTTGTGTGTCCAATCACACTTGGCCAATAAAAAATTCTATTCTATTCTATTTTTAAGAGACTTAAGGTTTAAAGAGAACAGTTGGATCTGGACTGCAAAAATCTAGAGTGCCACTAGATTGCAGCAAAGGGATACAGAAAAATGCAAACACTGTTGCCATCTACTGGTCACCCTAATAATGTTTGGTTTCAGACAAGCAATGAAATGCTAATAAAGTTTAGTTTTAAACATCAAACAAACAATCAAGCAGAAAGCAATACCTTAGTCAAAGAATTACCAAGGAGAAAGCCATATTCCTACAAACATTGGCAGGGCAAACTATTGTATATAAAAAGGGAGCAAACGTTATCAAATACTAAGTTTTCTTAATATTAAGCTTTCTTAAAGCCTGAAACTATTACTATCCACCCATCTGAGCCGTCTGTAGGAAGCTCCTAGAACAGGGGTCCTCAAACTTGGCAGCTTTAAGATTTGTGGTCCACAAGTCTTAAAGCTGCCAAGTTTGAAGACCTCTGTCCTAGAAGGATGAAATATTCTAGGAAATATTAAAAAGGCAGAATATTATATCTCCCTGGATGAGAAATGGGAAAACATGTTTTTTTAGGCAGGAAGCAGACTCACTCTTAATAGCCCCCATCCTCCTCAATAGCCCATAGCAGATGTCAGCACTTAAGAGATAAAGAGATAGCGACTTCCGGTTTGGCACCGTAGGTGATGGCGGTGATCTTTACGATCACCAACCTCTGGATTATGTGGAATCGCTAGGACAGCTTAAATCTGCTGCCCAGCGGTTCGGAAAACCCCCTCTTCGGGAGAAGGAGAAGGGGTGAGCTGAGGGCAGAGGTTGAATTTCCTAAAGCCCTGAGAAAAAGGGGTTTGAAGGGTTAAGTTCCTCCAGTAACCCAAGTGCTCCAGATCCGAGGATTCTTCTGCTTTGGCGGAACCAATCACCACGACCAAACGCCGAGATTTATTTTGGACAATAAAGGATTATACCGACAGAACGAAAGTGGGAGAACTTTAAGCAAGTAGCCAAGCCGATTCCCGATACTTTGTAACAAGCTTGAAAACAGCAAGAAAATGGAGGCGAATTGTTAACAAGTTAACGAGTGGAAAGCGAAAGTGATACTTTCAGCATGTGCCTCTGCAGTTGGTAATTTGCATGTTACTTGCTGCTTTAACTCTTTGCTGCCTGCTGATAGAATCTAGGAGATTTTTAAATACTGCTTTAAAAGACTGTGTTTCTCAGAAGTTAAGAGGCTTTAAAGTAAATATTTAGTTCGAAATAAATAAATAAATAATATTATAGATGATGGCTGCCAAACAATTAAAGTCTACTGCAACAAAGAGCTGTCGAACTTTGTCAGCTGGTGCCTCTCCAGCTCATACAGCAGGGACTAGAACATTGAATTTAGAGGCGTTACAAGAGAACTTAAAAGGCTTTATAGAAGAAAAATTTAAAGAAATAACTGATGAGATGTCTGAAATGAAAGAGCAGATATCAGAAATTCAAGTGGAAATAAAGAAGTTAAAGAAGGATTTGTAATGGCAGTACAAAGTTTGGCAACGAATGTGATTTTATTGGAAGAGGTGGTTGAAGTACTTATGCAACTTAATTCAGAATTAGAAAAATCAATGGATGAATTTCCAGGTAAAATGGAACAAACAGAGGATGATATAGTCTTGATACAACATAGAAATTTGGAATCAGCTCTTAGCATCTGAGGTTTGAAAGAAAATAAGGAAGAGAATTTAAGGAAATTTTTCTGAAGTATTTGCTGAGATATTAGCAGCTCGTCCAGCAGATGTGGCTTATCAAATTGATAAAATATATCGTGTGAATTCTTGGATAGCAAGGCAAAAAAGTTGCCAAGGGATGTTGTTATTTATTTTACAAACAGAATAGTGAGAAATCAGATTTTGCAAGCTTCATATAAGGGGAGAAGATTCAGATTGCTGGTCAAGATATTTTGATATTAAAGGAAATTCCACCAAAATGTTAAGGGCTAGGAAGGAATTTGCCTTCCTGGTGAATGAACTTAAAAACATCAGATTGAATATAGATGGGATATTCCAACTGGTATAATAGTATATTATGCAGGAAAGTACATCGTTTCAATACGGTTGGAAAAGCAAGAGAATTTTATGTTGAGGTATTAAAGTTGGAAGTCTTCCCCATTGGAAGCTAGAAGAAGGAGGCTGAAGTGAAGGAAGAGAAGTGAAGCAGGTACAAGAACAGATTGTGATGGAAGAAGATTTATTACAAGTGTTGGAAATACCTACGACGGGTTTAGATTCAAAAGAACAAAGGCTGACTAGAGCTGCTGCTAAACGCAAGGAACAAGAGATGAAGGCACAACAACAACTGGCAACTACTACAATGGAAACAGTGGAGGAGCAAGGCCTAAAGTAAAATGTGATCTGCGGCTGGTGTTCCAAAGTTTCCTTTGGCCGATAATGGTAATTAAACTATTATCTTGGAATGTTAATGGCCTGAATTCACCGCAGAAGAGAAGGAAAGTATTTCATTATTTGAAATAATTTAAAAATGACATTACCTGTTTACAAGAAACACATATTAGATCTTGCTAAATGTTGGAGATGCGATTGTGAAGATGCTACTTATTACCATATATGGTGGACTTGTAAAAAAGTTAAAGTATTTTGGATTAAAGGCTGGTGGATCATGCAGAATATTTTGAAAAAGAAGATTAAGTTTACTCCGCAGTTCTTTCTACTAGGAATAATTATGGACTATACAGCTATAGAGACTAAATTGATTCTGAACTTAATAACAGTCGCAAGACTTTTGATTGCTCAGTATTGGAAGAAAGAAGAATTACCTACAATCGAAGAATGGACAAAACAAAACAATAAATGGACACTCAAAGTATCAAATCTGGCAGAGATGACAAAAATCTCCGCTTATTTGAAAGACTATATACTAGAAAAATATATTTTAGAATGGAAAATGTGGATTGATTATATTTAAAATAAGTATCAGATAAAAAAAAAAATATCGAATAGCATATGAATAAATTTAGGAAATATTTTGTATTAGATATATTTTTGAAGGAGAGGGGAATTGAGAGTGTGACTAAGTGTGGTGTGACTAAAGATTATAATTTAGGAATTATTTTGGATTATGATTGTTAGTTTTGATACCCTGCATTTTGTTCTGGGAAGTCGGGGTGGGGGTGGGGGTAAGGGGAGGGAATTGGGGGGTTTGGTAGAGATGGAGTGATGGTTAATGTACAGGGATTATTGAAGAAATATAATTAATGAAGGGTCGGGATTGCATAGTTACCATTTTAGAACGGTGGGGAGGGAGAAAAGAGAGAGTAGGAGGTAGGAAAGAGGAGAAGAGGAAGGAAGAGGGATAGTAGAGGGAGAAGGAAGGTGTAGGGTGGAGGGAGGAGTGGATGTAGATAAGAGAAGGAGAGGAAGGTTTGGAAAGTAAAAGAAGGTAGAAGAGGGAAGAGTGTTAAAAAGGGTGGTGGTGACTGGGCAAGCCCGACTAATTGTATATAACTGTACATTGGATGAATTATTTGATATGATTGTAAAAATAAAACTTTTTATTAAAAAAAAAAAAAAGAGATAAAGAGATAGCTAGGTCTATTCATAAGCAAATACCCTCACCCAAGATCCAACAAAAGTAGGATTAGCCCTCTACCCATCTAGCAAAAAGACCTCACCACATGGCACCTGGGGAGATTACATCACCCAGCAAGATTCAACCAAGCTTGGGACTCAAAAGACAGCCTACAAAGTTACCCCTGCATGGCCCCATGGGAGTCTGACAACCAATCAGAATACAAGCTCAAATTCAAAGCCCAACAGAGGGTATACATTTCTCTCTCTCTCTCTCTCTCTCTCTCTCTCTCTCTCTCTCTCTTCCACCCACCCATCCATGTGCTCAATTGCCCAGGACCTCAAACCATGTGGTCCTGTCCACCATTAAACCATATTTTCAAGCATTCTCCATGTTTCCAGTGCCTTTCTCTCCACTTGGAACTGAACCCAGATTCCAACCAAACATCCACCACGCCAAACATCACAGAAATGGGAGCAATAAGCAGTTTCAAAGGCAAAATGTCTCAGTTGAATTGAAGAAGGGGGTTGCACAACAATCTCTCTGACAAGCCATGTAAACCTGGAACACATAGTACTCGGATTCTCTACATTTTGGCAACTTCTTTTTTTTTTTGTAAAAACAAATATATTGTTGATATTATTGGATTGGAAGGTTTACCCTCTATAAAATGTAATCCAATTCATGCAGAGCTGCCAGCATTTTCAGAGGCTGGTAATTCATTTGGATCAAACCAGGAACGTAACAGATGCTTTTCGTTGCCATTCAACCGGTTTTGGGGGTGGGGGTGTTTAAATCAGATGCCTTTTGTAATCTTTCAAAAATAAGCTTTTACTGAAACTTCCCTATTAGTTTTTCTCATGCAAATAATGTTGGGACAAACAGGGCTGACTCAAATACATCAAGCTTAGGGTGACAGGCATTTGTCTCCTAGCTGAGCTACATATACATAATCAAACAATGAAGTCATCTGCATATCAAATAGAGAAGCTCTCAATGCAAAGCGGAGAAAGGCAGGTTTAGGATTACTTGGAAGTCCTGCTGCAGTAAAACAAACAAGGATAAACACAAGTCATGTTTTATCTACAAAATTAACGAGTATTGCTTATTTTATTAAACCGAGAGAAAGTTTCTTGTCCCCACCCCCGCCCCTCTCCTTTCCACTCTTACAGCTGCTTGCTTGGAAAACAGAAAGGTATATAAGCAGAAATTCAGTGAAGTAAATATTTGATTAGCTCTTCAAATGCCAACTCGAAAGCTGCTTCTTATTAGGAACTAATCCACAATATCTCATTTGAATACCTGCGGATATTTTTTTAATTTGCTTAAATTTAATTTTGAAGATTCCAGAGGCAGCAAACGCTAAACTCCAATAGGGGTACAGTAAGTCTTAAATATGGGTGAAGGAGATGGAAAGGACAAACTATGTATGGTTGGCCTACTTGTATCTTCTTTGTAGTTTTTGGTAAGATATTTGGGAAGCAGGATACTCCGTCTCTGGCCTCATCAAGTAAGATTCTTTTAATGTTTCAACACTACTTTTTCTACTTATGAGTAAACAACATCAGAGTATGAGTAAACAGCACTAGTAAAAAAAAAAAGAACACCAGAAGGCAGAACAAGAAACAATGGATGGAAACTAATCCAGGAGAGAAGCAACCTAGAACTAAGGAGAAATTTCCTAACAGTGAGAAGGAAGAGTTTGTCTTCAGAAGTTGTGGGGTCCTCCATTACTGGAAGATTTTAAGAAGAGATTGGATACCTGGACAGCCCCTTGTCTGGAATGGAATATGGTCTCCTGCTTGGAGTAGAAGACCTCCAAGGTCCCTTCCAACTCTTATTGTGTTAAAACACCCTCTTATGGGTTAAAACACCCTCTAACTAAGCTAAACCAGCTACAGGTACCGGAACAGACTTGTAAGTGGATCACAAGCTTCCTAACAAACAGGAAGCAGCAGGTGAAGCTAAGCAAGATCACATCAAATACCTGTACAATTAGCACAGGGGCCCCCCAAGGCTGTGTGCTCTCCCCACTTCTCTTCTCTCTGTATACCAATGACTGCATCTCCAACGATCCATCTGTTAAGCTACTGAAGTTCGCAGATGACACAACAGTGATTGGTCTCATTCGAGACAATGACGAATCCGCATATAGAATAGAATAGAATAGAATTTTATTGGCCAAGTGTGATTGGACACACAAGGAATTTGTCTTGGTGCATATGCTCTCAGTGTACATAAAAGAAAAGATACCTTCATCAAGGTACAACATTTACAACACAATTGATGATCAATATAGCAATATAAATCATAAGGATTGCCAGCAACAAGTTATAGTCATACAGTCATAAGTGGAAAGAGATTGGTGATGGGAACTATGAAACGATTAATAGTAGTGCAGATTCAGTAAATAGTCTGACAGTGTTGAGGGAATTATTTGTTTAGCAGAGTGATGGCCTTGGAAAAACTGTTCTTGTGTCTAGTTGTTCTGGTGTGCAGTGCTCTATAGCTGCTTTTGAGGGTAGGAGTTGAAACAGTTTATGTCCAGGATGCGAGGGATCTGCAAATATTTTCACGGCCCTCTTCTTGATTCGTGCAGTATACAGGTCCTCAATGGAAGGCAGGTTGGTAGCAATTATTTTTTCTGCAGTTCTAATTATCCTCTGAAGTCTGTGTTTTTCTTGTTGGGTTGCAGAACTGAACCAGACAGTTATAGAGGTGCAAATGACAGACTCAATAATTCCTCTGTAGAATTGGATCAGCAGCTCCTTGGGCAGTTTGAGCTTA
Organism: Ahaetulla prasina; assembly: GCF_028640845.1. NCBI lineage: Eukaryota > Metazoa > Chordata > Lepidosauria > Squamata > Colubridae > Ahaetulla > Ahaetulla prasina. The sequence goes on from NC_080543.1 coordinate 18,949,300, forward strand.
CTGAGTTGGCGTAGAAAGAATATTCTTTGTTGTCCTTTTTAATGATGTTTTGATGTTAGCTGTCCATTTGAGATCTTGCGATATGATAGAACCCAGAAATTTGAAGGTTTCTACTGTTGATACTGTGTTGTCAAGTATTGTGAGAGGTGGAAGTATGGAAGGGTTTTCCTAAAGTCTACCACCATTTCTACGGTTTTGAGTGTGTTCAGTTCCAGATTGTTTTGGTTGCACCACAAGGCTAGTCGTTCGACCTCTCGTCTATATGCGGATTCGTCATTGTCTCGAATGAGACCAATCACTGTTGTGTCATCTGCGAACTTCAGTAGCTTAACAAATGGATCATTGGAGATGCAGTCATTGGTATACAGAGAGAAGAGAAGTGGCGAGAGCACACAGCCTTGGGGGCCCTGTGCTAATTGTTCAGGTATTTGATGTGATCATGCTTAGCTTCACCTGCTGCTTCCTGTTTGTTAGGAAGCTTGTGATCCACTTACAAGTCTGTTCCGGTACCTGTAGCTGGTTTAGCTTAGTTAGAAGAATGTCTGGAATGATGGTATTGAATGCTGAACTAAAGTCTACAAAAGGACCCTTGCATAGGTCTTTGAGACTCAAGATGTTGTAGGATGTAGTGCAGAGCCATATTAACAGAACGACTAGCCTTGTGGTGCAACCAAAACAATCTGGAACTGAACATACTCAAAACCGTAGAAATGGTAGTAGACTTTAGGAGAAGCCCTTCCATACTTCCACCTCTCACAATACTAGACAACACAGTATCAACAGTAGAAACCTTTACATTTCTAGGTTCTATCATATCGCAAGATCTTAAATGGACAGCTAACATCAAAACATCATTAAAAGGACAACAAAGAATGTTCTTTCTGCCAACTCAGTAAGCTCAAACTGCCCAAGGAACTGCTGATTCAGTTCTACAGAGGAATTATTGAGTCTGTCATTTGCACCTCTATAACTGACTGGTTCTGCAACCCAACAAGAAAGACACAGACTTCAGAGGATAATTAGAACTGCAGAAAAACAATGGCTACCAACCTGCCTTCCATTGAGGACTTGTATACTGCACGAATCAAGAAGAGGGCCATGAAATATTTACAGATCCCTCACATCCAGGACATAAACTATTTCAACTCCTACCCTCAAACGACGCTATAGAGCACTGCACACCAGAATAACTAGACACAAGAACAGTTTCTTCCCAACGCCATCACTCTGCTAAACAAATAATTCAACAAGGTACAACATTTACAACACAATTGATGATCAATATAGCAATATAAATCATAAGGATTGCCAGCAACAAGTTATAGTCATACAGTCATAAGTGGAAAGAGATTGGTGATGGGAACTATGAAACGATTAATAGTAGTGCAGATTCAGTAAATAGTCTGACAGTGTTGAGGGAATTATTTGTTTAGCAGAGTGATGGCCTTCGGGAAAAGCTGTTCTTGTGTCTAGTTGTTCTGGTGTGCAGTGCTCTATAGCTGCTTTTGAGGGTAGGAGTTGAAACAGTTTATGTCCAGGATGCGAGGGATCTGCAAATATTTTCACGGCCCTCTTCTTGATTCGTGCAGTATACAGGTCCTCAATGGAAGGCAGGTTGGTAGCAATTATTTTTTCTGCAGTTCTAATTATCCTCTGAAGTCTGTGTTTTTCTTGTTGGGTTGCAGAACTGAACCAGACAGTTATAGAGGTGCAAATGACAGACTCAATAATTCCTCTGTAGAATTGGATCAGCAGCTCCTTGGGCAGTTTGAGCTTACTGAGTTGGCGAGAAAGAATATTCTTTGTTGTCCTTTTTAATGATGTTTTGATGTTAGCTGTCCATTTGAGATCTTGATATGATAGAACCCAGAAATTTGAAGGTTTCTACTGTTGATACTGTGTTGTCAAGTATTGTGAGAGGTGGAAGTATGGAAGGGTTTTTCCTAAAGTCTACCACCATTTCTACGGTTTTGAGTGTGTTCAGTTCCAGATTGTTTTGGTTGCACCACAAGGCTAGTCGTTCGACCTCTCGTCTATATGCGGAGACTTTGTCTCGAATGAGACCAATCACTGTTGTGTCATCTGCGAACTTCAGTAGCTTAACAAATGGATCATTGGAGATGCAGTCATTGGTATACAGAGAGAAGAGAAGTGGGGAGAGCACACAGCCTTGGGGGGCCCCTGTGCTAATTGTACAGGTATTTGATGTGATCTTGCTTAGCTTCACCTGCTGCTTCCTGTTTGTTAGGAAGCTTGTGATCCACTTACAAGTCTGTTCCGGTACCTGTAGCTGGTTTAGCTTAGTTAGAAGAATGTCTGGAATGATGGTATTGAATGCTGAACTAAAGTCTACAAAAAGGATCCTTGCATAGGTCTTTGGAGACTCAAGATGTTGTAGGATGTAGTGCAGAGCCATATTAACAGCATCATCTGTTGATCTATTTGCGAGAGGTCGAACGACTAGCCTTGTGGTGCAACCAAAACAATCTGGAACTGAACATACTCAAAACCGTAGAAATGGTAGTAGACTTTAGGAGAAACCCTTCCATACTTCCACCTCTCACAATACTAGACAACACAGTATCAACAGTAGAAACCTTTACATTTCTAGGTTCTATCATATCGCAAGATCTAAAATGGACAGCTAACATCAAAAACATCATTAAAAAAGGACAACAAAGAATGTTCTTTCTGCGCCAACTCAGTAAGCTCAAACTGCCCAAGGAACTGCTGATTCAGTTCTACAGAGGAATTATTGAGTCTGTCATTTGCACCTCTATAACTGTCTGGTTCGGTTCTGCAACCCAACAAGAAAGACACAGACTTCAGAGGATAATTAGAACTGCAGAAAAAACAATGGCTACCAACCTGCCTTCCATTGAGGACTTGTATACTGCACGAATCAAGAAGAGGGCCATGAAAATATTTACAGATCCCTCACATCCAGGACATAAACTATTTCAACTCCTACCCTCAAAACGACGCTATAGAGCACTGCACACCAGAACAACTAGACACAAGAACAGTTTTTTCCCGAACGCCATCACTCTGCTAAACAAATAATTCAACAAACAAACTATTTACTAAATCTGCACTACTATTAATCTTCTCATAGTTCCCACCACCCATCTCCTTCCACTTATGACTGTATGACTGTAACTTTGTTGCTTGTATCATTATGATTTATAATGATATTGTTTCCTGATTGTGTATTTGTACCCTATGACTATCACTAAGTGTTGTACCTAATGATTCTTGATGAATGTATCTTTTCTTTTATGTATACTGAGAGCATAGGCACCAAGACAAATTCCTTGTGTGTCCAATCACACTTGGCCAATAAAAAATTCAATTCTACTCTACTCTACTCTACTCTAATGAAATGGTAGCATCCAGAAGAGACAGTCTAAGCTGGATGCCATTTTGAAAGTTGTTCCATGTACATGACTCATGTTGCAGTACAACAACTAGTGAATAATTCTTACAAGCCCCAAACAAGGTCCAACCCAATCCACCTGCTGCTAATTTTTTAATTGCAGAGAGCTCTCCTAGTGAAGCATGAAAAGAGGATTTAATTAAGCTACAGTTGTGTTAAAATGAACAACAAGGCCATTCTATTTAATGACCAGCTTCATTTTGGCTTCCTCTCCTTGAATTGCTTTGATTACCGAAGGATACTATTGCTATGTTTGCATAAAATGCATTCTGGCTACCCAATGAACTAATTGTATAAGTTCATACAATGCAAACCATTATCCACTATCTGGATTGGATTTGGACACACACTAAGCCAAAAATCCAATTGCTGATCAGAGGCTCAATATGTCATAAGAACACAGCCAAGAAATCTTTACAGTTTGGTGCCTGAATTTGCTTATTTAAACTCTTTCATCCCATGTTTCTCTTACATTGTGACTTTTACATTGTAAATCAATGGTGAGAAATAATTCTTGTTTTCACTGATCCTATATAAGCCATTTGGGGACTCTTTTTCAGTACAGTAAAGAGCAACTTAAGAAATGCTTAAAATTAATTAATTAGTTACTCTTCAGGGAACTTTCCCATGACACTGGAACATTGCTTTGTCCCCAGAAGCACTTGCCTCTTTTAAAGCTGTCGTTGTGGATCACTGTACAAGATTTTGGATGAGCACTAGATGGCAGCAAAAGAAAATAGGTGAATCATGCTCTTTGCTGCCATCTAGTAATTGTCTTGTTTTTTGCAGCTTGGAGCTGATAGGTCTGCCCTGTTCAAATGTTAAATGGTACTCAGTTCTCAGACCGTTACCATTTCCAGAACTAACACATAAGTCTACTCAAATACTAGAGACAATGATCCAGGTCCTTCCTTCGGAAGCTGAGACTTAGAAAAGGTATGTTGATTCTCATCCCAGTATGAGATCTCCCAGAAGCCAATGCTTTTAACCACCGGCTTAGCATTTTTCAGAAATTCACTAGTTATATTTTTCTGCTGGATATGTTTCAAAGTTCCTGCTTTTATGCAGATTAAGAAAAAAAGAAGTGAATTTGCACTGTTACAGAATATATTAGCAAAATTATCGACAGTATACAATGGCTGTTCTGCAGATTTTCAGGCGGCGGCAGCAGCTGTTTGCAAACAAAGCATAAATCAAAAACTTAATAGGGAGAAGAGAAATTAGCTTGACTTCTTGCCATTTAATGCTTAGGTTTTGTCTACTCAGCTCTAAACAAATTATATATACGTATACATACCATAACAACAAAACTATTTTTCAGAATGGCAGACATCAAGTAAACCTTAGTTCTTCCACATAGCCTTAGCAATGGTAGATTTCTGCCTAGCATTTGCCAAAGCAACCTCTTTTAGTTAAGTGACACTATTTACTTTGCTGTACTTCATGGGTAACATGGCTAAGAGAATCTAGTATGAAATGGAAAAAAAACAACCCTAGGGAAGATTATAGATGTTGACATTTATTTCTGCTTTAAGCAAGGGAGAAAAATATAAATAGGGGATTGCATGTACAGTTCTGTACCAGAGTGATGTGGTGACCTAGCAGTGGAGCTCTCGCACCATAATCAGAAGGCTGTGAGTTTGATCCTAGGTAGAGGCAGATATTTCTCTCTCTGGGCACAATGAGAATATATCTGCTGAACAAAACTCCACAATGACGACAGGAAGGGCATCTGGACAGTAAACACTCAGCTCAGTGGTGAAAAGTAAAATTTGTTACTACTGGTTCTATAGCCGTGGCTTGCTGGTCGGGGGTGGGGGATAATGTGACTGGGTGGGCATGGCCAACTTTTTTTTTTTTTAATTTTTTAAAAGCATTTTTTCAGCCTGATCCTGATGCTATCCCTCTGTTGATGTAGTTGAATTGGGAGAAAACGCAAGTACAACAGGAGGCAGAAATGCACATCATAACGCTATATCTTTTCTTTTATGTAAACTGAGAGCATATGCACCAAGACAAATTCCTTGTGTGTCCAATCACACTTGGCCAATAAAAAATTCTATTCTATTCTATAGATTCCACGATGCCAATTTATTTTTTTCATATTTTAAAACAATCCAATGAGAATACTCATTATTTTCCTTTCGAATTTTTTTTTTTAATTTGCATTTATATCCCGCCCTTCTCCGAAGACTCAGGGCGGCTTACACTGTGTTAAGCAATAGTCTTCATCCATTTGTATATTATATACAAAGTCAACTTATTGCCCCCCCAACAATCTGGGTCTTCATTTTACCTACCTTATAAAGGATGGAAGGCTGAGTCAACCTTGGGCCTGGTGGGACTTGAACCTGCAGTAATTGCAAGCAGCTGCTGTCAATAACAGACTGTCTTAGCAGTCTGAGTCACCAGACCAAAAATTGAAATTGCAGTCTTGCAAACAACCCAGTTTCAATGCATGTAGCTGGAACATCCCGTCTGCAGCAGGTACAAAGTTGATTTTTGTCTTTTTTTAATGTAAATGCCGATTTGCACAAGACAGTTGACTTTTCCCTCATTCAATCTTCTTCTGCATCTTCAGAGCCCCTGGCAAGACAAGTCAAAATTTGACTCTGACAACCTTAGCAAGAGGGGTGAAAACTGTTGATCTTCCTTTCTTGCATAAACAAGGACATTAAAAAAAAACACCAGGTTATCTCTCTCCACCATTTTATGTCTTCTGCTTTTGTGGTGCACTTTTACACCATATCGTTGCCTTACATTCTTTATTAGGAAGTTTGTCGCCTGACAGCAACATTGCTTGAAAAGGAGGCAAATGCTATCAGAATTGCCAAACATTTTTTTTAATTTCATTTTGTCACAACAGTATACACAAACATCGACATAAAACAACAATACATCATAAAAGAAAAATATATATATAAGCAAAAGTATGCAACAACTATGTTAATTTGATATAATGAAAGGGAACAATAGGACAGGAATGGTAGGCACTTTTGTGCTCTTATGCACGCCCCTTATAGCCCTCTTAGGAATGGGGTGAGGTCAATAGTAGACAGTTTTTGGTTAAAGATTTTGGGATTTTGAGTAGAGACTATAGAGTCAGGTAATGAGTTCCAAGCGCTAACAACTCTGTTACAGAAGTCATATTTTCTGCAATCAGGTTTGAAGCGGTTGACATTAAGTTTGAATCTATTGTTTGCTCTTGTATTATTGCGATTGAAGCTGAAGTAGTCTTTTACAGGAAGGATATTGCAATAGATGATTCTGTGTGTTAAACACAGGTCATGTTTTCTAATCCCAGGATTTCAAGCCTGGTGGCATAAGGTAATTTGTTGCTATTAATATACAAAGCAGGAACAATCCCACGTGTTTTGGATATCATGTCTCAGCTCATTGGGAAGATTAGATGAACTTGTATAATTGAAGAGGTACGTGTCATATTGTGACACCAAAGTGTTACAGTGTGGTCTACAGCAGGGGTCTCTAACCTTGGTCCCTTTAAGACTTGTGGACTTCAACTCCCAGAGTTCCTCAGCCAGCTTTGCTGGCTGAGAGACTCTGGGAGTTGAAGTCCACAAGTCTTAAAGGGACCAAGGTTGGAGACCCCTGGTCTACAGAGACTGCCAGACTGCATTATGGGAAGGTACCAAATGCTATAAAGTTTGGAAAGAGAAGTTAAGCCATGTAGGATGCTGATTTTTTTTTAAAGTTTTTATTGGTTTTATTATAACAACACAACACAACACAAACATACACAACACAAACATACATAACATAAACATATAATCTGTGTTTTCTTTTTACATGACAGTTTCGTTCCTTCAGCTTTCTGCTTTATACATTCCCTTTTTCCCTTCTTTTTTACTATCTTTGACCTTATCGTCCCTTTGCATTTAGTTTCATTTATTTACAATATTTTACACATTTGTTATCTTCTCTTCTCCGTCTTTTTGTCTATTCAGGATGCTGAAAGTTTATGCAGTTCATGTTGGAAATAGCAATAATAATAGACTTCCGAGTGCTTTACAGCTCTCTCTAAGCAGTTTTGCAGAGTCAGCATCTTGCCCGCAACAATCTGGGTCTTCATTTTACCAACCTCGGATGGATGGAAGGCTCGGTCAATCTTGAGCCGGTCAGGATTGAACTCCAGGCTGTGGTCAAAGTTAGCCTGGAATATGGCATTGTAACCACAGGTGCCACCACAATTCAGGGGGTGTTCTGACCTAGGCTTCCTGAGTCATTAAAACATACAAGTAGTCCCAAAAACCTCTTTTATTGCAACAGCTGTGAATTCTGTTCATTCACAGATGAGTCCCAATCAGTGGTGGGTTGCCAGTTCGGACCGGTTCGTGTGAACCGGTACTAAAACTAGGGGGAGGCTCAGCCCACTGACCCCGATGTCATGCACGGTCCCACTGTGAACTAGTGGTAAAGGTAAGTAGTACCCACCCCTGGTCCCAATTAGTTATAAAGAGTCCTTCGGGAGAACTCCTTCGGGATAATCACTCACCTTTATCTCCCTCGATACGCTGCCAAAAACCTAATTGGCAAAGCCACACGGAGTCCAGAATCAAACAGAGCTTCAGGCTTTAAGTTGAACTGAATGAACAAATGTTGCTTCCTGCAAAGGCCCACGTGCCTTTGTCCTTCTTTTAAGTTATGGGAAGGGCCAATCATCTCCCAGCCCTACTCATAAGTCGTCCCTTTCATTTTAGCTGTTCTTGCCTTCTGGCAACTCTGTGCATGCTCGCACTTGGAACAGGGTCCCCCTGTTCCTCTGCCTCACTGAGGTCCGACTCTGGAGGCTCCAGAGGCAGCACTTACCTCCCAGATGGCCCTTTCTCTGCCTCCAACCCAGAGCCCTTGTCTGAGTCTTCCCCAGACTCCAGGACCGGACCATGGTCCTCCCAGTCTCCTCAATGTCCGATTCTGCTGCCAGTTCGACAGGCTGCTGGCAGACCACAATGGGTGTGTGTGTGTGTGTGTGTGTGTGTGTGTGTGTGTGTGTGTGTGCGCGCGCGCACATAAAAAGCTAATCAAAAATGCAGAATAACATTCTACCAACCAGAGTGACTTCAACTCCAATGATCTTTAGACACAAAGGCTGAGTTGAGCAAGGATGATGGGGGCTCTGGTCCAACACATCCTGACGATAAGTTGGTTACTTTTGAAAGCTGATGGAGATAAGGATGCTCTGGGGCTTAAGACACACAAACCACCTTAGAAGTTTTATTTTTAAGAATGTAAACTTTATTGAAGGAATTGAAAGATGAGGGGTAGAAGAACATTGAGGGGTGTCTCAATTGAGAAACAGAGAGGTTCATGATTTTTTGGATAGCCTTTTCTGGTTATTTTCACAAATATTGAAATTATTGTGGTCCCCTGGCAGCCTGCGGAGCTGGCAGCGGAGTCGGACAGTGATGAGGCTGAGGAAGAACAGGGGCCAGTCCTGGAGGCTGGAGAAGGCCCGGATGAGGGCTCTGCATCGGAGGCAGAGATAGGGCCAGGGCCATCTAGGAATGAAGTATGGACTCTGGAGCCTCCAGAGGCTGACAGTAGTGAGGCAGAGGAACAGGAGGAGCCTGTTCCTAGTGCATGCATGAGAAGAGTTGCCAGAAGGCAAGAGCAGCTAAAGCAAAGAGGATGACTCAAGAGTAGGGCCAAGAGATGATTGGTCCCTCCCATAAGGCTTAAAAGACCAGCAACGGCATTTGGGCTCTTTGTCGGAAAACAATGTTGATAGACTTGCAACTTGTCTTGCTGCATTTATTTCTTGTCGGCATCTTCTGCTTTTGAACTTTTGTCAAGAAAAGCTTTTGGCAGTTTGCCTAATTAGACCAAGGTTGCTGATAAGACTGAAGAATTGTATTATGAAGAATTTGTTTTGATTTAGTTTGGACTATGCTGAGAATGAGTTAATTCTCAGCTGTTGTAATAAAGTCTGTTTGTTTTTGAACTGATGAATTTGAACTTTTGAATACTATTTACTTGGGCCTGGGTCACAACAGAAATATGATTTCAAAGGAAGTAGAATCACTGATGAAAAGAAGCCGAGGCAAACATCATATGCATCATGTATGTATATGTGTGTGTGTATATTGTGTTTTCTCCAAAATAGGACCGGGTCTTATATTTTTGCTCCAAAAGACACTTAGGGCTTATTTTCTGGTTAGGTCTTATTTTATTTATTATTATTATTATTTATTAAATTTTTATACCGCCCTTCTCCCGAAGGACTCAGGGCGGTGTACAGCCAAAAGATAAAAAACTCAATATATATACAATTAAAACAAAAATTTAAAACAGAGCATATTACAAAAAGGCCGACATTAAAAATTTTAAAAATTTAAAACCCTAAAACAATAAAACCCCAATTAAAATTTAATAAAACTATTAAGCCAGTCCCGCTTGAATAAATAAATATGTTTTTAGCTCACGGCGAAAGGTCCAAAGATCAGGCACTTGGCGTAGGCCAGGGGGAAATTCGTTCCAGAGCGTAGGAGCTCCAACAGAGAAGGCCCTGCCCCTGGGGGCCGCTAGCCGACATTGTTTGGCGGACGGCACCCTGAGAAGACCCTCTCTGTGTGAGCATACGGGTCGGTGGGAGGCATAAGGTAACAGCAGGCGGTCCCGTAAGTACCTGTATTTTTGGGGAAAATACAGTACTAAACCCCTCCATCTGCTGACGATCTTAACTGGGGCTTGTTTTTGGGGTGGGGCTTATATTAAGAGCCTCCTGAAAAATCACACAGGCCTTATTTTCCAGCTGGGTCTTATTTTCGGGGAAACAGGGTATTTGTGTGTGCATATCAGCCCACCAAAAGTAAATACAAAATATATAAGAACGATAATAACATATGAATGCAAGAAAATGTGAACAATTATGGTTAAAAAGGGACATCTCAATGATGAGATGGGTGGCATGTAAATTTTAGAACAAATAAATAAAAATAAAATAAGCCAATCCAAAATACAAGTAAGCAGATGAAAGATAAAAATCTTCAGTTATAAAATGAACCGAAAAGGTACAAAATTGGGAAAAGCTGGGAAAACACACTTGATTCCTCACCGGACACAAGGAGGAAGAAGTGAAAGTTACGCTCCCCCTCCTGGGGATTTTTTTCAGAATGGGGTAGATGAGGATCAGCCAAGAGCCCTTTTAAAGAGAATACCAAAGTATTCTACTGTATGGCTCAGAGACTTTATTGAGGCACCCCTATGGGCTATTTTTCTGATATAGCCATCCAAGTGGTAAGATGGTCTATCTCAAGAGACCTCTGCTAGTGTGTTGGATTCTGTCCAACCATCATGTCAAAAGGCTAGTTCCAGCACTGCTCTTGAGATGCTTGGGGATGAATGCATTTACGAATTTACAGCCTTTGCATGGAGGCCAAATTGGGAGCTGGTATTTTGATGTGGAAGAACAGATGGCCAACCCAGATGGTTGTCCGCCATTAGTTCAGTTGGCTATCACATGTGTAAAGGCAGAGGATTCATGTGTGATTTGAATATGTATAGCTTTACGGTATGGCTTTAAATGCTGATGTTTTGTGTTCTTAGGTGAGTTCTGGGAACTGCTCCATGACTGTTATCGGTGAAGTAACAGTACAGACATATGGGGAAAAAATTGGCACAAATAAAAAGGATATAAATAGGCAAAACATAGCCATAAGCACATAGAATGATTACATATAAATGGGGACAGTAGGATAGGGACGGTAGGCACGCTGCTGCGCTTATGCACACCCCCTTGGGGACCTTTTAAGAAACATGAAAGGTCCACGGTAGACAGTTTAAGGTAAAAGGTACGGGGAGTAGAGAGATTAACAACAAGATCAGGTAGAGTGTTCCAGACATTTACTACTCTATTGCAGAAGTTATATTTCCTACAATCAAGATTAGAGTGATTTACATTGAATTTGAATCCATTGGTAGCCCTTGTGTTATTACGGTTGAAATAGTTTCTTGATTAGGAATTCTTTCCTGTTAGATCATTTGTCTGGTGTTAATCCCATTTTATCTCAATGTTCGTTGTGGAGAGGATGTGTCCTGGTCCTTTTATTTCTTTTTTAGCTTTTTTAATTGTCTCTTTGAATGGTGAGTGCATGGGATTTATCTCTGTGTGTCTGCTGATGAATGATTTGTCTGAATGCAGACTTCCAGGAATTCGCCAGCATTTTTAATTTAGATAGGACGCTCACAGTTTTTCATTTTAAGCAGTAGTCAGTCTGTTCATTGGGTTGTGATATTAACACGTTTTCATCTTTTGACTGCTAATTGGTGTTCCTGGATATGCTCCGCTGGTCTTCTATCTGTCCTACACAGTGGCTGTTACAGTCCTTACACTGTAGGTTGTAGTTTACTCCTGTTTTTAATTCTTGGGCTAGTGGGTCTTTTGGCTTACATAAGATATTTCAAGTTGGTTGGTTTGCTATGATGATGCTGTGTCTGTTGGTTGTTTCTGGTATGTTTTTGAAGTATAGCAATGTTATCCTTTTCACAGCTTAAACTGGTTACACTGAGGTGAATTGAGTGTTAGATACCTTTTGCTAAACTTATTTGGGTATCCATTTTGTTGGAAGATGATATATGGAAGTTTTTCTGTTGTTCAGGGTTGTGGCAGTGCATTTGTACTTTATTTATTTATTTATTTATTTATTTTTATTATTATTTAGATTTTTAGATTTTTATTATTTAGATTTTGTCAAACACAACAGTATATATAAGTATAAGCATGAAATAACCATACAAATTGGATACAATCAAGGGGAGCATTAGGACAGGAACGGTAGGCACGCTGGTGCTCTTATGCACACCCCTTACAGACCTCTTAGGAATGGGGTGAGGTCAATAGTAGATAGTTTTTGGTTAAAGCTTTGGGGATTATGGGAAGAGACCACAGAATCAGGTAGTGCATTCCAGGCATTAACAACTCTATTACTGAAGTCATATTTTCTACAATCAAGCTTGGAGCGGTTCACATTAAGTTTAAATCTATTGTGTGCTCATGTATTGTTGCGATTGAAGCTAAAGTAGTCTTCGACAGGAAGGACATTGTAGAAGATGATTTTATGAGTTATACTCAGGTCATGCCGAAGGCGACGGAGTTCTAAATTTTCTAAACCCAGGATTTCAAGTCTGGTGGCATAAGGTATTTTGTTGTGATCAGAGGAGTGGAGAACTCTTCTTGTAAAATATTTCTGGACACGCTCAATTGTATTAATGTCCGAAATGGAGGTGTCTGAATAAGGTAAGGTGTCTTACACTGTTCCTCTTGTGGCAGATTGTGTTGTAACTTTAGTAGTAAAACATTTGGCCAGTGTGAGTAGTTTTTCAATACACTTGTGTTTCTGATTTGCTGACATTTTCTCTGCTGGTAAGGATATCCAGCAAGAGTAATGTGTTATTGTTTTCGCCTTCCCTTGTGACTTTTATTTCTTTGAAGACGTTGTTGATCGTTTCTTGTGTCTCCTCTAGTTGTTCCTTTTTTTATTCTGACAAAGATGCCGTCTATGTACTGTATCCAGACTTTTGGTGGTTATGTGTGGGAATTTATTTATTTATTTATTTATTTGAATTTATATCCCGCCCTTCTCCGAAGACTCAGGGCGGCTTACACTATGTCAAGCAATAGTCTTCATCCATTTGTATATTATATACAAAGTCAACTTTTATTGCCCCCAACAATCTGGGTCCTCATTTTACCTACCTTATAAAGGATGGAAGGCTGAGTCAACCTTGGGCCTGGTGGGACTTGAACTTGCAGTAATTGCAAGCAGTTGTGTTAATAACAAGCAGTTGCTTGCATTAACACAGATTGCATTAGTCTGTAGAGCCACCAGAGGTCCTTAATGATGGTCATAGGGTACAAATTTAACACTTAATGTTACAGTCTCTGTTATGAGTCCTGAGAATGGTGATCCCATGGGTGTTCCCCTCATTTGTCCACAAAACGTAAAGTAAATTGTGAACCAGAGGATGATAAGATCCATTATTCTAGGTCAGGTGTATAAAACACAAGGGCCGTGAGTCAGATCTGACCCGCACATGATCAGATCCGGCCGGCAGGGCTGTCCTGGAAAATGTAAGGGGTCGGTCCGCATTGCTTCAGCATGGTCTACCCAATGCGAAGAGGAAACATCGGGTCAGCATGGCTTCGAGTTGGTCTACCCAATGCGAAAAGGAAACATGCCAGCAGTTTGGGGAGTGGCGTCAAGCTGACCATGCCCCCGCAGCCCCCCGCGAGGTCAACCACAGCCCTGATGCGGCCCTCAATGAAATTGAGTTTGACACCCTGTTCTAGGTCAAATATAGCAGAATGACAATGATAAGCAGAAAAGAAAAGAAAAGAAAAGAAAAGAAAAGAATAGAATAGAATAGAATAGAATAGAATAGAATAGAATAGAATAGAATAGAATAGAATAAGAGTAGAGTAGAGTAGAGTAGAGTAGAGTAGAGTAGAATAGAATAGAATAGAATAGAATAGAATAGAATAGAATAGAATAGAATAGAATAGAATAGAATTTTTTATTGGCCAAGTGTGATTGGACACACAATGAGTTTGTCTTGGTGCATATGCTCTCAGTGTACATAAAAGAAAAAATACGTTCATCAAGGTAGAACACTTACAACACTTAATGATGGTCATAGGGTACAAATTTAACACTTAATGATACAACACTTAATGATAATCATAGGGTACAAATAAGCAATCAGGAAACAATCAATATCAATAAAAATCATAAGGATTACCAGCAACAAAGTTACAGTCATACAGTCATAAGTGGAAGGCGATGGGTGATGGGAACGATGAGAAGATTAATAGTGCAGATTTAGTAAATAGTTTGACAGTGTTGAGGGAATTATTTGTTTAGCAGAGTGATGGCCTTCAGGAAAAAACTGTTCTTGTGTCTAGTTGTTCTGTTGTGCAGTGCTCTATAGCGTCGTTTTGAGGGTAGGAGTTGAAACAGTTTATGTCCAGGATGTGAGGGATCTGTCAATATTTTCACGGCCCTCTTCTTGATTTGTGCAATATACAGGTCCTCAATGGAAGGCAGGTTGGTAGCAATTATCTTTTCTGCAGTTCTAATTATCCTCTGAAGTCTGTGTCTGTCTTGTTGGGTTGCAGAACCAAACCAGACAGTTATAGAGGACAGACTCAATAATTCCTCTGTAGAACTGGATCAGCAGCTCCTTGGGCAGTTTGAGCTTTCTGAGTTGGCTCAAGCAGACTCCAAAGGTCACTGCCAAAGAAAACTACACAAACTTAAGCTGGTGTTAACATCCAACTGATCGTGGAAAGCAACAATTTCTTATCAACGTATTTTTATTTCATGAACTTCTTTACTGATGCATACTAATGCTTTCATCATAAATGTGTTCTTTTAATCGGCATTTTATAGTTATCTTGACTGTTTGGGGTTGAATGGTAAGATATACGTTTAATAACTAAGTAAACAATGGGGTGGACCGGAGTAGAAAAGATGGAGGACAAAGATAGAAAAGTTTATTTTAAACTCTGCGGGGGGTGGCAATAAAACAGAGTTGATAATAATAATAGAAATAATTTGATATAATTTTGCTATTTTTAATTTTAAAATGTAATTTAATTCTTTCTAATTTAAAATAATGCAAGGAGCAATTAGAAATGAGCTTGAAGAAAAATTAAACACTGATTATCTAATTATTAGCATGTATAAATTTGAGGAAGGGGCTTCATTTTGCTTGAAAGTAGTCTGCTTTGAAAATGTATTTAATTCCACAGCTTTAAAATTAGCTTAGAAACTTGTGCTATCTTCACCCTGGAAGTTGGATAATAATTTAATAGGATATTTTGGGGGTTTTTTTTCCTTCCTTCCTTCTTTCCTTCCTCTGGGAATTTCTGCTCTAAGCAATGCAAGTTTTTATACCATTAGACTATTTTGAGGTGTTTTTACAAGAAGTCTTCTACTTTAAAGTCCAGGTTATCTACTTTATGCATATTAATGCATAAGAAAAGTATGAGCCATATGGTTTCCTATAAAATAATATGATTTAATATCAACATTTTATCACGCTCCTATGTATCATTCCCAGTAAATGGTAGCCTAATCTAACATGGCTTACATTAATACCTGGATTACCAAATAAATCCAAAGCTATAAACTAATTTAATTAATTTAATTTATTGGATTTTTGAAGTCATCCAATTCAAAGCAACTCTGGGTCAAATAAAATTCTCAGGACTCGCACATATGTGCTAGTCATTCCCGACACTAGGGGGCAGTGCTCATCTCCGTTTCAAAGCCGAAGGGCCAGCGCTGTCCGAAGACGTCTCCGTGGTCATGTGGCTGGGATGACTAAGCGCCAAAGGCACACGGAATGCTTTTACTTTCCCACCAAAGCTGGTCCCTATTTTTCTACTGGCATTTTTTAGGTGCTTTCAAACTGCTAGGTTGGCAGAAGCTGGGACAAGTCACGGGAGCTCACCCTGGTTACATGGCAGCACTAGGGATTCGAACAGCTGAACTGCCGATCTTTTGATTGACAACCTCAGCATCTTAGCTGCTGAGCCACTGCGTCCCATTAGCAGGACTCATAGCAGAGACTATAATGCAGTATCTAGAAACGGTAGCGTTCCCACATATTCAACCAACAGTATGGAACCACTGTATAGACGAACATCTTTCTCATAATAAAAAAGATCAACTAGAAGAGGCACATGAAACAATCAACAGCATCTTCAAAGAAATAGGGGCCGGAATAGCTCAGGCTGGTAAAGCCTGTTATTAAGAACACAGTAGCCTGCAATTACTGCAGGTTCAAGCCCGGCCCAAGGTTGACTCAGCCTTCCATCCTTTATAAGGTAGGTAAAATGAGGACCCAGATTGTTGGGGGGGCAATAAATTGACTTTGTAAAAAATATACAAATAGAATGAGACTATTGCCTTATACATTGTAAGCCGCCCTGAGTCTTCGGAGAAGGGCGGGGTATAAATGTAAACAAACAAACAAACAAACAAATGACTCTGTGGTCTCTTCCCAAAATCCCCAAAGCTTTAACCAAAAACTTTCTACTATTCACCTCACCCCATTCCTAAGGGGTCTGTAAGGGGCGTGCATAAGAGCACAAGCGTGCCTACCATTCCCATCCTATTGTTTCCTTTCGTTATATCCAATTAATATAGTTATTACATAATGCTTATATATATGCTTATATATTGTATAGTTATTTCATGCTTATGCTTATATATACTGTGTGACAAAATAAAATAAATAAAATAAAAATAAAAGTCACAAGGGAAGGAGAAAACAATCACACATTACCCTTCCTGGATATCCTTACCAGCAGAGGAAATGATGGCAAATTAAAAACACAAGTCTGTTGAAAACTACCCACACTGGCCAAGTGTTCCGCCACAAATGTTACAACACAATCCTTCACTTTATCAGCTGAGCTACTCACAAGATCTTCAAGGAAAGCCCCTTCTAGATCTCTCGTCCATCAATCGCCTGGGGCAAAACACACTTAACCGATTTCTCATTTAGCAACATAAATGTTGGGCTCAATTGTGGATGTAAGTGGAGGACTACCTGTAAATCAGACAAATAAGTTGAAAGCAAAAGTATTAAAACATTGTTAAAAACATCAGCACTGTGACCGCACCTCAAACCCCAAAAGCTGACGGCATAATGAAATCATTTATCTACTTCTTGTATTTCTTTGTGCATCTCTTTCCTCTTTCTTTGTTTGTCTGGTGCTGCATTTTGGCATCTTTGCACCTATGACATAATCAGGTAAAATTTCTGGGACTTCCTCCCTCATTTCACCTTCATCTCTATTTTTGTTTTTTTGCTCCTTCTCCTGCCCTACCTCCCCTATCAGCATTACTGGAAATATGGAGGGAAGCCAAGGCAGGGTGCCAAGTTAAGAGAGGAAGAAAAAAATAGTTCAATTTATAGAAGCATAAGGATTCGAATCACGTACACTGAGAAGCAGAAGCAATTCGGTGCATCTTGTAGTGATCTAATGCAGAAACTCAAAGCTTCCTGTTCCCAGGTATTTCTGGCACTTTTAAAAAGTGGTGTCAGGGGGTGTTGGGGTGGGCTGGATGCGTCACGCACCGGCCAACCCTACCCCCAGTTTAGTGAAGAGGAAAAAAGTTGCGATACATCACGTGACAACAACGTGACTGTTAGATTCGGGCAATAAAGAGGCAGGAGACCAGTGAGTGACAACAGCTCTTTAGTTTATAGTGAACCCAGCAAGCAACACTCGGAAAAACCCCTCTTTATATACAGTTTAGTCGGAGGCTTCAGCCAATCAGCAACGTGCTATTTCCCGCTCAATTTTCCCTCCAAAACTTTTAAAGATACATTACACTCCTTCCCTCCCAGAAAACATTGTACCCATATTTACATGAAATTAGCATCTTATTTCTCTACGTAGTCACGCAAGTAGACTGGGCGTCTCCTAACTCTTTCGGACCTGCGCAATTCATTCTCTGGGAGTGAGTCGAGCTGGCCGGAGGGACTGTTTGTTCCTCTCAGCTCCTCCTCTAGGCCATCCGGCCCTGGATTATTGGCAGAGTCGTCCCTGCTGTCTTCAGGAGGAACCGGTTGGTGTCGCTGGACCTCATCGAACTCAGATAAGTCCCGCGTTTGCCCCGGGTTTGAGTCAGCTGTGGATTCAAACATTTGGTAGTCAGGGCCTGTTTCGTCTGTTTCTGATTTACTGGTTATTCGTTTCCTTATTTGGTCTATGTGGCGCTTCCATACCCGGCCATCCTCTATCTCTACTAGATACGATTTTGGCCCAGTTATCTCTAGGATTTTCCCTTTTAACCAATAGGGCCCTCGCTGTAGTTGTGTGCCCACACTGGGTCGCCCACTGTCATCTCTCTTGTTTTACCGTGTGCCCCCTTGTAACCGTCTGGGGTGTAGTTTGGGTTTAGTCGGTCTAGCAGGCACCTAAGCTTCCTACCCATCAATAGCTCCGCTGGGCTGCGGCCAGTTGTTACACAGGGGGTTCTGTGTTGGACTGCTAGGAAGGTATCGATTTTTGTTTGCCAATCGCCTGGCCTGATTCTGGACAATGCTTCCTTTGCGCTCCGAACGAAACGTTCTGCAAGTCCGTTCGTCGCAGGGTGGAAAGGCGCTGAGAGGACATGTCGGATGCCCTCCTCCGCCAAGTACCCCTCAAACTGGGTTGCCGTGAATTGCGGGCCATTGTCGGAGACTAAAGTGTCGGGCAACCCGTGGGTTACAAATAGGTGCCGTAGGACTGAAATTACGGCCTCGGCTGTCATGGATCTCATAAGAATGATTTCCAGCCATTTGGAGTAGGCATCGACTACTACCAGGAAGGTTTGGCCGTGGAAGGGGCCGGCAAAGTCGATGTGAATCCTAGACCATGGGCCCTGGGGTCTCTCCCACTCTCGAATTGGGGCCGTTGGGGGTAGTGGTCTGGACTCCTGGCAGGCCTGGCATTTCCCTACCCTGTCACTAATTTCCGTGTCCATCAAGGGCCACCACACATAGCTCCTCGCTAAACCCTTCATTCTCACGATCCCTGGGTGGCCCTCATGCAGGAGTTCCAATACCTTTTTCCGTAATTTCTCCGGGATCACCACTCTATCCCCCCATAGCAGACACCCCCCTTGAGCTGAGAGCTCCCCACGTTTCTTTACAAATTCTTTAAAACGCTCGCCCGGCGCAGCGGGCCATCCTCTTTGCACCCAACCAATTACAGTCCTTATTGTAATGTCCTTGTAAGAAGCCCGAGCCACCTCCTTGGATGTGACTGGGCCAGAGTCCAAAGAGTCAATTAGCAGGACGGGTGTCCCCGGAGTGGGGTCTTCGATAGTCTCTGGTAACGGGCATCTGCTCAGGGCGTCCGCATGCCCTAACTCCTTCCCTGGCCGGTGCAGTAATTTGTAAGAATACGCCGCTAGGAAGATAGTCCATCGGGTCAGTCTGGGCGAAAGTGCCACGGGCGTTGGGCGGTCGCCTGCCAACAGGCCTAGTAGGGGTCTATGGTCCGTGATTATTTCGAAATCACGACCAAATACATATTCATGGAATTTCTTTACCCCGGAGACTATAGCCAAGGCTTCCCTATCTAGCTGGCTATAGTTCCTTTCAGCCGATGACATTGTTCGGGAGTAATATGCTATAGGGGCTTCTGTGCCATTTGGCAACCTGTGGCTGAGCACAGCCCCCACCCCGTAGGGAGATGCATCACAAACTAACACTAATGGCAACGTGCCATTGTATTGAATAAGGAGGCTATCGCTAGATAGGAGGTTTTTCACCCCTTCGAATGCCCTAGCTTCCGCCTTCCCCCAAGACCACACAGCTGTCTTTGCTAGTAATTTGTGTAGCGGTTCGGCTATTGTTGCCTTATTTTTTAAAAATACCGCGTAGAAGTTGACCAGACCTAAGAATGCCTGTAACTCCGTTTTGTTTTGGGGAGCTGGGGCCTTCCTGATGGCCCGTACCTTGCTCTCAGTGGGGTGGATCCCTTCCCTGTCTATCCGGTAGCCCAGGAATTCCACGGATCCTACCCCGATCTGGCATTTGTTCAGTTTAACTTTGAGTCCGGCGGACCGGAAAATGCCCAAAACTTTTCTCAGCCTTACCCCTAATTCCTCTAGATTCTCAGCGGATACCAATACATCGTCGAAGTATGGTACCACCCCGGGTAGTCCCTGCAATAGCCGCTCCATTAGGTTCTGAAATAACCCTGGAGCCACACTAACCCCAAACTGTAACCGGGTGCATTTAAAGGCACCCCTGTGCGTGACAATTGTCTGCGCTTCGGCCGTGCTGCTATCTACAGGTAACTGTTGATAGGCTTGGGCCAAGTCTAGCTTGGCAAAAACCTGCCCTTGCCCCAACGAGTGCAGTAAGTGTTGTACTACTGGGACGGGGTAAGCACTCTTTTGCAATGCTTTGTTAAGCGTTGCCTTGTAGTCAGCGCAAATCCGGACCGACCCGTCCGGTTTGACTGGGGTGACTATAGGTGTCTCCCACTTCGCATGGTCAACTGGCACTAGTATTCCCTGGTTTACTAGTTTGTCCAGTTCCCGGTCAATCTTGGGCTTTAGGGCGAATGGGACCCTCCTAGCCTTTAACCGGATAGGGGCAACTTGTGGGTCTAGGTTAAAGGAGATAGGGGTCCCCTCGTACTTGCCCAGGCAGTCTTTGAAGACGTCCTCGAACTCCTTCATTAGTTCGTCTTTTAGGTCGACTTCGTTTCGGAAGACTCCGGTCACTCCCATGCCCAATGCTCGGAACCAGTCCAGTCCCAACAAGCTCAGCAAGGTTCCATCAACTATGGTGATGGGCAGAGTTTTCTTGTATTGTCCATACTTGACGTGGACGGACGTTACCCCTCGAACAGGGATGCGATTCCCTTGGTAGTCCTGTACCTTTAGCTTCTGTGGTTGCAGCTTGCGCTTCACGATGGCGGGTAAGTCTTTCACGAGAGTGTCCCAGGACATGATCGTGATCGATGAGCCGGTGTCCACTTCCATTCGGCACGGCACCCCCTCAATGTGTGTTTTAGTGAAAATCTTTTTTTCTAGGCGCGTTGATGCGTGACCCACTCTCACAGCAGTCTGATTCAACTTCGCGCCTTTTTTGACTTGACCAATCACGGGCCGCTTCGCCGTTCCCGCGCTCTGATTGGTCGGTTTGAATTTTTTGGCGGGAAGGTTGGGGCGCTCGACAGGCCTGCGCTATGTGCCCCTTCCTTTCGCACCGCCGACAAGTCGCATCCTTAAACTTGCAGTGTTGTCATTGGTGTTGCCCTCCGCAACTCGCGCATTCGCCCCGGTCTTCTCTCTCCGGCCTCCCGGTGTGGAAGACTTCTTCCTCTTCCTCACCTTCCGACTCGGCCTGGACTTCCTCATTGTGGACCGGGGTTGTTTTTGCTCCAACCCCTGGCGCGATCGGCTTTTGCAGGGTTTCTGCCGCTTGGGTGGACATCTCGTGAGCCCTGGCTTCGTCCAAGGCAATTGCCAGCGTTAGGTTGCTTCTAGACAGCAGCCGCCGTCGCAAACGGATTTCCCTGACCCCACAAATGAGCTGGTCGAGCAATGCGTCTTCCAAGTCTAGATACTCACAATGGTTCGCGGCTTTTCTCAGCGCCGCCATGTACACACTGATCGACTCGCCCTCTCTCTGTACCCGCTGCCTCAACTCGAACCGTTGGACGAAC
The DNA here is from genome assembly GCF_028640845.1 of Ahaetulla prasina. Taxonomy (NCBI): domain Eukaryota; kingdom Metazoa; phylum Chordata; class Lepidosauria; order Squamata; family Colubridae; genus Ahaetulla; species Ahaetulla prasina. Next base: position 18,970,941 of record NC_080543.1, read on the forward strand.
TTTGAGGGCGTCGGTGCGTAGTGTGCCCGAAGTGCCGTTTGCAGTGTTTGCCACGGTACTGACTGTACCGGCGTTGGCTCCGAAAGCGACTCTGCGGTGTCGAAAACCTCTGGACCGCAGTGGCTTAGGAAATACGCTCGCTTCCTGTTGTCTGAGACTCCTTGGAGGAAACACTCGAAACGAGCCATGTATGACCCCCATTTCTCCTTGGCTGGGTCGAATGGCGCTGGCGGTGTGTAGCTGGACATCGCTGCTTTCCGCCCCTTATTTGCTGGGTTCGATAATTCCTGGTTAGTTCAGCTCTTTCCTGGCGCTCTTTTGCCTCGAAATCCCACCCTCATCGCCAATGTTAGATTCGGGCAATAAAGAGGCAGGAGACCAGTGAGTGACAACAGCTCTTTAGTTTATAGTGAACTCAGCAAGCAACACTCGGAAAAACCCCTCTTTATATACAGTTTAGTCGGAGGCTTCAGCCAATCAGCAACGTGCTATTTCCCGCTCAATTTTCCCTCCAAAACTTTTAAAGATACATTACAGTGACAACACGAGTTTGACACCCTGAAAAACAATTGCTACCAGCCTTCCATTGAGGACCTGTATACTGCACGAGTCAAAAAGAGGGCTGACCCTTCACATCCTGGACATACAGACACCTCACATCCTGGACATAAACTGTTTGAACTCCTACCTTCAAAGCAACGCTATAGAGCACTGCATACTAGAACAACTAGACACAAGAACAGTTTTTTCCCGAAGGCCATCACTCTGCTAAACAAATAATTCCCTCAACACTGTCAAACTATTGACTAAATCTGCACTACTACTAATCTTCTCATCGTTCCCACCACCCATCTCCTTCCACTTATGTCTGTATGACTGTAACTTTGTTGCTGGCAATCCTTATGATTTATATTGATATTGATTGTTTCCTGATTGCTTATTTGTACCCTATGACTATCATTAAGTGTTGTACCTTATGATTCTTGATGAATGTGTCTTTTCTTTTATGTACACTTTTATGTCCACAGTGTACACTTTTATGTACACTGCATAGGCACCAAGACAAAGTCCTTGTGTGTCCAATCACACTTGGCCAATACAACATTCTATTCTATTCTATTCTATTCTATTCTATTCTATTCTATTCTATTCTATTCTATTCTATTCAAATATGTGGACTGCAACTCCCAGAATTCCCCAGCCAGCAATGGGTAGAACAGGGAAATTGTAAAATCTGGTTATCATAAATATGTAACCCTTTCCTTGCTTTGTGCTATGAAACAGGAGAAAAAAGCCCTCTCCAGAATTTGACTAATGATTTAACTTTTTAATTAAACTTTAAAAGTCTTTAATTAAATACCTAAATTGGAAAGAACTGCTTTAATTTAAATTGTCTTTAGATTGCAAGAGGCACCTCCTCCTGTTGCATCTTTAGTGATCTGGAAAGTTACAGAGACCAATAAATCATGTTTACACCCTTTAATTGGTGCCATTAACACTTTTTTTTCATTATCTAGACAGGAAAACGAGGAACAGAAGGGCTGCAGGTAAAATAGAAATTAATCCTAGTAATTAGAAAATCCCAAGTCTGAATTCTCCCTCTCTTTCTCTTTCCTTCCTTCCTTCCTTCCTTCCTTCCTTCCGTTGGAAGAAATACCCATCAGGGTTCAGTTCAAGTGGGGAAAAAGACAATGGAAACATGGAGGCTGATTGGAAAGATGGTTTAATGGAGCAAAACCATTAAGGGCCTCTGTGGCTCAGACTGGTAAGGCAGTCTGTTATTAACAGCAGCTGCCTGCAATTACTGCAGGTTCAAGCCCCACAAGGCCCAAGGTTGACTCAGCCTTCCATCCTTTATAAGGTAGGTAAAATGAGGACCCAGATTGTTGGGGGCAATAAGTTGACTTTGTATATAATATACAAATGGATGAAGACTATTGCTTGACATAGTGTAAGCCGCCCTGAGTCTTCGGAGAAGGGCGGAATATAAATGCAAAAAAATAAAAAAAAAAATAAAATAAATAATTAAGCACATGGTCCTGGTGCAGCTGAACACATGGAGTGGAGAGTGAAATATATTTACACCCTCGCTTGGGCCTTGTCCTTGAGCTTCCTGTTTCTGTGCAAGAAATGTATTCTATTGGTTTGCCAGACTCCCAGGGGCCTATGCGAGGATCATAGCTAACTTTGTAGGCTGTCCATGTCCCAGGCTTGGTTGAATCTTGCTGGGGGATGCAATGAAAGGCAATTCCTATTGTGGCTGAATGGCTTTGCCCTGAAGGATAATCCCATCATCCTGGAGCTGAAGGTCTTTTGTCTTGTAGATAAACTGGCACCAAAATATCTGCTGGAGGCAGGGAGCTGGGGCAGAGTTTCTGTCTCCAAGAGCATGTTTCTCAATTTCTCATCCAGGGAAATATACCATATTTTTCAGAATATAAGACACCTTTTCCCCCAAAAAAACAGGATGAAAATCTGGACGCGTCTTATACTCCGAATGTAGCCCCACCCAGCTTCTCAAACAGAGGTTTCAGAGACTGAAAAAAGCTTCAGAAATGAAGCCCCCAAACAGAGCTTCAGAAACGAAGCTCCCAAACACCTTCAGAGGCTTTTTTTCTGAAGCTCTGTTTCAGAGGCTTTCAGAGGCAGAAAAAAAAAAGCAAAAAAAAGCAAGGCACAGAGCTCACAACCAAGGAACCTGTTGCTAAAATTCACCTCTGTGAACAGCTGACTGGGGGTATTCCGGGAGGCCAATCTACCTGCCAATCAGCTTTTTTCTTATTTTCTTCCCCAAAAAATAACTTATACTCTGAAAAATACAATAATATTCTGCCTTTTTAATATTTCCTAAAATATATCATTCTTCTAGGAGAGGGGTGAGTGCTAACTTTCTACATTTCCTTCCTTCCTCTGACCTTGATTACACAAACATTTAATATTTGCATACAACATACCAACAAGCATCTCTGCACCCACACAGTTCTGAGGTCATCAGAAAATTGGTTCTTCTTTGATTAACAGGCATTAGTTGACTCACCTCTTCCACTTTTGCAAAAGCAAATGTTTAATATCATGGTACGTAAAGGCATTTTGAAAGCAATTATAGCATAGATAGAATGTATAGAATTCTTTACTGGCCAAGTGTGAAATCGATCAACAACACAGTGATGGTTATGGAAACTTCATGCATAGCAGAAAGAATCATTAGCAGAAGTTACAACACTACAGATTCAGAGACAAAAAGATCTTCAGAATGAATAGGTGTTGTGTCTTGCCCGCCCTCAGAGCAGCCGGGGCCTTCTTACCTGCTCCCGAACACTGAGGAATGTATGCCTCCCGGCCCAAGTCCTGGCTCCATGCCCACACAAACTGCAGAAGAAGGAGCATCTCCCGGCCCCAGCCCTGACTCCATGCCCAGGCAAACGGAGCAGCTAGACCCCTCCCCCTCCTCCACAGCATGTGAGCCTGAGGAGGGTTTATTCCCAACAGCTGCTGATTGGTGTGACCCTCGCATCAGAAGGCTGGATAGGCGGAGGCAACAGAAGGAAGGGAGGGGCAGGCCTTAATGAGTGCTGAGTCATGGAGCCACACCCCATGGCCTATATAAAGGATCTGCTTTCTGGCAGTCTCTAAATCAGGCAAAAGTCGAACTTATCTTGCTGAAGTCACTTACTGGTCTCCTGCCTGCTCTGAGGACTTTGCTAGGACTTTGGGCAGAGCTGCAGCGGCAAGCCTGATTCGGATTTCCCTGACCCGGCCGTCAGCAGAGGAGTGGGACACGACAATAGGGTTCCTTAGGTAGCTGCTGGAGGGAAATCCTTAAAGCCCCAGATGTTGATTGAGCTATTTATTATATAATTTATAATAAACTATTATATAAACACCTCTCACAATACTAGACAACACAGTATCAACAGTAGAAACCTTTAAATTTCTAGGTTCTATCATATCGCAAGATCTCAAATGGACAGCTAACATCAAAAACATCATCAAAAAAGGAAAACAAAGAATGTTCTTTCTGCGCCAACTCAGAAAGCTCAAACTGCCCAAGGAGCTGCTGATTCAGTTCTACAGAGGAATTATTGAGTCTGTCATTTGCACCTCTATAACTGTCTGGTTCGATTCTGCAACCCAACAAGAAAGACACAGACTTCAGAGGATAATTAGAACTGCAGAAAAAATAATTGCTACCAACCTGCCTTCCATTGAGGACCTGTATACTGCACGAATCAAGAAGAGGGCCGTGAAAATATTTACAGATCCCTCGCATCCAGGACATAAACTGTTTCAACTCCTACCCTCAAAACGACGCTATAGAGCACTGCACACAGAACAACTAGACACAAGAACAGTTTCTTCCCGAAGGCCATCACTCTGCTAAACAAATAATTCCCTCAACACTGTCAAACTATTTACTAAATCTGCACTACTATTAATCTTCTCATAGTTCCCATCACCAATCTTTCCACTTATGACTGTATGACTGTAACTTTGTTGCTGGCAATCCTTATGATTTATATTGATATATTGACCATCAATTGTGTTGTAAATGTTGTACCTTGATGAATGTATCTTTTCTTTTATGTACACTGAGAGCATATGCACCAAGACAAATTCCTTGTGTGTCCAATCACACTTGGCCAATAAAAAATTCTATTCTATTCTATTTCAGAACCCCACAATTCCTACCTTGCTAGCCCCACTCACTGGTCATAGACTGAACTTTGAATGAGGATGTTCCCATTTCATTTCAATAAATTGTACCTCCAGGAGTGACTGCATTTTTCAGTCAGAATGTTGGCATCATTATGCAACATTGCTTATTTGACCTGAACACAATAAGAAAAAAAAGGGACCTTGGAGGTCTTCTAGTCCAAGCCCTGCTCATCCCCTGCTCAAGCAGGAAACCCTATATCATTTCGACAAACGGTTGACCAAACTCTTTCTTAAAAACTTCCAGTGTTGGAGTATTCACAACTTCTGCAGGCAAGTTGTTCCACTGATTAATTGTTCTAACTGTCAGGAAATTTCTCCTTAGTTCTAGGTTGCTTCCCTCCTTGGTTAGTTTCCACCCACTGCTTCTTGTCCTACCCTCAGGTGCTTTGGAGAATAGCTTGACTCCGTCTTCTCTGTGGAAGTCCCTGAGATATTGGAACATTGCTATCATGTCACCCCAGTCCTTCTTTTTATTAAACTAGACATATTTATTTATTAGATTTTTTTTTATTTATTAGATTTTATTATTATTTATTAGATATCCAGTTCCTGCAAGCATTCTTCCTGTGTTTTAGCCTCCAGTCCCCTAAGCATTTTTGTTGTTCTTCTCTGCACTCTTTCTGGTTATCTTTACAGGCTGACAAACCTAATTCTGAATGAGGGAAACATTTTCTAGGCTGATTACATGTTAATCAGTAAAATGGGAGAAAATGAAGCCTATTCAGAGCATGTCTTCCTGAACAGAAATTTCATATTTAAAAAAAAAAAACCACAAATAATCAGAATAATGAACCCACTACAAGCTACAATAAATGCTATTTTTTTTTTAAAAAACTTTTTTTATTTTTCAATTACAAACATAAATATTCCATCTGCAACGTGTCGTCTGGTTACAAACATCTCTGTGCAACATCGTTCACCATTTTCCACCTCATTCGCATTCACATAACATTATTTTGCTAAGCTTAATATGATAGTATATTAAACATTTAAACATTATCGTGCTCTCCATTTTCTTCTTATAATAATACATTTTAACATACAATAAATGCTATTTATTCAACATGTAGGCTTGGTGTCTATAATATAGGAAGCTGAATTAGAAGAAGATGAGTAGGAGGAACAAAATCAATAACCTGTGACATTACTCTGATAGTTGATCATGCAATGATCTGAACGTTCTAGTGATAAATGTGGAGAGCAAAATGAAAATAAAAAAGGAATTGTGACAAAGAGTCATCCCGGAGCTGGGTTGCATCAAACTGAAATAAAATTAAGGGGGGAAAACCCCAAACTAATGACAATAAATACATAAATCATTCTTAAACTCTGATAGTGAGGCTGCTGAAGTGGTGACTAACATTTAGGATCTCCTTTTTAGGATCAACTATCATAAGTAAGAACTTGAATTCAAGAAATATATTGTAGATTAGCACTTGGTAGAATAGCCATGAAATCCTTAGAAAATTATTCAGAGGGAGTAACAGATAATGGAGTAACAATTAAAGGAGTTGGAAGGGACCTTGTAGGTCATCCAGGGCAGGGGTCGCCAACCTTGGCAACTTTAAGACTTGTAGATTTGCTGGCTGAGGAATTCTAGGAGTTGAAGTCCACAAATCTTAAAGTTGCCAAGGTTGGAGACCCCTGATCTAGTGCAACCTTCCGCCCAAGCAGAGACCCTACACCATTTCTGACAGATGGCAGTCCAGTCCTTTTTTGAAAGCTTCCAGAGATGAAGCTCCCACAACTTCTGAAGGCAAACTGTAATGTTACTATAGTAATGTTACTATACCAACAACAACAAAAATCACAGTCATGCAGGCAATTGAATTCCCAGGGACATGTTAGAAGTGAAAGTCTGAAGAAGCAGAAAAATTATTAACGTTTCTATATCTGGAGGGAATTCTGGAGAAAACCATGGACAGCCAACAAAACAAGCAAGCAAAACAAAGAGTAGAACAAATCAAATAAGTGCTAGAATAAATAAAAAGCAATTGTTAGAATAAATCAATCCAGAGTTCTCTCTCAAGGCACAAATACCGAAGTTCAAATTATTATATTTTGGATATATTATGCAAAGACTGAGTTCTCTGGAGAAGTCTATAATGCTAGGAAATGTAGAAGGAGAGAGAAAAAGAAGGCAACAAGGAACAGCAAAAGATGAACCATTGGATAATTTGAAGGACAAGGTTGGGGACAGAGTATCCTGGAAATATATACAGGTAGTCCCTGACTTACAACAGTTATTTAGTGACCATTCAAAGTTACAACAGCACTGAAAAAAGTGACTTATGACCATTTTTCACACTTACGACTGTTGTAGCATCCTCATGGTCACATGATTTACATTGTGATGCCTAACACTGTAACTGTCATAAATATGATGGTTACAGTGTCCCAGGTTCATGTGATCACCTTTTGCGACCTTCTGACAAGCAAAGTCGATGGGGAAACCAGATTCACTCAGCAACCGTGTTACTAATATAACAATCACAGTGTTTCACTTAACAAATGTGATGAGAAAAGGTCACAAAACGGAGCAAAACTCGACAAATTTCTCACTTAGCAACATAAATTCTGGGCTTAATTGTGGTCCTAAATCAAGAACTAGATATTTATTTATTTATTTATTTATTTACATTTATATCCCGCCCTTTTCCGAAGACTCAGGGCGGCTTACAGTGTATAAGGCAATAGTCTCATTCTAATTGTATATTTACAAAGTCAACTTAGATAGATAGATAGATAGATAGATAGATAGATAGATAGATAGATAGATAGATAGATAGATAGATAGATAGATAGGTGATATTCAGCAGGTCCTGATCGGTTCTGGAGAACTGGTAGTGGAAATCTTGAGTAGTTCGAACAACCAGTAAATACCACCTCTGACTGGCCCCGCCCCCATCTATTCTCTGCTTCCTGAGTCCCAGCTGATCAGGAGGAAATGGGTATTTTTCAGTAACCTTCCCCTGGAGTGGGGATAAAATGGAGATTTTGCAGTATCCTTCCCCTGCCCACCAAGCCATGCCCACCAAGCCATGCCCACAGAACTGGTAGTAAAAAGTTTTGAATCCCACCACTGGATGGATAGATAGATGATAGATAGACAGACAGACCGACAGACCGACAGACCGACAGACAGACAGACAGACAGACAGACAGACAGATAGATAAAGGGAGAGAGAGAAGATAGATAGATAGATAGATAGATAGATAGATAGATAGACAGACAGACAGACAGACAGACAGACAGACAGACAGACAGATAGATAGATAGATCTCTACATATATCTATGCATATATCTATATCAATATCTACAGAATATGTATATCTCTATAGACATATAGATATATATCGATATATGGTTGCTAAGGATTGACACTGACTTAATGGCACATATTCAATCTAGCTACCATCAACATTGATCATAAAGAGGACTAGTCACATAATAAGAATTGACACTGAATAACTACAACTTTAAATAGGTTGAAACAAAGCACCACCAAATGCTACTGAAAACTCCCAACTCATTACTTACCTAGCATTTCAAGAACGCATTCAATTACTTGCATACTATTTCAAGAACACTATAGTTATTGATCAAGAACCTTTCTGGCTGGACAGAATTATCATGTCGAGATTTCATATCTTTAATCCCGAAAAGGCTCTCTATTGCTCCATGAGGGGTGACTAAATCATCATTGCAGTTGCATATATTAAGAGATTGCATTGCATTAAACATTACGAAGGAACAGCCAGCTAGTAATTATGAGGTCTCCTATTATGCAGAGGGTAATTAGGAGAACAAACTCCTGGTGGACTACAGTGGTAAACAACCAAAGCTAACATTATACACTGGGCTGGTGGTGCATATGAATTTGATTTTAATGCATTGTTCTATAATTAGTTAAATCAGCTCAGAAGAGGTTTATAAGCCAAACATAATTAGCCTGACTAATTGTTTCCACTGACTTCAAAACTTTCCAGGAAACATATAGCCCACTTATTATGGCGAACAAACATGTGCATTTTTGTGAATTATCCTGGGTCACAAGCATGATAAATCACAAACGTGTTTATGCCTGAATCACCTCTCACTAAAATTGGAGGCAGCTTGCCGCTCACTCCATTTGTAGCTCCCTCCTACTGGTTATTTATTATTAATAATTTAATTATAAATAAGTAGCGTTAAGCATCCGCTATTATGTATTAATAATTACAATTGATCCCAAAGTTAGCACAGAAACTATCATAACTGCTTTCGGTATGAATTACGCAATTGTGACTTGGAGAATAGCTTGACTCCCTGTTCTTTGTGGCAACCCTTCAGATATTGGAACATTGCTATCATATACTATCTATATATAATATATATTATATATATATTATATATATATATATATATATATATATATATATATATATATATAGAACATTGCTCCCAGAAGCACGAAGCTGAAGCCTGAAGATGATGAATGAGACTTCGTCGAAACGTCGCCAAGACACTTCCAATTTTACGCGGGAGAAAACCCGAATAACCAAAGACCTACATATATATATATATATATATATATATATATATATATATATATATATATATATATATATATATATATATATATATATATATATATATATATCTCCCTCACATCCTGGACATAAATTATTTCAACTTCTACCCTCAACACGATGCTATAGGGCAGTGCACACCAAAACAACTAGACACAAGGACAGTTTTTCCCCGAATGCCATCACTCTGCTTAACAACTAATTCCCACAACACTGTCAAATAATTTACTAAGACTGTATTACTATTATTCTTCTCTTCCTTACTAGTATCTATCTCTTCCCACTTATTACTATAACCATGCTGCCTATATCTTTAATTATATTGTTTTTATTTGTTTCCTAGTACGATTTGATAGCGTATTAGTAACTCTATCATTAAGTGTTGTAACTTTTTATTCTTGATGAATGTATTTTATTCTCCTTATGTACACTGAGAGCATATACACCAAAGACAAATTCCTTGTGTGTCCAATCACATTTGGCCAATAAAGAATTCTATTCTATTCTATTCTATTCTATTCTATTCTATTCTATTCTATTCTATTCTATTCTATTCTATGTCGCCCCTAGTCCTTTTCATTAAACTAAACATACCCAATTCCAGCAACTGTTGGAGCAGAGCAAAGCAGAGTACTTTATTTGGCCATGTGTGATTAGTCACACAAGGAATTTGTCTCTGGTTCAGAAGTTCTCAGTATACATGCAAGCAACATAGTAATAATAATCATAATAATGATACCAATAAAAGAATAGTAGAAAAAATGAGCAGGATAATATTAATACAGCATACTATCATAGGTAAACATGCTACTGGTCATCTCAATGATTGGTTGGGGGAGAGCTAGAACATGCAATAGCAATATAGCCACTCTGCACATGCACAGAAATGCCTTTTATGCAAGCAGTGTATCTGATCGAGTTGGATCAGGCCACCTGTTGAAGAGAGATGCCTCATTGATCCAAAGCACCTTGTTGAGATAGATCGCTGCAGGTATGTGCAGCTCAGTTAAATGCCTCATACGTTTTGCTCCATAGCATTACCTCAGAGAGGAAATCTATATTTATTTTTACTGAAGGTCTAACGGGTCTTTAGACTGCAGACTTCATTCTTTGCTGCTCTGGGTTTTTAAAAAAAAGCATTTGCTTCTTTTTTCAAGCAAATAGTTACCCGTTAAAAGTTTACTGCAGAATAAATAACACATTAAACACAACCGTTCACTAATTTATGAGTTTAACTATATTTATGAGCTTTCTTTAAGGTTCCCTTATTGATTTTGTCTTCTCATGAAACCATAAGGAAGGGACTCTATTCTGCACTGCTAAAAACATTTTGTTTATTATTTTTATTCAATATCTCTACTCTGCTTCCCATGGAATCATCTTTGGATAGCAGCTCCTTAGCCATAAAGGTAAAGGTAAAGGTTCCCTTTGCACATACGTGCTAGTCGTTGCCGACTCTAGGGGGAGGTGCTCATCTCTGTTTCAAAGCCAAAGACCCAGCGCTGTCCAAAGACGTCTCCATGGTCATGTGGCTGGCATGACTCAACGCCAAAGACGCATGGAATGCTGTTACCTTCCCACCAAAGGTGGTCCCTATTTTTTCTACTTGCATTTTTACATGCTTTCGAAACTGCTAGGTTGGCAGAAGCTGAGACAAGTAATGGGAGCTCACCCTGTTACACGGCAGCACTAGGGATTCGAACCGCTGAGCTGCCGACCTTTCAATTGACAAGCGCAACGTCCTAGCCCCTGAGCCACCGTGTCCTTCCTTAGCCATAAGGGCTTGTAATCACTATTCCCCTCTCTGGGATCTCCCTGGCTAGGCCTTCTCCTTTCCTGTCTTTGAAATGGATTCAAGAATCTCAGGATAACAGAATAACAGAACTAGAAGGGACCTTGAAGGTCTTCTAGTCCAACCCTCTGCTCAGGCTGAATCTTATACTAGTTCAGGCAAATGGTTGTCCAATCTCTTCTTAAAAACCTCTAGTATTGGAGCACACAACTTCTGGAGGAAAGTCACTCCACTGATTAATGATTCTAACTGTCGGGAAATTTCTCCTTTGTTCTAGGTTGCTTCTCTCCTTAATTAGTTTCCATCCATTGCTTCTTGTCCTGCCTTCAGGTGCTTTGGAGAATAGCTGGACCCCCAGCTATTACATTATGTATTACATCTTTTAGATGTGATAAGTTTGCACCAAACATAACTCTTAGTAGGGCCATTTTGAAAGAGAGTCGGAGTTAATTAACATCTTACTACATTTTGTAGTTGACCAAGAGGACTAATAGTGAAGGCTACAGAGAATTATTAAAGGCTATCGAATAAAACAGAAGCCACGTTATTTTGAAACAGGTTACTTACTATCAGCCTAAAATGCTATTGAAAGTTTGCTGCTTCTGATTATTAGAGATTCTTCCCATTTGACACAAGCGCTTATTGTAAGCTGGTATTCAAAGAATAAAGTTAGGAGCAGCCCTAAATTACAGACCTGCATTGATTTTTATTTTTATTTTAAGGGAGAAAACGGAACATTTTTTAAAAAAATAAATAATAATCCCATCCCAGAGGATTAAAAGCTAAGCAGATGCTAGACTGCAGGAATTTTTTTCTCTCCCTCATTCCTTAGCATAATCCCTCTTGACAGCTAGATCACTGCAGGAGTTATGAGATCCAGTGACAGTGCAAATGAGTCCATATCTGGAATGTAATAAAACTTCAGCTTTACACTTAAGTAAGCAGAATGCGGAGCTTAAGGCTCCAGCATTGGAAACATCAATGGGAAGGAGCATTGTGTTTTCTGCAGGAGCAATATATCAGGTTGTAACTTGCATGAAGCTTGATAGGGAATTCAAAAGAGAAGGGAGAGAGATGGAATTTTCATTTGATAGACAGATAGATAGACAGACAGACAGACAGACACCGTTAGATAATGAATAGATGATGGATGGATGGATGGATGGATAGATAGATAGATAGATAGATAGATAGATAGATAGATAGATAGATAGATAGATAGATAGATAGATAGACAGACAGACAGACAGACAGACAGACGCTGTAAAATGATCAATAGATAGATGATTGATAGATGATGGATTGATAGATGGTAGATGGGTGGATGGGTAAGTAGGTAGGTAAGAGATAGATAGAAAGATAGATAGATAGATAGATAGATAGATAGATAGATAGATAGATAGATAGATAGATAGATAGATAGAACACTAAGATAACCAGATGAAACAAGTTAAATATGGGCATTGTATATATGCCTAAACTCAGCTGAAGATGCTGGTGTTACATATGTACTCATCACTACTTAATTTCAGGGTAAGTAATATAAATCAGATTTCCACCTTTGGAAAGAGGTTTCCCATTACTATGATATCAACATTAAAAGGTTTGATTCCAGCTTAACCTAAAGACAGGGCCTCAACTACAACTACAGCTACAACTGAAGCTGTCCTCCATTAAAGAGATGAAGCAGATGGGTGAAAGAGAGAACAAATTTTCAGGCTATGATTCTGATTGAGGACATCTTTGCAAAGAAGAAGAAAATCCTATACTTAAGCAGGCAGAAATTATATCCAGATCTCATGTCCGTTCTCTGCTTATTCTTCCTACTACAAACCTCCCGATGTTATTCCAATCTAAAGTATATAATTGTAGGGATGATTAAGTTAAATAAAGTCAAGTGTTTGTCCCTACTGTTTGGTGATGCCTCTAACACCGTGATGGTTAACCTTTTCTGGACCGAGTGCCCAAAGCACGCACATGCACCCAAACCCCCAAAATGCAATGTGCATGTGGCCCCTGCACATGCAACCCACCCCCCGTGTATACGTGGCAGAGATCTGAAAACCAGCTGGCCAGCTGGAGGCAGGTGCACATGTGTGGCGGAGCTGAACTGGGGCGTCTGTTCACGTGCCCACTGAGAGGGCGCTGCGTGCCATCTCTGGCATAGTTGCCATAGGTTCGCTATCATGGCTCTAACAGGAGTCTCCAATTTGATTTGTGGGCTTCCCAAAAATCTGCTGGCTGAGGAATTTTGGGAGTTGAAGTCAACAAGTCTTAAAGTTGCCAGGTTTGGAGACCACTGCTCTAGAAGATTAAAAATTTCAAATTAGCACTTGGTAGAATAGCCATGAAGTCTTTAGAAAATTATTCAGAGGGAGTAACAGATAATGGAGTAACAATTAAAGGAGTTGGAAGGGACCTTGTAGGTCATCCAGGGCAGGAGTCTCAAAGCTTGGGAACTTTAAAACTTGTGGACTTGTTGGCTGAGGAATTTTGGGAGTTGAAGTCGACAAGTCTTAAAGTTGCGAAGTTTAGAGACCCCTGCTCTAGAAGATTAAAAATTTCAGAAAAGAGCACTTATTTTGTTAAGGCTCTCAGAGAATACAAATCAGTAACCAATGAATGTTCTTGCTTCTACGTGTTGCAGTGGAATAGGTTATCACATGGTTGTTATGTATCATGACAAGACAATGATGTTCCTTTCAGTAATTTGCCAGTTCCCATCACTTCTTAAAGATAGTAAGACAACTGATCAACGTCTTGCTACATCTAATCAATACTCCATTGCTATCTGAAGACTTCTTGGGGTTAACTCTTCCAGTAAATGGAAGTCATGGATCAGGCATGACTTTTAATAATAGCCAGAGATTAGCCTAGTTAAGAGAAAGCATTAACAGCTTATTAGCATCAGATTCTTTTATTATCTTGCTGAAAATAATTTTTTTTTCACAGTAGGGGTTACTGGGTTTAAGGCAAAGATATTGAGCATTAAGGAGAATACATTGCTTAGACGAGAACATAATTTGATTGTGGGGGGGGAATCATTTCTTTTAAGAACCCAACAGGCTTCTACTTCTCAAACTATAGAAATAAATGTCCTGATTCATGAGTAAAAGTTTCCCTTTGTGAAAGTGACAAGAATGATCCATTGCTTTGATACTGGAGGTAAATGTTTCACTTTTTATCACATCATTGTAGAGAGATGTGTATAAGTCTAAATTTATCTGCTTCGTATTTTGCTTTGCTGCATAGATTTCTGCTCTGGCATTTTGGGTCTGCATTTTAAATGCATTACCTGGATCAATGGTTTTCCACTTCAACAATGTTAAAACATATGGACTGCAACTCCCAAAATTCTGTAGCTAGCAAGCTGGCTGAGGAATTCTGGGAGCTGAAGTCCATACTGTCTTAACATTGCTAAGGTTGAGAAACACTGTTCTGGACAAACATATTATTGGTTCTTTTATGGTTCTTTCCTTCTAAACTTACTTTTGAAAATGTACAATAGGATGGTTTCCTTTCACAGCAAAAATTCCCTGTCCACTGCCTATTCCCTATAGAAATTGATCCTCTTTTGCGACACTTCCCAAAATAGCAATAGCACTAAGACTTATATACCGCTTCACAGCCCTCTCTAAGCATATTGAGCATATTGCCCCCAAATGGTGGTGGAATTCAATTTTTTTTACTACTGGTTCTGTGGGCATGGCTTGGTGGATGTGGTGTGGCTTGGTGGGCGTGGCAGGGGAAGGATAGTGCAAAGTCTCCATTCCCACCCCACTCCAGGGGAAGGACACTGCAAAATCTCCATTCCCACCCCATCCCAGGGGAAGGATACTGCAAATTTCCCATTCCCTCCCCACTCCTGGGAAAAGCATACTGCAAAGTCTCCATTCCCAGCCCATTCTGGGGCCAGCCAGAGGTGGTATTTGCCGCTTCTCCGAACTACTCAAAATTTCAGCTGCCAATTCTCCAGAACCTTTCAGAATTTGCTGAATAGCATCCCTGCCCGCAACAATCTAGGTCCTCGTTTTACCTTCCTCGGAAGGGTGGAAGGCTGAGTCAACCTTGAGCCTGGTGAGATTCAATCTGCCAAATTGCAGGCAGCTGGCAGTCAGCAGAAGTAGCCTGCAGTACTGCACTCTAACCACTGCGCCACCACAGCTCTTGACCATGTGCTCTCCAACTACTCCTAAAAATGGCTCCCTTTCCGGCCAACTTTCTGATATAGCTCAAGAGTATCTATGAGGTAATCTGAACATTTGACACAAGAGTTCGACGGGAATGACTGAAATCAAGACAGAGTAAAAGACTCTTTAACTTTAGAACAGAGGTCTCCAACCTGGGCAACTTTCAGCCTGGCGGACTTCAACTCCCAGAATCCCCCAGCCAGCAAAGCTGGCTGGGGAATTCTGGGAGTTGAAGTCCACCAGGCTGAAAGTTGCCCAGGTTGGAGACCTCTGCTTTAGAATACTCAGCAAATAAAACATTCTGAGGATTTTTGACCTCATGTGTGTCGACCATGTTCAAATCATACCTCTTTCTGAGGGGTCCATGGTGCTCTCTGAGCTTGGTGTTTTCCCCCTCTTGCAGATGTTTCATTATCCAAACTATTGTAGGTATACATCAGTGCTGATGATGCTACCTAGTTTAGGTAATAAAATGTCTGCAAGAAAAGTTCAAAGAGCACCACGGACCTCTCATTTCAACTCTGAGGTATAAATATTCCCCTTTATTCATACCTCTTTCCAGGGGTGAGCTTCAAAAATTTTAGCAAGAGGTTCTCTGCCCGGTTGCTGGGTGGGTGTGGCCATGGTGGGTGTGGCCATGGTGGGCGTGGCCTAATCACCCTCCTGCACCAGGGGATTTTTTTGCTTTACCTGGGCTCCAGAGGCTTTCCTTGAGCCTCCGGAAGGGCAAAAACAGCCTCCCCAGGCTCCAGAGGTCCTCTGGAGGCTGGAAACAGGCCCATTTCTGGGCTTCCTGAACTTCCGGTAGGCCTGTTTTTTGCCCTCCCTGAGCCTCTGCGTGTACCCTGCTCTTACCTGCATCCATAACGGGCCTCTTGGGGACTCCTGGGAGGGGAGGGGCCAACCAGGAGTGGGATTTGGGGGTTCTCCAAACTGCACAGAATCTTAGCTAGAGGTTCTCCCGAACCCCTGCGAACCCCCAGCATCTCTGCCTCTTTCTTTGTTTTCTCCAGAGAACTTTGCAGGACCCAAAGAGAAAACTTTGTCTAGACTCATGTTTGTTTGGTTTTTTTACATGGGAATGAGCAAAAGGCATGGGTTATTATTAATCCACAGAGAAACTATTCCCAGGGCTTCCAAATGCATACCTTTCCTTTATTAAATTGCACTAGCTTCAGGTCAAGAATGGCGAGTTTGTATCTCTCCAGATGTGGAACTCTAATTCTTATTTCCTCTAACTATGAAGACTGGCTGTACCTCCAACATCTGGAATGCCACCGCATCTCCCCACATCTGCTCTCAATATAAAACAGATGCTAACATTCCAGCATTGCTACCTTTTAATATCAAAATTTGACAAGCAAGTAAATTGGTGTCTCATCCTCCTTGCAGTGAAATGTTACTGATTTATCTGGTCTTCACCTGCTTTGTTTCAATCAATTCTCAGAGATGGGAAATCCTTTAGGAAGGACTGTCTTGTTATGAATCAGTACCAACCAGTCAGCCATCTGCTGCTATAATTCAGTTTGTTCAGCATATCCCTTTCATGCTTTGAAGAGGCTCAGTAAATGTAGATGAAGTTTATGCAATATATAACCACTAGAGGGCATTTCAAGACCAAGTTATGCAAATAAAAGATTCCAAGATTCCAATTTCACCAGAGAAGCTAGCATTTAAAAATCGTGACCCAAAAAAAATATATTTCCCATTTTCACTTGCCAATGAATGAATATTTGAGCTAATATTTTTAAACTTGTCACTTGCAGTAGCAATTTTTCATTTTCTGGGGATCAGCTGAAAATATCCCTGTTTCATTCTTGAACTAGAGTGCATAAATTCCATATTTAAGCTATTTAAAATGATGTTTCAAATGTAAAAGATGGGTTTAAAAAAGCCTAACATGCAATAATATAATGATTTTTCATTGTAGTTTTGATTTGCTTATTACATTTGTTTTTCAGCTGGTGCACACCTAAAGTACTTTCATGATGGGTTTTTTTGGTCTTAGTTTAAAGTCCTACATTTTAAATATTTAATTGATCGTGGAATGTTATTCTTTTGAGTCTACTACATCTTCAGTGTAGATGTTTAACACTCCAATATAAAAAGTTCATATGAAAAGCAAACACAGACACTAATATAGATAGTCGTTGACTTATAACTGAGCCCAAAATTGCTGTTGTGAGACAGTTGTTAAGTGAATCACTGCAGTCATTGTTAGTAATGTGGTTGTTAAGTGAATCCAGCTTTCCCATTGACTTTGCTTGTCAGAAGGTTGCAAAAAGTGATCACATGACCCTGGGGCACCGCAAGCATCATAAATATGAGCCAATTGTCAAGCGTCTGAATTCTGATCACATGACCAAGGGGATGCTGCAATGATCATAAGTATGAAAAATGGTCATAAGTCACTTGTTTCAGTGCTATTGCAACTTTGAACGATCCTAAATGAACTGTTGCAAGTCTAGGACAACCTGTAGTCAGATATCAAGTAATTGTAAAAAAAAAAATCATTAGTCTAATTACAATTGTACTTCCTATATCTCTGACTTAATAATTGTCAGTTATTTCAGATTTTTGTACTTCCACTTTCATCACAATATTGCAGAAAGCTAATTCAAAAACAAAATTGTATGTTAGTTAATGCCCTGTAGTCAAAATATTTGATTTTATCAAGTATCTTGTACAAAGATATAATGTAAATTTGATGGTGGTACACAGAATTGCTCCAAAATTCATAAATGTTATGTTTTCAAAGGAATTGCAAAGGATTTGGTGATAACTATCTTGCTGTTGTCCTTATTTCTTTTAAGATAAAATGTCAATTAAGTACAGACTGATTTGGATTCAACAGTTTGGCATCATGGAATAATTTTGCTTTGTTAACATGGTGTCATATAAAGACTGTAAAAGTTCTTTACATTCTTGTGAAACAGGAATAGTTACCATTCTCCTCTAACTTCTTAGCTTCCTGGTTGGAATCTGATTCATCCATTGCTTGGAATATTTTACCTGACTCTGTGGTCTCTTCCCATAATCCTAAAAGCTTTAACCAAAAACTCTCTACTATTGACCTCACCCCATTCCTAAGAGGACCATAAGGGGCGTGCATAAGCGCACAAACGTGCCTACCGTTTCTGTCCTATTGTTTTTCTTTTCTTCTTCCTATATACATACATGCTTATACCTCCTTATATTTACTCATATATGTGTTTATATATTATATAATCTTTTTGTATGATACCTACATATATTGTTATGACAAAATAAATAAATAAATAAATAAATAAATAAATAAATAAATAAATATCTCACTTTTTCTCCCTTTGTTCTCACCCCTTTAATTACTTGTCCAATTGCTGAATTTACCGAATCTGAAATAAAAAGAGAGGCCAAGGAATAAACAAGATGGGAAGAAAAAGAAGGGGGGGAAGTAGGGGGTGTAGGACTATAATGTTAAAAAAATCCAAATTTGCTTGGCAATAATTTTTATAATGCAATCTTATATTGAATGCCTAGGTTAGCTAGGTAAAATTTAATTTCAGGACTGAATGTTCTGACAAGATTGTCCTTCAAAGAGGATTGTCTCACTCAACCTTTAATTGATTATGTGCCATCAAGTGCTTTTCAGCTTCTAGTGACCATGTAGATTAGGGGTGTCAAACTCAAGGCCCGGAGGCTGGATCCGGCCAGCAGGATGTTTAGATCTGGCTCATAGGGCCACCCTGGAAACAGCGAAGGACCAGCCCATGGTACCTCTGCCAGCGAAAACAGAGCTTGGGAGAGATATGGGTGGAGGGTTGAGGGAAACCCTCGCAGCCTAAAATGGAGCTTGGGAGGGCTGTGTGTGGCCCTGCCCAGCTCCATTTTTGCTGGCAGAGAGTTGCAGGAGGCCATCACAGCCAAAAACGGAGCTCAGGAACCCGTTTTCGCTGCCAGAGCGCTCAGACCACCACAGGAGCCCATGACATGAGGGATGTTGAGCTGGCCATGCCCACTCTGGCCACGCCTACCCAGGGGTGAAATCTATTTACCTTACCGGTTCAGAAGTGCATGCGCCGCATCACATGTGCGCGCAGACTTTCTGCGCATGCACAAAACCTGCGCATGCGCAGAAGGTGAAAACACATTAAAACCAGGAAGTCATGATACCCGGGTAGGTGGGCGGAGCTTTGCTCCACCATCGCTACCTGATCGCCGAACCAGCAGCCATGATCGCTACCGGATCACACGATCCGGTCCAAACTGGGAGCATTTCACCCCTGCGCCTATCCCAGCCCCATCGAGGTCAAACACAATGCTGATGTGGCCCTCAATGAAATCCAGTTTGACACGACAATGTAGATATTCTCCATGATGATCTGTCTCCAATCTCTTTCGCCTCTCCCGATAGAAGGCTCATCTCCACCGTAACTGAGTCCATCCACTTTGGTGATGGTTGTCCTCTTCTTTTCTTTCCTTCCACCCTTCCCGGCATTAAAGCCTTTTCCAAAGATGGGAAGATGGGTTTTCACATAATGTATCCAAAGTAGGATAATTTCAACTGACTGTGTATGCCTTGAATGAGAATGACGGGTTGATTTATTTATTGATACGTTGGTTTCTTTTCTTGGCTGTCTACAGTATCCTCAACTTCTCCAAACATCCAAGTTCAAAGGCATTAATACTCTGCCTATCCTGCTTTTTCCAAGCCCAACTTTCCACAAAGTTTCACAGGGAATATCAAGGCCATAATCAGCATAATCAGAATCTGGGGTGGACATCCGAAGCATAAGATTTTATACTTTGAATTCATTAAAACCATGACTTCATCCTGACTGCAAGAACAAAATTGATGTCTATTGGCATGTTGCTAAACTAAATGACATAGGAATATGCATCACCTCGACGGAGAGTTAATGCAATCTTTTCCAAACCAGATTTCTTCTCACAATATGGGTGTTGCCTCCCAGAATTCCCTAGCAAGCATAGTCATTGCTGACAATTCTAGGAACTGATGTTCATACCACAGAAAGATGGCTAGGTATGAGAAAGTTGAGTTAATAAAACTAAAAGTAATAAAATGGATGAGTGTTACAGTACATACAATACATAATAGTCAGGGTGGTGCAGCGGTTAGAATGCAGTACTGCAGGCTAATTCTGCCAACTGCCAGCAGTTCAATTCCTTTTTTTTTATTTTGTCACAACAGTATACATAAGCATCAACATAAAACAACAGGCTGACTCAGCCTTCCATCCTTCCGAGGTCGGTAAAATGAGGACCCAGATTGTTGGGGGCAATAGGCTGACTCTGTAAACCACTTAGAGAAGGCTGTGAAGGACTGTGAAGCAGTATATAAGTCTAAGTGCTATTGCTATTGCTATTGATTAAAACAGCAGGATGCCAAATCTGCTGCCGATCCAGATTGCAACTGCTTTATCATCTACTGCTCCTTTGGAATTCCCTGGATTCTACTTGGGAATTCCCTGGATTCCCCAAATTGTTGGGGCAATATGCTGACTCTGTAAGCTGCTTAGAGAGGGCTGTAAAGCACTGTAAAATAGTATGTGCTATTGCTACTTCTGTAACCTGGAGTTTAGCCCTGAAAGTGTTTGCCTGCATATGTGCACTCTCGCTCTCTTTCTCTCTCTCTCACACACACACACATTGCACATCTGACAATGGATCTATTGGCAAAAACAAATGTACAAAATGCATCCTATTAATATAATTTATCTTATAGTAAAGTATCTAGATTTGCTAAATTAAAAAAAAAACAATCTGCAAAATCTATAGACTTTAAATAAAATTATAAACCAAAAATGCAAACCTGCACCATCAATTAAACTGAAAAGAAAATCCAAGATGTCATATTTGGTATTTGGAAAAGGAAGAAACTGAGAAAAATGATATATGCACAAACTTGAAATGGATCATAACTGTTAACCAAGACTGATTCTATCATCCTCAACAATTGGGATGCTGATTGGAATGCTAAATAGAAAACTCAGTCCTGCAGCATTTTAGCAGGTCCTACTTATAAGAATGGAATACTAACTGACTTACAGATCTCTGTCCAGAAACACTTAAAATACCTTGCCAAATTCTAGTGAAATCAAATTTAGAGATAGTAAAAATGAGGGAAGCAAGACTAGCTGCTTTTACTGCCCTATAAAAATCACACATTCTTATACTGATTTGAACTGATCAGAGCGGGTGAAAACAGAGAAAGGGAGAGGAGTGATTTTATGACATACATACATTTGATCCTCAGCACAATGTGCAGATTTCCAGTCTCCAATTCCAGGAGAGCTTCCAAAATCAATAAGAGTTTTATCACCTGAATAGCACGATCTAGCGCAAATCTCCTTTTCCATAATATTAGATGTGGCAAGATATTGCTCAATTGGGAATCATTATTTTTTCTGGACACACCATGAGAACTTACTAAGTTATAAACTGTAGTGAGCTAAGAAGGCCTTGATACAGAGGTGGGTTTCAGCAGGTTCTGACCAGTTCTGGAAAACCGGTAGCGGAAATTTTGAGTAGTTCAGAGAACCAGGTAGTAAAAATTCTGACTGGCTCCACCCCTATCTATTCTCTGCCTCCCAAGTCCCAGCTGATTGGGAGGAAATGGGGATTTTGCATTATCCTTCCCCTGGAGTGGGGTGGGAATGGAGATTTTACAGTATCCTTCCCCTGCTACGCCCACCAAGCCATGCCACACTCACCGAGCCACACCCACAGAATTGGTATGAAAAAACTTTGAAACCCACCACTGCCTTGATAGTACCTTGATCTGAAAATATAGTATTTTTACCAACTGGCGTAAACTAGCAGGAACGAGATTAAAAAGAGATAAATCATACGGAGCAAGTAAACTGTAAATAATATTTATTACCTTGATCAAAAGGTGACCAATAGCCCTGTATCCCTTTATGAGCACATAGTGGTTATCTACCAGTTTGGTCCAGTAGTTAAGGTATCAGGCTAGAAACCAGGAAACAGTGAGTCCTGCCTTAGGAATGAAATCCCTGGGGGATTTGGAACCAGTCACACTCTTTCCACCAAATCTAACTCACAGGATTGCTGTGGTGTGGAAAATAGGAGGTGGAAGGAGCATTAGATATGCTTACCACCCTGAATTACTTAAAAAGTAATAAAGGCAAGATAGAAATCTAATACATACCGTATTTTTCGGAGTATAAGATGCCCCTTTTTCCCCAAAAAAAGAGGGTGAAAATCTGGGTGCATCTTATACTCCTAATGTAGCACCACCCATCTTCTCAAACGGAGGTTTCAGAGGCTGAAAAAAGCGTCAGAAAAGAAGCTTCAGAAAAGAAGCCCCCAAACAGAGTTTCAGAGGCTTTTTTTTCTGAAGCTGTTTTGGAGGCTTTCAGAGGCAGAAAAAAATGTTTTTTTTCTGAAACGGAATTTCAGACGTTTCAGAGACAGAAGAAAAAGCAAAAAAAAACAAAAAAAAAACACAAGGCACAGAGCTCACAACCAAGGAACCTGTTGCTAAAATTCACCTCTGGGAATAGCTGATTGGGGATATTCCGGGAGGCCGATCCACCTGCCAATCAGCTTTTTTCTTAGTTCAGTTCCAAGCAGAGAGAAAGACATTGGAAACATGGAGGCTGATTGGAAAGAGGGTTTAATGGTGAACAGGACCACTAAGCACATGGTCCTGGTGCAGCTGTTGTCCCCAGTTCGGGTCTGAGCCTGGTGCCGAAGCCAATGATGGATGCCAGACACGAGGTGCAGGTTTTCTGATTGCTTTTTATTGGAGTACGCTAAGGAAAAGGGCTCCTGGCCAAAATGCCAAGAACCAAGAACAAAGGATTAAGTAAGCTTTATACATTTTCACTAAAACAGAAGGTGGGACAAGGTGAGATAATAAGAAATATCATCTAATAAATATTTTAGTAATAATTCTACCGTTTGTTCTATTGATCTCTAGCTGTCCCTATTCCTAAGCCTTGGCTAATGAATGCCCCAGGAGTTATGTCATATACATTTTATTGGCTGCAGGCCATCGGTATTCCTAATTTTTGATGAGGTCTGCAAGTTGTCTAACTCTTGTTACTTTTATCAGTTTTCTAACTATCCAGAATTGTTACAAGATTTACACATGCATATTTCCTGTAGATAAGCATTCTTTGTTCTTGCCAGACAGACTCCATAATTACAGTCTTCCTGATTTACTTTCAAGTGTGTATCATGACCTGGCTTTATTTTAGCATACATCCCATCACAGCTGACCACATGGAGTTGAGAATGAGGGTTATTTATACCTTTTCTTGGGCCTTGCCCTTGAGCTTGCTGTTCCTGTGCAAGAACATGTGTTCTATTGGCTGTTGTAGGGGGTCAGAGCTAACCCTGTAGGTTGCCTGAGAAGTTTGGTTGAAACCTGGAGGGTGATGCAATGTCCCCAGGGGATTTGGCAATGCAATGAACTCTGCTGCTAGGTAATCCTATCTGGAGGGTCATGGCTTAATGATTAATCCCATCACCCTAGAGCCAAAAGTCTTTTGTCTTGTAGATCGGATGGCCCAGTCTTTCTTAATGGGCACCAAGTATCTGCTGGGGGCAGAGAAGTGAGGCTGAGTTTCTGTCTCTCTTAAGATTTCTATTTCTACTTTAGGGGAAATATAATATTCTGCCTTTTTAATATTTCCCAAAATATTTCATTCTTCTAGGAGAGGGGTGGGTGCTAACTTTGTACAGATGGAAACAGACAGAAAAACAGACATTGTGGCACCAAATCAGCTTAGAGACAATCCTACCGTAGATATTCCGTTTTCAGGAAGATCTGTTCCCAAATGGCCCTTGAAGTCTTCCAATGGGTCACCCATTGCCACTGCAATTCAATCATTCAACCCTGTTTGGTCATCCTCTTCTTCTTTTTCCTTCCACTTTTCTGAATATTATAGAATTCTCAGGAATATTTGAGTAAATCAGAAGTAAATGACAAAACAGGCAAAAAAAGGTTGCAAATTGCAGTCATATGACCAAGGAATGCTGCAATGATGGTAAAACTAAGCCAAGCACCCGAGATGCAATCGTGTGACTGCACGGGGATACGGCTGACATAATTTGAAAAATGTACTTACCGTTATTGCAAAATTATTGTTCCAGGTTGTAAGTACTTTTGGGGAGGTATGTCAAAACTTTGAACAGTTGTTAAGTGACCAGTCGTAAGTGGAGAACTACATTTGTAGTTCTATATTTGTAGATGGATATTGTAAAACTGCAGGGTGCAGAGAAGAGTGACCCAAATGTTCCCAAACTTGGAACATTTGAAACACTTAAATAGGGATTGATTAAATATGATTACTTTGGAGTAGCAAGGACTTTTTAGTAATCTTCAAACATCAAAGGACTCTCACACTGAAGAGTTATTTCAAAACACAGGATGTTAAACAATGGGTTTAAATTACACAGAAGTAGATTTTAGTTGGACACCACAGCCCATAATAAAAAGCAGGGGGGAAGAGGTGTTATTTTCATTTTTAATTTCTAAAACTTTATTAAGCCCCTCGAAGTCATTTGAAGAAAACAGCAGTCCTTGTTCTTCAAGATAGTGAAGACTGGGGAGAATCTGCAGATTTCAGAATCATTTCAGACACTGAGCAGAAGTGAGAGAAATATTCATCTCATGATGCCCCTCCCTTCCAGGTCTTCAGGGTCAGGGTAGCTGTCTTTCTCTCACCTTCCTCAGTTAGCAAGAGCAAACTTGGGGGCCTCTATTTATATATTCACACAGATGTGCATGTACAGACAGTACACTTCCTACCCATTTCTAATTTTGTTCATTTTGACAAATAGCAACAGCACTTAGACTTATATACTGCTTCACAGTGCTTTACAGCTCTCTCTAAACAGTTTGCAGAGTCAGCCTAATGCCCCCAACAATCTGGGTCCTCATTTTACCCACCTCGGAAGGATGGAAGGCTGAGTCAACTTTGAGCCGATCAGGATTGAACTGCTGGCAGTCAGCAGAATTAGCCTGCAATACTGTATTCTAACCACTGCGCCACCACATAAATGGACTTTGGCACTGTTGCATTTTACATGCTCCTTAAGACCATTCTATTCCTATGTACATTAAACCTTGCTTTGTTTGTGGGTGACCACTGTATTATTCATTGTATATGTTGTTCTGTTGTTATAAACCAGCCATATTGTCAATTGACTAAGCAATCTACAACTGTGAGGGGTCCTTGGTGTTCTCTGAGACTGTACTGTATTGTATTGTGTATAACATTGTGCTCTCTGGGTGTGTATCATCAGTACATTGATGCTGTTACCTAGTTAGAGTAATGAAACATCTACAAGAAAACAATCAAGCTTAGAGATCACTAAGGACCCTATAACCCTAAGCAACAAATATTCTCCTTTATTAAAGGTAGAGGAAAAGGTTCCCCTCACACATGTGTGCTAGTCGTTCCCGACTCTAGGGGGCGATGCTCATCACTGTTTTAAAGCCGAAGGGCCAGCACTGTCCGAAGATGTCTCCGTGGTCATGTGGCCCGCATGACTAAATGCCAAAAGTGCACGGAACGCTGTTACCTTCCCACCAAAGGTGGTTCCTATTTTTCTACTTGCATTTTTTACATGCTTTCGAACTGCTAAGTTGGCTGAAGCTGGGACAAGTAACGGGAGCTCACCCTGTTATGCAGCACTAGGGATTCGAACCACTGAACTGCTGACCTTTCGATCGACAAGCTCAGCATCGTAGCCAATGAGCCACAGCGTACCTTTTATTAGTCTACAACTATTATATCCCTTCCCCTCCTCCTCCTCCTCCTCCCAGCAGAATTTATTCTATTCCATGTGAAAAGGATTTCATTCCCAAATTCAAGTCAAAACTTGTTATGTGAGAATCTTGGCTCAATTGCTGGCTAACCTGCCAGAAATATCCCCCAAGTGGCTTACGCAGGATAATAAAATAAAATTACATTTGGTCTCTGTTAAAATGCAAAATATTACTCCGAGATAGAATATCAGCATACACCCAGCCTATTTCTCAGAAGGCCTTTGGAACACTATCCTTAAGGAAGTATAGATGGTGTAAGCTCATAATCTTTTTGGCACCGGGTAAAAACATTATTTGCGTAGGATTTTTAGAGTGGTTTTATTACTTCTGCCTTGCCTCCTGTCTCAACCAGCCTTCCTAAACTTGATGGCTTTAGATGTGCTGGAACGTTATTACAACCTGCAGGTCAACAAGTCCAATGAATCTGGAGGGCACTGTGTTGAGGAAAGCTAACCCAGGATACATTGGCTGAAAACTTGGTATTCTTAGGTCTCTTCCCATAACTTGACTATTGGCTGCACTGCCTGATAATAATGTTGGATTATTTTCATTGTCTACTCTTTATTGTAATGATTCCCAGTTTTTTTTTAAAAGCCAGCAGGCACACATTACCATTTTGAGATATGACACTGATGAAGAAAATGCCTCTGTGGAAGCAGGGGTAAAATGCTCCGGGTTCGGACTGGATCGTCCGATCCGGTAACAATAGCAGCGGGTGGTTTGGAGAACTGGTAGCAAAAATCCCTGCGCCCCCCCCCATGCCCAACTGAGCCGCGCTATCATCAGAATGTTGTGTCTGTGGGACCCGAGCCGGGCTTCCTGGCAGAGAGTGACTCGGAGAGTGAGGGGGAAGAGCCAACAGGGCTTCCCTCTGCAGAATCTTCCTCTCTGGCTCCGCTCCAGATTCCAGAAGCAGGCCAGGTGGAGGAGGAGGAGCTGACATGGCCTATTTCCCCTGACCCCTCCTTCCCCCTGGCAACGCCTAAAGAGCCAGTTGAGGAGGACCAATCGTGGCTAGATGCAAGGCAGCGATGCCAAATGAAGCATGTGCAGCAAAAGAAAGAAAGGGGCCAGCCCAGGGAGTGCTGAGTCACGGAGCCACACCCCACAGGGTATAAAAGAGGGTGGAGCTGCCTTTGGGCTCCATGACGGACAAAAACTGACTTTTGGAAACTTTGGCTGCTTTATTGTGAGACTCAGGAATTAGCTTTTCGGACTTCTGTTTACTTCTGAGCTCTGGGTTGCTCCAGCAACAGACCACAGTAGCATTGAAGAGATAAGGAGGACTTGGCAGGCCATCGCAGGTTCGTTGCCAGAGCTGATATTTGTAGCAAGAATAAATTGCTGGCAAATACAGTCAGCTCGTGTGTTTTCTGGGGGGTGGGGCAGAACACAGAGATTTTTTTTAACTTTTAAAAGCATTTTTTCTTCGGCCAAAAAAATACTTTTAAAAGTTTTTTTAAAAAGCCTCTGATGATCATGCGGCTCAGATGGGATCATCAGAGCCTTTTAAAAGCATTTTTTCTACAATGTAAAAAATGCTTTTAAAAGTAAAAAAAAATGTTGGCCATGCCCACCCAGTCACATTACACACCCCCACCAAGCCATGCCCACAGAACTGGTTAGTAACAAATTTTACATTTCACCACTGCATGGAAGGCATGCCTGCAAGTAGTGCTCGATTTATAATCATTTGTTTAGTGATCATTCAAAGTTACACCAGACAGAAAAAAATGACAATTTTTCGTTGCAGCATTCCTTGAGTAGGCTAGTCAGGAAATTTCTCCTTATTTCTAGGTTGGTTCTCTCCTTGATTAGGTCTGTCTGAGTCCCTGTGGGTTGAGACCAGGATGTCAAACGGGATTTCTTCCAGGGTGGGATCAGCAGTGCAGTTTTCCACTGCAGGCTGGCCAGGGGTGGTGGGGGGGTGGAAATGGGATGGACGCCTCCTGCAGCATTCTGCCAGGCAAAATGAGGCATGGAGGGGCCACGCGAAGCCCCCCACATCCTATTTTTGGCCTGGATGGCCTCCTGCAGCACTTTCCTGTCCAAAACAGGGTGCGGGTGACTACATGTGCCCCCCGCCCCCGGCTTCCTGTTTTGGCTGCCAGAGGCACTGCAGGCTGGTCCTTTGCCAGTTCCTGGGATTCCCTGCGGGCCAGATTTAAGTACCCCGTGGGCTGGATCCGGCCCTTGATCTTGACACCTCTAGCTCAGACAAACCACTTAATTAAGGTGACCAACTTTTTTACAATGAGAAGGAGGACACAAATAAATTGAAGAAGAAAATGCCAAAGGCACACAAAATATGGTAAATAAAAGAAACATTTTATTCATTGCAACAATAATACAGAATACACTACAATATGTTAAATGCATAAGAAAAACATTTGTAACAATAACATTTTATATTGTAATTATGCTTACATGCCTATTAATTATTATTGAAATGAGTACTTTTCCATTGAATAAATAAACTTGTAAATAAAATTATACATATTTGGAAATTATTAAATAGATAATGAATTAATAAAATGTGAATTATTGTGCTCATCTGTGTATGATTGAATATTCACTGAGAAAGAAGTGAGTCTAATGCGTGTGTGTGTGCTGTGTTGCGTTTCGGTAAGAAGTAAACAAAGCCACTTGCGGACAGCACACTCTTGCACACAGCACACTTTCTCAAAACTTTTCTCCTTTGCGGAGCGCATGCATCTCATAATTGCGTTTTGCCGCACTGTACTGAGTCTTGACGAATCGTCATGTCAAATACAAATATGTCACATCACACATAACGTATCGGATCGGCATCAATCAAATACGGAGATTTACAGATTAGTGTTCAAATATAGAAAAAGAGGACATGTAAGAGGACACTTTTCGAGAGAGGACAGAACTTACAAAAGAAGGACTGTCCTCCCTAAAGGAGGACGATTGGTCACCTTAACTTAATGACCTTGGCAGTGATTAGGATGCAATGTTATATATTTCTCTTTAAAATATTTTTTTTTAGCCCACACACATACTTCAATATGTATAGATGTTATGCAAAATTATGGCCTATTTTGCCACTTCATTTTTTTTAAATTGTTGAACCTTTTCATTTTTAGCACTGTGATGCACCCCATCTACTCAAACAGCAGGCGCCCAAAGTATTCCACCTTAAGGATACATTATACTTCTGTTTATTGTTCCAAAGCCTTGAAGGCTCTTGCTTCTCAGATTATGAGTGTTAAAAAAAATGATATAAAATTTAATCATCTTCTTTTTTAAAAAAAGAAGAAGAAGAAGCCTGGGTTGGATACTTTGCACTATATGTTTTATAATAAAGTCATGGACTTTGAATGCAAATCTGCTCAGAGATACAACCATTAGGGTCCTAAGAAAACATCTGCAATTTAAAACAATACAGGGAGTTATGTATTAAAAAAATACATGTATCAGCAGAAAACCAGCATTCTCTGAACTGAATGCATTGGCATGCAGACTGAGAACTGTTGCTCTCATAATACAATAAAAACACAGGAACTGAGAAAAATAACAAGGATAGAAAGAAGTCAAGCAAAGGACATTTTCCCCATTAATACTAGCCTTACATGTGAAAGTAGGGAGGGCTCTTTCCCCCTCCTTGTCCACCTCAACATTCCCCAACATAGACACATTCTCCTGTTAAGAAAAGTTCATTTGATATTTCTTCCTTACAGTACTTGCCACGTCTGCTTAGGCACTGTGGGAACCAGCAGAGATTTTAATCTGGAAAACCGCCGTTTTTTGGGCATAATTTGATGAGCTGGAAAACAGATACAGAGCACCAGGTCTTTATATGCTCAAAACATGACAAGATTGCTCCCTGATCATGCCGTTGTTTGCTGAAAACAATCGTGTATGTTTTTTTTAAAAAGTTTCTGGGATTGTTTCCATGGCACAACCACTCATGCAGATGTTGTTGCCGGAGGCAAAACAAAACAAACCAGAAGAATACCTTCTCTTGCTCCAATGTAGCATCTATCTTCCGCACTTCCCCATCCATTCATTCATTGCAAGGGCAAGAAAATAAAGCAAAAATGGGAAGCCTGATTTCATTTTTTTAAAAAAAACGCTTTGAATTTCATACCCAGCAATCATTGGAATTCTTCCAACATGGTTTTGTTAGCTTTTCTACGATAAATGTTATTGGCTTTTGTATTCTTGATAGTCTTCATATACATTCTTTTGTATATGTTTGTTGTGGTCCGCCAGCAGCCCGCGGAGCTAGCAGCAGAGTCAGACAGTGAGGAGGCTGGGAAGGACCATGGGCCAGTCCTGGACACTGGGGAAGGCCCGGACAAGGGCTTTGCGTTGGAAGCAGAGATGGGGCCAGGCCCATCTGGGAGTGAAGCATGGACTTCGGAGCCTCCAGAGGCAGGCAGCAGAGAGGCAGAGGAACAGGAAGTGTCTGTTCCTAGTGCATGCATGTGAAGAGCTGCCAGAAGGCAAGAGCTGCTAAAGCAAAAAGGATGACTCGGGAGTAAGGCCAGGAGATGATTGGCCCCTCTATAAGGCTTAAAAGAGCAGCAACGACTCTTGGGCTCTTTTTAGGAATGCAATGTTGCTATATTTGTTTCTAGCCATTATCTTTGTGGGGCTTTGCTAAGAAAAGCCTTTGGCAGGGTGCCAAAGAGGACAAAGGTTTGTGATAAGGCCAAAGGACTTTTTTGGAATTAATTCTGACTAAGCCGAGAATGAAGTAATTCTCAGCTGTTCTAATAAAATACATTTGTTTAGGACTGATTGTGTCTGGTAATAATAACTACTTGGGCCTAGGTCACAACAATGTTTGAGTTTACAAGAAAAACTTACCATCTACTCTCTGAACAAGGTTATATCATCCTATGAAATACAGATAGACCTCAATTTACAATCGATCATTTAACAACAAAAACAGCCCATCCAGAAAGTGGATTCGACTTATGACTGAGATCTGCTTAACAACCACCATAAAAAAAACATCCAAAAAAATCTGATCCCATCACAAGGTTCCTTGGATTACAACTCAACAATTTACGACCAGAATTCCAGTCCCAATTGTGATTGTAAATTGAGGATTACCCAAGTTTCCTCGAAATACCCATGGCCCCCAAAATAAGCATTAGGGATTATTTTCAGGGGTGTCTTATTTTTTCCTATGTATGAGGCCCACTTCTGCTTGCTCGTGATGGGGCAGGAGGCTGCACAGCATGCTAGTGCCACCGCCGTGAGGTGGTGGGGGGGTGGAGCTGCTCCACGCGCCCTGCACCAATTTACCTAAGGATCCCCACAGTTAAGCGATCCATGCTCCAACACCTGCCTTGTCTCGTGGCTGTGGCACTTAATCTCCTGCTCCGCTGCAGTCACAAGCAAGCAGGAAAGTGGGCTGGCGGCCACATGGGCTACCGCTGCATATGGTTGCTAGTGCTGCTGCTGCGAGGCAGGTGTCGGGGTATGGATGGCCTCACTGCGGGGGCCCTAATGTAAGCTGGTGCATGGCACATAGGGCAGCTCCATCCCCCCGCCTTCCCTCGTGGTCGCGGCACCATGACGGCTCTTAAGGAGGCCTTATTTTGGGGGTAGGGCTTATATTAGGCACACGTGTAAAAACTTGCTAGGTCTTATTTTCAGGATAGGTCTTATTTTTGGGGAAGCAGGATACCTACACAGGTAGATCAAAATTGGGATCAGGATTTCCATTGTTAAGCAAAGCAGTTGTTAAATGAATTACACCTGAGTGTATGGCTTTTTTGCTATGGTTGTTATGAATCACTGCAATCATCAAGTGAATATTATGGTTGTTAAGCGAATTCAGTTTCCCCCATTGATTTTGCTTGTTGGAAGCCAGCTGGAAGATCAGAAATGGTAATCACATGATCCCAGGACACTGCAACTATAATAAATACCATGCCAATTGCCAAGCGCCCAAATTGTGATCACATGACCATGAGGATACTCTGACAGTTGTGTGAGGACCGGTCGTAAATCGTGCCATTGCAACTTGAACAGTTGTTAAACATGGTTATAAGTTGTGGACTAACCAAATTTTTAAAGATTGCTATTGGAGAAAGTAGGGTTCACCTCTACACTGTGGGATCTTGTGAATAGGGACTGTCCTTAAAATATCTCCACCATTGCTGAACATCTAAGAACTATGAGAAGAAATTAAGAGGGATGGTTAAATTTTCTTCAGAGGAAAAAAAACCCACCGGTCCAGATATTTCTAAGAGCTCCTTAGCTAATTTTACTAAGCTTGATTCCAGATGAGATTGTTATTACATAATCACCAGTGATGTTACAAGGGATCCAGAGGCATTTGATCTCTATTTCAAAAGCTTTTGAATTTTTCTCTCTATTTTTTTTTCCTTTCAAGATTACATTCATTAAGAAAGAAAATGTTAGATATTAACAAGTTATGCAGTTTTCCCTCTGGTCCATTGTTTGAGCGGGAAAGGTTCTCAAACCTGATTGGCTGAGCCCTCTGACAGCTCCCTATAAAAGGGCAACCTGTCAAAGAGGCTAGTTGCTTAATTGAACATAGTTGTTGAATAAAGAGCTGTTGTCTGAAGCCTGTCTCCAGTCTCCTCATTCTCCCAACTTAACAGAAAACAGAGGCGTTATTTGTTTGGAAGCATTAAGAGTTCCTCCACAGTCTGAAAATCATTGTGGCCCTCCAGCTGTAATTGAACTACAACTCCCAGCATCACTCATTCTTAGCTCTGCAGGCCAGGCCTGTTGGGAGTTGTTCAGTAAGAGCCGGTATGGCAAGCTTCCATTTCTGAGCTATTTTGCTCAGCAGGCATATAAAAGCTGGGCTTGTGGTGACTGTTAAATTCAGGCCTTGTATTTTTCTGCTGTGCGGTTGAATTACTTTCTCCCATGGCTCTTTTTGCATTTTTTAAAAAAACATATTTACATCTCTTTTGAGAGATGGTTTGGTTTCAGGGTGAAGGCACTCGGCTAGAAAGCAGGAGACTGAATTCTAGTCCTACCTCAGCCGACTGGGTGACTTTAACAGTAACAGAGTTGGAAGGGACCTTGGAGGTCATCTAGTCCAACCCCCTGCTCACGCAGGAGACCTGTATTAGGGATTCGAACCGCCGAACTGCTGACCTTTCTGATCGACAAGCTCAGTGTCTTAGCCACTGAGGCACCTGGTCAGGTTTTGGCCCAACTTTGGGCCGATCACTCACTCTCACTCTCTCAGCCCAACCTACCTCACAGGGATGTTGTTGGTAAAAATAGGAGGAGGAAGATGTGCTGAATAGGTTTACCATCTTGGCTGTTTTTAAAAATAATAAAAGCAAGATAGAAATAAATGAATAAAATATTTAACAACAACAAAGCTAGATGTTTGAGATGACCTGATTTTTATTTTTCTCGTGTTGTTTTATTCCCCACAATATTAAACTCTACTCTTCAGCGGTGGTCACTGCCTTCAGCATGGCAGGGGTCTTTGGGGGATCAAAATCATGTCCTGTTTTAGGACTATGTGATTGATACGTGTTAAAAAGAGGATTCTGACAGCCCATTGCCTCCAACATTTTGAAGCTGGTGAACGTTACTGCAGCTGCACTCAGCAGTTTCTGCCGAGGTGCTCATATGATCAAGTCACTCACTCAGGAAATGGACAGGTCTTCTTCTGCTTGGCCCCATTTGTAGAACTGGTTTAAATCTCTTCAGAACCTTAATGGATAATATAGTATTAACTGTATATTAGTCAACTGCAATGGTTATCAGGGTGAGGGCTGGGTGTAAATCACTATTTTCGGTGGCATTGAAACTTCGAACAATCACTAAACCATGGATGTCCAACCTTTGGGTTTTCCGGAGTCGAGCTGAGTGAAGAGGAATTGTCTTGGACTTTTAACACTATCACATAATTGTCTTGGACTTTAACATTATCACATAATAGTGTTAAAAGTTTATGATATCGTAGGACATCATTATTAGCAGTCCAGGGTCCCATGTGACTTGAGGGTTGAAGGTTGGACATGCCTGAGCTAAATGAATGGCTGTAAGCCAAGGATTACCTAAAACCTAATGCAGGTAATTCTCAAGTGATAGCCTTTCAAAACAACCAAGCTTAGAGATCACTAAGGACCCTATAACCCTGAGTGACAAATATTCTACAAAGGTAAAGGTTCCCCTCGCACATGTGTGCTAGCCATTCCTGACTCTAGGGGGCGATTCTCATCTCCGTTTCAAAGCCGAAGAGCCAGCGCTGTCAGAAGACGTCTCTGTGGTCATGTGGTTGGCATGACTAAATGCCAAAGGCGCACGGAACGCTGTTACCTTCCCACCAAAGGTGGTCCCTATTTTTCTGCTTGCATTTTGTATGTGCTTTCGAACTGCTAGGTTGGCAGAATCTGGGACAAGTAATAGGAGCTCACCCCATTATGCGGCACTAGGGATTCGAACAGCTGAACTGCCGACCTTTCAATTGACAATCTCAGTGTCTTAGCCACTGAGCTATTGCATCCCATTCATTTACTGGTTATTTAAAGTTACGGCACTGAAAAAACTGACTTATATGACCGTTTTTCACACTTACAACTGTCATAGCAACCCCATGGTTGGTCACATGATCAAAATACAGATGCTTGACAGCTGGCATATGTTTATGACAGTTGCACTGTCCAGAGGTCACATAATCACCATTAGTAATCTTCCCAGCAGGCTTCTGACAAGCTTGCAATGATCCACTTAACTTATATGGCAAAAAGGTCATAAAATGGGATGCAACTCACTTAACAACTGTCTTGCTTAGCAATGGAAATTTTGGGCTCCAATTGTGGTCGTAAATCGAGGGCTACTTTTATCTAATATTTCTTTAAGATTGCAAAACAGGGAATAGCGCAGACTGCACTGGCTGCCTGTGGTCTTCCGGGTGCGCTTCAAGGTTTTGGTAATGATCTTCAAAGTGCTCCATGGCATAGGGCCGGGCTACTTACGGGACCGTCTGCTGCCACCGAATGCCTCCCACCGACCCCTGCGCTCTCACAGGGAGGGACTCCTCAGGGTGCCGTCGGCCAGGCAGTGCCGACTGGCGACGCCCAGGGGAAGGGCCTTTTCTGTGGGGGCCCCCACCCTCTGGAACGAGCTTCCCCCAGGACTTCGCCAACTTCCTGACCTTCGAACCTTCCGCCGCGAGCTTAAGACACATCTATTTATCTGCGCAGGACTGGAATAGATTTTTTTTAATTTTTAAATGTTTAAATTTTAAATTGGGTTTTAAATGGGGTTTTATTATTTATATCTTTATTTTAAATATTCGGCCTATGTAATAAGTTTTTTAAATTAATGTTTTACTTTGTATATATATATGTTTTTTAATATGGCTGTACACCGCCCTGAGTCCCTAGGGAGATAGGGCGGTATAAAAGTACGAATAATAAATAAATAAATAAAATAAATAGTGTTTTAAAAGTTTAGCTCTCATTGTTTACTCTCAATTTCTTGGTTTAGTCTTAGAGAATGACTGCTCCAACAGTGCCAAGCTTGTTCCAACTCCACCTAGATTAAAGTAATCATTTGAATTTAGTTCTCGGTTGGGACTTCCCACAGATCTAGGCTCTCAATTATAACAGAATAACAGAGTTGGAAGGGACCTTGGAGGTCTTCTAGTCCAACCCCCTACTTAGGCAGGAAACCCTATACCATTTCAGACAAACGGTTGTTCAATCTCTTCTTAAAAACTTCCAGTGTTGGAACATCTCCAACCTCTGGAGGCAAGTCATGATTAATTGTTCTCACTGTCAAGAAATTTCTCCTTAGTTCAAGGTTGCTTCTCTCCTTGATCAGTTTCCATCCATTGCTTCTTGTCCTACCTTCGGGTGTTTTGGAGAATAGGTTGACCCACTCTTCTTTGTGTCAGCCAGAGGTGGGTTTCAGCAGGTTCTGACCAGTTCTGGAGAACCGGTAGCGGAAATTTTGAGTAGTTCAGAGAACCAGTAATAAAAATTCTGACTGGCCCCACCCCCATCTATTCTCTGCCTCCGAAGTCCCAGCTGATCAGGACGAAATGAGGATTTTGCAGTATCCGTCCCCCAGGAGTGGGGTGGGAATGGAGATTTTACAGTATCCTTCCCATGCCACACTCACCAAGTCACGCCCACCAAGCCATGTCACACCCACAGAACCGGTAATAAAAAATTTGAAACCTACCACTGATGGGAGCCCCTTAGATATACGTAGAAACACTGTTATCATGTAACCCATAGTCCTTCTTTTCATTAAATCAAACATACCCAATTTCAGCAATTATCATTCACTAGTTATTGTTACAGTAAAAATTATCAGCAGCACTATTGCATTTTTGGTCTTTAAAACTTAAAAGTACTATATTTGAAAAGTAATAGTAATGCCAGTAAACATAGATGGTTTTCTCAGAGAAAAGGGTCTTCTCTTAGGTAGATTTACCATATCTAAAGTACAAAGCTAGATGTCAGAAAAGAGTTAAGAGTTTTGCAACTCTTTGCTACCATTTAATAGTTATGTGAATTTATGCAGACGAGATGTGATAAATTTAATCAGATTCTTTAATAAATTGATTTGAGAAAATAAAATTAAGAGACAGAGAACCACTAGTCAAGGAAAGTTTTCTTCATTTATTCATTCAGTTTATATAATTTCTACTTAAATTTCATATCAATCAGTGACTCAGAGTGCCTTACAGCTCTATGATCTAACCATAATCTAAGCACATTTATATGGTAGAATATTCACTTATATGTAACAGTTCAATAGGTCAAGCAGAAATCCAACTGTTAAAGGTTTTCATAAATTATTAGATATCTGCCTGAGCAAAATTTTCCAAGGTTATTTATACCTTCCGGACACCTTTGAGCCCAGGCTATGAATCAGCAAGATTTGGTTCAACTCAGTCTATCCATAATTATAATCGCACCGCCCTATTTACTGTTGTTGCTGCCCAAAGATACCGAAGATAAATTGCTTTGCTTTTAGCCCTTAAAAATAAGGAGTGCATATTTGTTATTCTGTTATTTTACTTGAATTCTGAAAAATCCTATATCAAATCAAGTCATTTATGAATTCTGTAAACTTTTCCTTATATTTTCCAGCTTTAGGATCCTGGCCAGGACCTATTCAAGTTGGGTGGCTAATAAATTTAAATACATAAATATATAGATTTAAATACAGAGTGGCTTATAAATTATTAAACTTCTTTTTTCCCTCTCAGAACTCCTTCCCACTTTTAACATTGACAGGGAGACTTCAAAAGAGCTTTTGCCTAGTTCATTTTTGGGGGACCCCATGAATCCCTAGCAACATTTTTTAAGATGATCAATCAATTGATTTAAGACAGGAGTGGGCAATTAATTTTCTCAAGGGGTCTCAAGGGAAAAAAAAACCTGGACTGTTGCAGAGGGTGGAACTACTAAGAGGTTAATAATAATAATAATAATAATAATAATAATAATAATAATAATAATAATAATAATAATAATAATAATCCTGAAAAAGTGATTGAAAATGAGCATGCAAAACTACTGTGGGATTTCCGAATACAGACTGATAAAGTTTTGGAACACAATA
This sequence comes from Ahaetulla prasina, assembly GCF_028640845.1. Classification (NCBI taxonomy): domain Eukaryota; kingdom Metazoa; phylum Chordata; class Lepidosauria; order Squamata; family Colubridae; genus Ahaetulla; species Ahaetulla prasina. The sequence goes on from NC_080543.1 coordinate 19,008,581, forward strand.
CCCCGGATATCACGATTGTGGAAAAGAAAAAAGTGTGGATAGTTGACATTGCTATACCTGGTGACAGCAGAATTGATGAGAAACAACTTGAAAAAGTCACCAGATATCAAGATTTGAGAATTGAATTGCAGACTCTGGCATAAACCAGTGCAGATGGTTCCAGTGGTACTCGGCACACTGGGAACTATGCCTAAAAACCTAGGCAAGCACTTAAAAGCAATTGGCGCTGACAAGATCACCATTGGTCAGGTGCAGAAGGCCACCTTACTGGGATCTGCTCGCATAATTCGCTGATACATCACGCAGTCCTAAACGCTTGGGAAGTGTTTGACTAGTGATCTGTGATACGAAATCCAGCATAATTATCTCGTTTGCTGTGTATATTGTCATTTTGTGTAAATAAAATAACAACAACAACAACAACGAGTTGGAAGGGACCTTGGAGGTCTTCTAGTTCAAGAGGTTATACTTAATTCTGCTCAGTATTAATTTTACAAAAATCAGTAAGTTACATGATTTTGATCAGCTGCTACCAGTAAGAATAGATGATATGCCTCATTTTACATTTGATTTCTAATTTCCGATTGACCTTATGTGGGCCAGACAGGGACAGCCAAAGGGCCGGATGTGGAACAGGGCCCCCCAGAAAATGCCCAGGTCTGCTTTAAGAAATGTTGGATTATTATCCTTATTAAATCACCACGGTAAAAAAGGAAGCGAAAATTCCTACTCAAAGCAAGTTTACTGATCCTTAGCTGGGGGGGGGGGAAGGTCAAACTCAGCTACTCTCTTAAGTCCTAATTGCTAGAATTGTTTTATTGTCTCCGCTCTTATTTTATTGCTGGAGTATGACTTTATAAGCCAACCTGCTTCTGACTTTGAACGAGAAAGGTGGGCAGGCAAAACAAAACAAAACCAACGAGCAAAAAGTTCCCGCGTCTCCCGGGCGAACTTTTGGGAAAGGAGGTGGGTGGTCCCTTTCAACCTCTTAGAGGAGGGGCGGGGCAGGAAAAAGAAAAGAAAGAAAGAAGAAAAGAAAAGAAAAGAAAACTGGGTGGAGGAGAAGGCGGGAGGCGGGGTGGAGGGGGGGCTACGTCTGGCCCTACTTGATTGGGCCGGAGGCGGGATCCTGCCTCCTTGCTCGCGTTGCGGGCAGAAGAGCCGCCCCGGCCGGCCCAGAGTTAAAGATTAAAAAAAAAGGCTCCGCGGGAAACGGGGAAGAGTTTGCCAATCGGCCGGAAGGCGTCTCTGAGCCGGCGATGTCCTGCTGGCCGGAGCATGTAAGCAGCTGACAGCGTCTTGGGAGTCAGGAGAGCCCCCCGAGGCGGGGAGGAACATCCAGCCGCCCCTCTCTGCCTGCCTGCCCGCTTGCTCTGCCTTTCCCCCACCACCACCACCGTTTTGCTCTTTCTCTTCTGCCCCGGCTGTGGGTAAGGGTGGGGGGGCCTTGCAGCCAAGCCATGGGGCTGCCCACGCTGGAGTTCAGCGATTCCTACTTGGACAGTCCGGATTTCAGGGAGAGGCTGAAATGTCACGAGGTGGAGCTGGAGAGGACCAACAAGTTCATTAAGGAGCTGATCAAGGACGGCAGCCTCCTCATCGGGGCGCTCCGGAGTGAGTAGAGAGGGCAAGGGCAGGGCGAAGCTTTGGGGCGGGGGGGGGGCGCCGACGCTGGAGTTGCTCAGGGGGAAAGGGCCGCTCTTTTGTTTCAATGGACCCGGCGGATAGCAAAACCCCACCCCTAAAAACAACCCCCCACACACACACACACACGCCGGGGGCGTGGAGTGAGCTTCACATTCCATTCCACGCGCGGAGGGTGAGCCCCGCGCGCGGGCGCGCGGCCGCGCAGTTTCGGGGTGCACACAGGCAAAGCCTTCCGCCCTCCGTGAGGAGCCGAAGCGGCTCCCGTTTGGATTTTGTAATTAATTCATTTGATTTGAAACTGATTTGATTCGAAATTGATTTGATTTGAAATGGAAAGATTCCATTTCTTTTCTCTGCTTTAAGTCCAAATTTCTTTCCCACCCACCCCTTCCCAATCCCATCCCCCTGTACACCCCCCCACTTGTGAGATTTCCTATTGCGCGTTTTTTTGTTGTTGTTTTTTGCAGACAGACATGTTGCAGGATGCTGGGCAGAGCAGCTTCTCCTCCTTCCCTCTGCCCCATCCCCCCCCACACTTATGCAGGTAGTTCTCGACTTACAAACGTTCGTTTAGTGACCGAAGTTAAAAGGGCGCTGAAAGAAAAACTGACTTTTCGCACTTAGAAGATTTGCTGGGTGATCTCCGATGAGGAACGGAGAAGTTCATCGGTTTTTTTGGAATAGTCTTTTTTGGTTACTTTTCACCAGTATTGAAATATGATTTCAAAGGATTCAAAGGAGTCTCTGATAAAAGAATCATGGGGGGAAAAATCCTGTATCAAATCAACTCATTTATTACAACCATCAGGTCAGAAAAGAGCAAGATAAAAACCTGCTGAATATGTATGTATGTATATGTGTGTGCTTATTTAGTTGTGCATATCAATCTACCAAAATGCAGGTAGTCCTTGACTTACAACAGTGACCATACAATGTTACAACAACACGGAAAAAAGTGACATATGACTACTTCTCACACTTAACCAGCATTGCAATATCCCCATGGTCACGTGATAAAAATTCAAAAACTGATGACTGGCTCGTATTTATGACGGTGACAATGTCCCCAGGGTCATGCGGTCCCCTTTTGCGACCTTCTGACAAGCAATGTCAATGGGGGAGCTAGAATCATTTAACAACCATGTTACTAACTTAACAACTGCAGTCTTACAGTGACAAGAAAGCTCAAAAAAAAAATGGAGCAAAACTCACTTAATGTCTGTTTCACTTAGCAGCAGAAATTTTAGGCAGAATTGTGGTCATAAGTCAAGGACTACCTGTACAACTGCTCCCCCTCGTAGGTGTTTACAATCGTAAGAAACTGTCTGTGGCTTTACTAGGAAGCTAAAACACATGGTAGGTGGTGTGTTCGGTTTATTTTATTTTTTCCGCCTATGAGGTAGGTTCAAAAAGGTACAAGCTGAAGATTAGTTGCTTTGATGCCTGAACTTTTGTGGGTGTATAACTAAATGGTGGAGGAGAAACACTAAAGAAAAGTTTCCAAGATGCGTAGTAAAATACAAAGGGAATACCTTTCTCACAAGGATTGCAAACAAATACTCGACCACAATGGAACTTAACATTTCTATTGCTAAGCAAGACAGTTGTGAAGCAAATTTTGCCTCATTGTACGACTTTTCTTGCCACCATTGTTGAGTGAATTAAGTTAGTAACACGGTTGTAAAGTGAATATGGATGCCACATAGACTTTGTTCAGAAAGCCGCAAAAAGTGATCACATGACCCTGGGACACTGCAACTGTCTGAGTATGAGCCAGTTGCCAAGTGGCTGAATTTTGATCACGTGACCATGGGGATGCTGCAGAGGTCGTAAGTATGAAAAACGGTCATAAGTCCCTTTTTTTGAGTGGCGTTGTAAATTCGAACAATCACGAAATGAAAGTTTGTAAGTCAAGGACTACCTGTACTAGAAATATTCTGGCACTTTCAATGTGCATTGCAACTCTCGCTATCCTAAATAATATGGCCACAAAATACATCGTGAGGTTAATTGAGTACAGTAATATTTTTGTAGGGCTCCAGATTCCCCACCCCCAGGGCATCCTGCAAAAGCAGCCAGAAATTAAGACTGCTAAAATGATGCTTCAGTTATCCGTTTTACCTGGAAGTGAGTGCTGGCAGCAGGTTCAGCTGGGGTTACATAGGACAGAGCGCATAGATGTTGTGTGGGCCTGTGCTCTCTGTATGCAAGAAATACATGTTTAGAAATGCATAATTACTCTAGGGAAGCAGACCTGGCTGTCTTCCCAGGATATTTATTTATCTCATTTAGGAACTTTTTTTTTTAATGCTACCCACTCCCTTAACAGCTCTGGGTGGCTTACATAAATGCAATAACAATGATCATGAAAGCTAAAGCGAAGCACAAACAATCGTAAAACACTTAAAAAGGAAAACAGTAAGCATGTTTTAGAGGGAAATACGTATAGATTTGGTCCCTTCCTAAGCTCTATAGAAGGGACGCGGTGGCTCAATGGCTAAGATGCTGAGCTTGTCGATTGAAAGGTCGGCAGTTCAATGGTTCGAATCCCTAGTGCTGCGTAACAGGGCGAGCTCCCATTTCTTGTCCCAGCTTCTGCCAATCTAGCAGATTGAAAGCACGTAAAAAATGCAAGTAGAAAAATAGGGACGACCTTTGGTGGGAAGGTAACAGCGTTCTGTGCGCCTTTGGCGTTTAGTCATGCCAGCCACATGACCATGGAGATGTCTTCGGACAGTGCTGTCCCTTCGGTTTTGAAACGGAGAGGAGCACTGCCCCCTAGAGTCGGGAATGACTAGCATATATGTGTGAAGGGAACCTTTACCTTTACCTTTAAGCTATATAGCCTGGCACCAGGAAAGTTAACATTTTAATGTCAGACACATGCATGACAAGCCTTAAAAATTGATTCCCTGAAATTCACAAAAAGGTGAGGCTGTGAATTGTTGCAACTGTGATTTAGGCCTAAGATGTGTATATTACAAATGATTTCTGTGTATACAGTTAGTTCTTGACTTATAACCGTTTGTTTAATGATCATTCAACATTACAATGGCACTGAAAAAAGTCACTTATGACCACTTCTCACACTTGTGACCGCTGCAGCATCCCCACAGTCCTATGATGAAACTTCAGGTGGTTTGGAACCAGCATGTATTTAATATGATGGTTGCGCATCCCAGCTTTCTGGAATAGTCATATACAATCTTCCTAAGGAGCTTTTCACAAGCAGTCAATTGGGGCGGGGGCGGGGGGCAGGAGAGATTTGCTTAACAATTGTATGATTCATTTAATTGCAGTGATTTGCTTTACAATCGTGGCAAAAGGTCATAAAATGGAGCCTGACTCACTCAATAACTGCCTTACTTAGCAATGGAAATTCTTGGCTCAAAGGATTACACGTCCATTGAATACTGTGTATTGCTATGATAGGTATAGGCACCACAATAAACTTATCAGGTAATTCACATAATTGATTATGTGCCATCAAGTCAGTGTCAACTCTTAGAGACAACTTTTTTCCAAAATAATCTGTTATCAATGTGGTCCTTCAGATCTCTCAGTGATGTGACCTTGTTGCAAAGGGTTCTCTGCCCAGTTTCTGGGTGGGTGTGGCCATGGTGGGCATGGCCTAGTTGACCTCCTGCACCATGGTGGGGGGGCGTTTTTGCCCTCCCCAGGTTCCAAGGCTTTCCTCGAGCCTCTGAGAAGGCAAAAACAGCCTCCCCAGGCTCCGGAGGCCCTCTGGAGGCCTTCCCGAACTTCCGGTAGGCCCGTTTTTTGTCCTCCCCAAGCCTCTGCACTCACCCTGCACTTACCTGCATCCAAAATGGGCCGCGTGGGGACTCCTAGAAGGGGCGGGGTGGGCGGGGCCAGCCAAGAGTGGGATTTGGACCTCCAGCAGCCCACCCCTGCCTTGTTGTAATTCTGTATGTCTGTGTTGGTTGTCCTCTTCTGTTTCCTTCCATCTTTTCCAGCATTATATTCTGAGAAAGAGTGTGTAAACCTGCAAGTTAGAAAGATAATTAGAGCTTGGTTATATGCGCCTCAAGTTAGAACTTTTGAGTTGATGTGTTCAGTTGATAATTATCTAGGTTAGGTTTTTTTCCCCCCCACCTTGTGGTAGTGCTACTGAAAGTCTTTTCTTCCAAACTAATGTTTTCATAGAGACGATATTTTCCAGTAGAACTGGGAGGATGTCTATGGAGATTCTCAGTCATCCAGGTCATGGTTGTTGTCCCAAAGGTGCTTTTTCAAGAGGCAACTGGACTTTCTGGTTTTTCTTTGAAGATGTTTCTCTTCTCATGCAAGAAGCTTCTTCAGCTCTGAGAAGCGAAAGTCTTCAAAGAAAAACCAGAAAGTCCAATTGTCTCTTGTAAAAGCATATTTGGGATAAAACTGGGAGGGTTTTCCTTTAAAACAGCTATCAACTTGGGAGGATTCATTCTTCTTTTAGACAACAGTAGACTAGTTAGTAGACTTCTCTGGCTGCTGCTGTCTCCCTTCCACAATTTTATTTACATTTTCTTTTAACCTATGCAATAAACTTCCTGTATTGTTTGTTTGATCCTTATCTAAAATATGCCCAGGAGACAGAAACCCTTAGTAGGAAAAGAAAAAAACAACATTGTTTTTCTTGTTGTTTGGTGTGAAGGGTAGAGGGACAAGAGCTTCATTTTATTGTATAGATCCTTATGGTCACCAAATGTTGTGTCAGCAGGCTAAAATAAGTATCTCTGTCTCCGCCATACACACAGTTAATAATTATTCACGTGTTTAAATTTGTGTGGAGCTCACAAATAATCCAGGAGCAAATGTGCTGTAAAACCTAGAATGACCACTAGCTGGCAGTAAAGAAATCCATACAACTAACTTTTTGCTGCCATCTAGTGTTTATCCAAATTCTGCAATCTAAATCTGGTATGCTGGTTGGGTTGCCTGGTCCTCATTTGCCATCTGGTGCTGCCTAAAAGAACAGAACTTGGTTGCCGAAAGTATTAAGGTTGTGGCATGTTTTAATTCAGCTTACTGAAAATTCATAGAGAATCGGCATGTTGTGAGGGATTTGTTAAGATAATTTTAAAACTTGGACCATTGAATTTTTTAAATCCTCATGCACAGTGACCATGTTCACAGGGCATGCTTTGCCCAGTGAAGTGCCCTTACTGGTGAGTCTGGAATAAAATAATCACATTAACAATCAAAGTCACCCTTATGGAAGTAAAGCTTCCTGGCTGGAGAATTCTGGGAGCTGAACTCCTCCAGGCTTAAAGCTGCCAAGGTTGGAGACCCCTGCTCTAGAAGGTGCCTAGGACCCTACGCTCCTTGGCCCCATACAGTATTTGTGACGCCATTTCTTCTTCATTGTAGCCAAAATTTGAAAGGTTGGTATGCTATGTTGCTAAACTTAGATCTGATTGTTTGTTGTGGGACTAAGGTTTTTTTAAATTTTAGATGGTTGATTTATGTGTTCTTATGATAGGAATTGGAATTTCTAAATAGTTGGAATTAATTAAAACCTGGATAAAGTGATACTTCATTAATTTAAATTTTAGATTTGTTAAGCACTTTGGACTCAGTTTTAAGAAAGCTTTGATACATGGAGGATTGCTAATATGGAACCTTGTCTCCAATTCTTTAAAGCAGCTATGTCTTTGCAGCTTTTCTTGTTCCTGGACTCATATAGAAGCACTGCACATCTCTAGGAAATTTAAACTCTCTGTTAGTTCATAGGATCAGGTAACCTTACTTGGGTGTCCCAGACACATAGCATTCATCTAGTTAAATCTTTGCATTGAGACTACAAAATCTGGTGCTGTAATAAGCTTATTTATCAAATTTGGGCTTTCTTCTAATTGTATCATCTGTCATTCTGATATCTCTATTTATAGGTATAGTTTTTTCATCAAAACAGTGCTTCAAAAAAAGTGATTTTTGGGTTATATTTTAATTGATTAGTTTGTATGAATGAAATTGTTGATCCGTCTCCTGAATTTGTAGGACCTTAGGAAAATATACCAATGTCCCCTTTTTAAAAAAAATCCTAGTTACATACAAAAACAGGATTCCTTGTTCGTTGTTACTTAGGTTAATATCAGAATTTATGATTGCAATGGATGGTCCCTAATTCCATCATTAGTATTAATGTCACATTTTGAGGAATATCATGAGAGGCATTTTAAGAAATAGGTTTTAAAATATTTTCTTAGTTTGGAGAAATTCATTAGGCATGGTTTTCTTTAAGAAAACATTCTTTACAGCTTCTGATATAATGACATAAAACAAAAGATTATGGTTTTATCAGACCTAAAAATATTTCAGAATGTTTCTGGAGGGTTGATTTTGACTGCTATAGCAAAGGCATCAAAGAATCTTCAGACAGTTTGAGAAATATTTTTATTGATATAAGCTTTCATGACTATAGTCTACTTCGCTATACAACCGATGGAATGGGTTATTATTCTATAAACATGTGAGATAAATGATTTTTTTAGGGTGACATAAATTTGATATTCTATTAAAAAATCTGGAAAACATGTTCGAAATAAACTTGACAATGTGCAGTGTGTGTGTGTGTGTGTGTGTGTGTGTGTGTGTGTGTGTGTGTGTATAAAAACTAGGGAACAATCTACCTTGTACTAAGCTAATGTTGAATATTATAAACCATTTATCCCCTGAGCAAGACGTCTGCTAAAAACCATTATCTTAATCTCACTTCTAATCTGAACAGCTTTAAGTGATGTAAAATTACACATGATTTCTCTACTGTATCTTTGCAGACAAATAGTCTGTCGAAGGAGGTTAGTTCAAAAACCGGTCACAAAGTGAGGTTTGTGACAAAACAAGAGGTTGTGATCTGTTTTTCCTTGCCTATATATATGTTTTCCAAATCTCTTAAATATGCTTAAGAGATTTAGAATGCCCTGTGGATTTGCCCAGCTCCCTGCTCCTTCCTTTCCCAGGCTAAAATTTGGGCTCTTCTTCTCGATGTTGATTGTGGTTGCACCAAATATAGTGATGGATTCCACTGTGTTTAAACTTTAGCTCACATCTAACACTTGCTATAGTTAAAAATACTCAGAAATCTAAGCTTAGAAAAAGCACATATTTCTCACGGTTCTGCAGAATTTGTTTACTTTGATAGGCCTTTGCTTGAAAGGAAGGAGGGGGGGAGATGGTTTCTTCTCCAGGCCTGAGAAATTCCACTGAATTTCAGCGGAAACTACCTTCTGGAGGGTTTTTGGCAGTAGCTCTGGTTTCTGTGTGGTAGACAAAATCCTTTCAAGTTCACATTGCGTGAACCACACTTTCCTCTTGTACTTTTAATGCTGTTGTTTTCTTTTGCTGATCAGTTTTGCACCCGAAATCCTTCAGAGTCGGTGTGCCAGCTGAGCTCCGGTTTAAAAAAAAACACAAATTGCAGGGTTGATGGTTGGAAACTTTGTAATTTGGAAATATTGATTTACCGGGCGTCCTTGACTTACGACTGGGACTGGAACTTTCATCGCTAAGGGAGATGATTGTTAAATGAGTTGTGCCCAATTTTTTGCAACGAGTGTTAAAGAGATCATCATGGTCATTAAGCAAATCTGGCTTCCTCCATTGATTTTGCTTGTTGGAAGTGTCTGGGAAACTTGCAAATACCAATCGTGTGACCCTGGGACCAGTGGTGAAATGTAAAATTTGTTACTACTGGTTCTGTGTGTGTGGCTCGGTGGTAGTGGGTAATGTGACTGGGTGGGCGTGACCAACTTTTTTTTTTTTACTTTTAAAAGCATTTTTTTCCTACAACCTCTTTGGCTGAAGAGGTTGTAGAAAAAATGCTTTTAAAAGCCTCTGACGATCCCAGCTGAGTTGCCTGATCATCAGAGGCTTTTTTTTTTACTTTTAAAAGCATTTTTTTTGGCTGAAGAAAAAATGCTTTTAAAAGCAAAAAAAAAAAAACCCACCTCTGATCGCACGGCTCAGCTGGGCATGGGGGTGGGGCAGGGATTTTTGCTACTGGTTCTCCAAACCACCTGTCGCCATCGCTACCGGATTGAGCGATCCGGTCCAAACTGGGAGCATTTCACTCCTGCCTGGGACTCTGCAATTCTTGTAAAAACATTTCTGAATTGTGATCAAGTGACTTCAGAGACACTGCAACAGTCATATTTGTGAGGTCATGTTTAAGTCATGTTTTTCAGCGCTATTGTAATTATGAACAATAATGAATGAATGGTTGTTGAGTACCACCTGTATCACCTTCTCCGGAATAATGTTGTGTGCACTGAGTTTTTAATTTGCATACTTTTCTCCTCTATTTGCCTCTACCCCAAATAACCTCAAGTAATCTTTATTCTATGCAGAAACATTGCAAGAGTATATGGTGTGTTCTTTTTATAATTCCCCTTCTCAGCTTAAGGAATAAATTGGGCAAAAGATTTCTTAAAATATTGCACCTTCATCAAGAATAAGGCACTTGAAAGTAAATAATTAAACTATGCAGAAAGTTAACTCATAATTCAAGTGCCATTTGGGAAAATGATAAGAGTCTTGTATTTTTCCAAGCTTCGTAAGCTCGTTCAGGATTTCAGAATAGTAAACTCTTTTCAGGAGCTGGCTTTCTGCTTTAGCAAATATTTGGTCAAATGTAATGTAAATAGAGTACTTTCTTTTAATAAAGTCTAGTATTCTAGAACTTGAACATATTTGGATGTTTGAAGTTAGCACGCTCAAAGTTAATAATATGCTCTTTTCTTTCATTGCAGTATTTTTTCTTAATTTGTTCATCTGTTTGGGGGACCCAGATTGTCGGGGGCAATAGGATGACTCTGTAAACTACTTAGAGAGGGCTGTAAAAGCACTATGAAGCACTATATAAATCTAAGTGCTATTGCTATTGCTATTTTGCAAGAGGGGCAAAACCTAGCAATAACAATAAGGCCTATATACCACTTTACAGTGCTTTACAGCCCTCTCTAAGCAGTTTACAGAGTCAGCATATTGCTCCCAACAATTTGGGTCCTCATTTTACCCACCTCAGAAGGATGGAAGGCTGAGTCAACCTTGAGCCTGGTGAGATTTGAACTGCCAAATTTGCAGGCAGCCTGTAGTCAGCAAAAGTATCATGCAGTACTGCACTCTAACCACTGTGTCACCAAGGCTCAACTTAGAAAGCTATCAGGTTTGGTAAGCAATCCTCTGCGAAGTTAGATGGTTCATGTAACTTCTAGGTCCATTTTCTGCTCTTCAGAAAATCAGAGCCAACTAAGGTGACAGTAGTGGCCTTTGTTGAAATGCTTGGACTCTGGAAAAGCCTAGCGATATTATTGCGAAGGCTAGTTTTAACCATGATTTGGATTGGAGGCTAAAACATGAAGAATGGTTGCAGGAATTGGGTATGTCTAGTCTAATGAAAAGAAGGACTGGGGTGACACAATAGCAGTGTTCTGATATCTAAGAGGCTGCCATAAAGAAGAGGGAGTCAAGCTATTCCTCAAAGCACCTGAAGGCAGAACAGAAGCAATGGTTGGAAACTAATCAAGGAGAAAAGCAACCTACAACCAAGGAGAAATTTCCTGACAGTTGGAGCAATCAATCAATAGAACAGCTTGCCTTCAGAAGTTGGTGCTCCATCACTGGAAGAAGGCTTTTAAGAAGAGATCGGGCAGCAGCCATTTGTCTGAAATGGCATAGAGTCCCCTGCTTGTGCAGGGGGTTGGGCTGGAAGACCTCCACGGTCCCTTCCAACTTTGTTATTCTGTATTAGTTATAGTGCAAAGCATAACTAGTATGAGGAAGGGATAGGACAAGTTGCATGGAATAAATGGAAAGTGCTACATTCATAAGCTGCCTGTTAGTTTTCAGCCTGTATAGTGTGCTATTAGAATGGAAGTGTTGGACTTGTGCTTGATGTACAAAAATAATGGTATGCAGATCCTCCAAGTAGTATTTCTCATCAACCCCTAGATAGTATGGTCAGTGGGGATGAATAACAGGAATTGCAAGCAAAGCAGTGTCTGATAGACCAGTTTCCTCACTCTGAGATAGAAAGGAGTCCCATTCAAAAGGATACTTGTTTGCAGCCTACAATATTGCATTTGTTTTACTGGATGCTCACTCAGGATGAATAAGACGTATTGCTTCAGTTCAGAAGAAAATAGTTTCATGAATTTTGTTCGTTTATTAAAGTGGTAAAAATGAGTCTGTGTTATCTGCTTGGGTTTTATTGACTGAAAATTGTTGTCTCCAACCGACAGTTTCTTTTCGCTGTTCAAAATTATTTTCTGCTTTATCAGTTCTTTGTGCCACGACTTTATTTTTGATCGCTTAAACCAAGGATAAAAACTTATTATTATTTATTTTGGGAAGATGTTCTGTTTTCTTTTTTTTGTCGAAGGACACCCTGCTGAGGCTGCTGGTAGCATAAAGACTTCCCAGCTTACAAAATAGTTGTGAAGTTTTGTAAAAGCTGTTTCCCAATAATCTTGTGAAAGTTCTTACTAGTTGGAGGTCAAGAATTGGTTTGTTTATTTTGATTTGTTTATCTCACATTTTCAATCACTTATGACTGGATAGGAAACTTCTGAAAATTATGAGGATTATATTGCAAACATTTAAAGGGCAAGAAGCAAATGATCAGATTTACAGTATAGACATATTTAAGTCTACAAAGAAAAGCCAATGTTTTTATTTGGACATAACGTTCAACTGTTGTATACAATTGTTACAGAAAATGGTCTAAAACCATATACATTTAAATCAAGGATATTCTGTAATTTAAAACATATAAACCATAGAGAAGTTGCGAAAACCTCTCATAAAATACCAGTGGTAATCTGTATTGTTACCAAGAACATAAATATAGAGGTATTCTTGAAGTCACCACAAGTCAAGTTCAATTTAAAAGATTTTATTGCTCTCCCCCCAAAAAATACAGATAGTCCTCAACTTAACAGTTTCGTTTAATGACTATTCAAAGTTACCACAGCACTGAAAAAAGTGACTTATGACCGTTTTTCACACTTATGACCATTGCAGCATCCCCAGGGTCATATGATCAAAATTCAAATGCTTGGCAACTGATTCATATTTATGGCGGTTGCTGTGTTCTGGGGTCATGTGATTACTTTTTGCAACCTTCTAACAAGCAAAGTCAATGGGGAAACCAGATTCACTTACCAACTGTGTTACTAACTTAATAACTGCAGTCATTCACTTAAAAACGGTGAAAAGTCATAAAATGCGGCAAAACTTATTTCACTTAGTAACCAAAATTTTGGGCCCAATCGTCGTACATTGAGGACTACCAATTAACTGTACTACAATGATATTGGCTATATTTCTAGTTGATATATGACTTGTATTGCAAAATTATTGGGTGAGCAAGCCAACAAAAAATACTTTGTGTTGTCTTAAGGAGAAACATAGGGGAAAAAATCCCCATTAAATTCTACAAGATCTACTCTTAAATTAGTGAAAGTAAATAAATAAAATTTATTTAAACAAAACTTCGTGAATGACTAGGCCTTAGAGAAAGCCACCATTATTTACATGCATTCCAGAGGTGGGTTTCAGCAGGCTCTGACCAGTTCTGGAGAACTGATAGTGGAAATTTTGAGTAGTTCAGAGAACCGGTAAATACCACCTCTGACTAGCCCCACCCCCATCTATTCTCTGCCTCCCAAGTCCCAGCTGATCGGGAGAAAATGGGGATTTTGCAGTAACCTTCCCCTGGAGTGGGGAGGGAATAGAGATTTTACAGTATCCTTCCCCTGCCTCACCCACCAAGCCACGCCCACCAAGCCATGCCATGCCCACTAAGCCACAACCACAGAATCAGTAGTAAAAAATTTTCGAAACCCACCACTGATGCATTCACAATTGTTTCACTGTCTGCACAAAATGATATACCCAGATTCTTTCATGAGAGGAAGAGGGGATGAAACAAATGTATTAACAGACGTCCAACCAGTGGTGAAATCCAGCAGGTTCTGACAGGTTCTGGAGAACCGGTAGCGGAAATTTTAAGCAGTTCGGAGAACTGGTAAATAGCACCTCTGGTTGGTCCCAGAGTGGGGAAGGAATGGAGATTTTGCAGTAACCTTCCCCTGCCACACCTACCAAGCCACACCATGCCCTCCAAACCACACCCACAGAACCGGTAGTAAAAAAAATTGGATTTCACCACTGTGTTCAACCATTTTTCAATCTCTGCTGTCGGTGGAACCAGCTTCAGGATCCAGAAATTTACCAAACAGAAAAAAGAACTTAACATTGCATCTGACTCACATTTTGTCATTCCCAAGCATACCAACTTCAAACTCTGGCTTATTAAGAAAGCGACAGGCCAGAAGTTCCAGTTCCGTTTTTCTCTCTGATGAATTCCTAAAGGGACTCCATGTAGCAGGATATGAAAAAGGAGGCTTTTCTCAGCAAAATAATGAAGGCTATGTCTATATTCCTCTCTGACCCATTGTAAACAATGCTTTAATATTTCCTCTATTCAGGAAGAGGAGAGGGATTGTATTTAATATATATATAGCTACTGATCTTTGATAAACTTAAGCTCTGGAAAACATCATGGTGGCCTCCAGATGTTTTAGATGACAATTCCCACAGTGCCTTGCCATTGGTTACGCAGGCTGAGGCTGATAGAAGCTGAGAACTAAAACATATGGAGGGCATCAAGTTGCCTGTTCCTAGGAGAAGCTAAATGACCTCAGTGGAATGGGTGAGTAGACATGAACAGGATTATGAAATTGTCTACTTTCTTCCTTTGTAAATTCAGAGATCAACTAGGTTTTGTGCCAATGAACTTTCACAGGCGGTTTATGTATTGTACAACTATGCTCTCTTAACATTTCAGAGTGATTAAAAAAGTTTTCAATATTCCTTAGTTCTTTCACGTTGAGTTTTTTTAAAAAAAACTCCTTTGGGGCTTTTTGAGGAAATCTGAGTATAAAGTTGAACTATTCCTCTTTGGTGGAATGTATGCGTTGCCCATGTTACCCTGACTTCGTAGGATTCTCAATAAGGAGTGGTTTTATTTAAATTATTTTTATTACTCTTAAATGCATTCTTGCCTTCTAGTTCAGCTCAGAACTTCTACCTTTTTTAACATTTTTTTTTAAAAAAATCCCCTCAAAAGTATCTTTAGAAGTTTCCATTTGTTTAGCTGTCTGTCTGTGTGTTCCATAAGTCACTGTCCGATCTAATGTATTGAACTGTGCATCTGCTTTTTATTCTACATCTGGGGGTCCCAATGACGGCTGAAAGTGTTTCACTTTCAACATGAGGTTACTGTCTGTCACTTCCTGTTTATATTTCTTGGAACCTTTAGGGTGATTAATATGAGGCATGGCATGTCTGTTTTGTCAATTTTAAATTTAGTAGGTGTCTGTTTCTGAGAGGTGATTTTACACCTCACTTTTTTTTCTTCTTCTCTCCCTTTCTTTCCAAAATAATACCCTGTTATTTACTCTAGTTGAAATAGTATTTAAAAAACGGCTATGCTAGGCAATGCAGGGATAGTTTTATACATATGAGCATAATCTAATAAATAAATCACCATCCTGTAGCAAGCAATTTAGTTTTCAGATTATAGAGTGAGTTTCTTCAAGGCAAAATTTACATGCAGATCAGGGTTGTGCATGTAATCTACTTATCTTCCCTACCGATTCGGAAGTGCACACGCCGCATGCGTCACGTGCTTGCAGGGATCCTCTGTGCATGCGCAAACCTTCACATGCGCAGAGGGTAAAAAACAGGTTACTTCCTGATTAAAACCAGGAAGTAACAATGATCAGGTAGGTGGGCGGAGACTTACACTGCCGTCGCTACCAGTTCTCTGAACCACTCACCGTCATCACTACCGGTTCGACTGAACCGGTCGGAACCGGTAGCATTTCACCCCTGATGCAGATGCTTGCTCTGTCTGTAGGAAGGGCTAATTGTTCTGCATATGATGCATTCCTAATTTAATGCAGCACACAATTTGGTGGATTTGCACAATTTCCCTAAGTATGTACCTACTAAAAGGTTGCAACTGCCATAGAAAAACATGGAACAACTACTCTGCATGTGTTACAATGCCCACATCCTCTCATTTGAATAATCCAGTCCAATTAGTTGTTCTATGTCTATGTAGTAAAAGCTCTAAATGAACTAATTAGAGAAGAAGGCTGTAATTTCAGAGAGTCTAGCCAATCTGAATGCATCGTTGTGGCAATATCATTTGCATCATTTATTTTGGGAGGATGATATGCAAATGACTGCAGTTGATGCAAAAGACAGACATTTTTGTGTAATGACTTCATGGATATAAATTGCAATGGGATTTGTTTTGTTAGATAGAAAGTGTGTTTCTTTGAGGTCCAGAAAAATTGAGGTTGGCGATGTCGGTTTTCCTCTCTGAATGCAGGGTCACCTAACCCTAAATGGATTTTCTCCCAATGGGATTTTCCCATGTATTTTGCCTAGAAATATAGATAAGGGAGGCTCAAAAAGTCAGTGCCCTCCTAAGCAGACTATCCGAATGCATGTTGACCTAAGACTAACCCTAAGTGGATTTCCTTTCCCCCCCATGAGATTTTTCTACATATTTTACCAGGAAATGCAGATAAGGCAGCCTCGAAAAGTCAGCTCCCCAACCAAACATACTGTTACGCTCTGAATCTATTGGCAACATCCGTTTTGTTCTCTGAATTCATGGTAACCTAACCCTAACTCTTAAGTGGATTTTTCCCCAATGGGATTTTTCCCATATGCATTTTACCAGGAAACATAGAGAAGGCAGGTCGGAAAAGTCAGCACCTTCCTAAACATATCCATGTTCTGTGAATCCATTCCTGATGTTGGTTTGCTCTCCAAATTCATGGTAACCTAACCCTAACCCTAAGTAGATTTCCCCCCAATGGGATTTTCCCATGTATTTTACCGGGAAACATAGATAAGGCAGACTTGAAAAGTCAGTGCCGTCCTAAGCATAATGTTGCGCTCCAAATCCAATGGCAATGCCTTTATTATTTATTTATTTATTTATTTATTTATTTTGTCACAACAATATATGTAGGTATCATACAAAAAGATTATATAGTATATAAACACTTATATGAGTAAATATAAGGAGGTATAAGCATATATATATATAGGAAGAAGAAAAGAAAAACAATAGGACAGGAACGGTAGGCACGTTTGTGCGCTTATGCACGCCCCTTATGGTCCTCTTAGGAATGGGGTGAGGTCAACAGTAGAAAGTTTTTGGTTAAAGCTTTTAAGATTATGAGAAGAGACCACAGAGACAGGTAAAGTATTCCAAGCACTGATGATTCTGTTACTGTTGTGTCTTGCCCGCCCTCAGAGCAGCCGGGGCCTTCTTACCTGCTCCCCAACACTGAGGAATGTATGCCTTCCGGCCCAAGTCCTGGCTCCATGCCCCCACAAACTGCAGAAGAAGGAGCATCTCCCTGCCCCAGCCCTGACTCCATGCCCAGGCAAACGGAGCAGTAGACCCCTCCCCCTCATCCACAGCAGGTGAGCCTGAGGAGGGTTTACTCCCAAGAACAGCTGATTGGAGTGACCCTCGCATCAGAAGATTGGAGAGGCGGAGGCAACAGAGGGAAGGGAGGGGCAGGCCTTAATGAGTGCTGAGTCATGGAGCCACACCCCATGGCCTATATAAAGGAGCTACTTTCTGGCAGTCTGAGTCAGGCAAAAGTCAAACTTATCTTGCTGAAGTCACTTACTGGTCTCCTGCCTGCTCTGAGGACTTTGCTAGGACTTTGGGCAGAGCTGCAGAGGCAAGCCTGATTCGGATTTCCCGGACCCAGCTGTCAGCGGAGGAGTGGGACACGACAGTTACAGAAGTCATATTTTCTGCAATCTAGATTAAAGCGGTTGACATTAAGTTTAAATCTATTAGTTGCTCTAGTATTATTGCAATTAAAGCTGAAGTAGTCTTTGACAGGAAGGACATTACAATAGATGATTCTGTGAGTTAAACTTAAGTCTTGTCGAAGACGACGGAGTTCCAAGTTTTCTAAGCCTAGGATTTCAAGTCTGGTGGGGTAAGGTATTTTGTTGTTTTCAGAGGAATGGAGAACTCTTCTTGTAAAATATTTCTGGATACGTTCAATTGTATTGATGTCAGAGATGTGGTGAGGGTTCCAAACAGGCGAGCTGTATTCTAGAATTGGTCTAGCAAATGTTTTATATGCTCTGGTTAGTACTGTGGTGTTTTTGGAAAAGAAGCTACGCAAAATTAGGTTTACAACTCTTAGAGCTTTTTTTGCTATGTAGTTGCAGTGGGCTTTGGCACTTAGATCATTTGACATGAAAACTCCAAGGTCTTTAACGGGATGGGGGTCGTCTGTAAGGTAATGTCCATCAAGCATGTACTTAGTGATTGGGTTCTTTTTTCCAATATGTAAGACTGAGCATTTGCTGGTTGAGATTTGTAGTTGCCAAATTTTAGACCAAGCGGTTAGATGGTCAAGGTCTTTTTGAATGGTAGATGTATTGTCGGTAGTGTTGAACAGTTTGACATTTTTTCTCTCTGAATTCATCGCGACCTAACCCTAACCCTAAGTTCTCGTTCTCTCTCTCTCTCTCTCTCTGTCTCTCTCTCTCTCTCTCTCTCTCTCTCTCTCTCTCTCTCTCTCACACACACACACACACACAAAATTTTTTCCTCCTCTTCTTTCTCGCAAGCCAAAGCAACCACTGCCTCCCCTGTCTCCCTGTACCTGGTATTGCCCAACCTCGTCCCATGGATTGGCTGCCCAGATGCACGTTTTAATCTCCCATGTAGCCAATTGCCTAGGGTGGGTGGGGGAAAGTATCCCTCTGTGAATTGCCCAGGATGAAGGGGCGGGGAAAGTGCCTTAGCGGTCCAGTGGTGGGAGAAGAGCGCTGGCGGAGAGCTACACGAGTATGAATGCCAGCTTTTGGTAAGCTATGGTGGGGGCCCCTCAGGATGAAGTGGGTGTGTCAAGGCAGCCGTGTTCAATTGTCCCATTCTGCCTACAGAAGGCAGTACAAAAATACCCATCTGATCTCAACCAGGTTGTTTTTCTTTTCTTTTTTTTCCATTTTACTTAGCTGAAATGGAAAATGAATATCTCAAATTTAATTGCTGATTGGTGACATGACTTCACTTTTTATTTCTGGGTGCCGTTTCTTATTACGTAACATAAAAAATGTTGGGGTAGTCCTCCTTTAAATTCTGTTTGTATATTGAGTGTTTTCACAATTATATAGGAACAGTCCAATGTTCATTCAAGTAAGGAAGCAGAGCAGAGAAACAAGGTGATGATCTCATCGAGTTCTCTCACCTGTCTTTGATACTTAGTTTTTGTGGTATATAGCAGGGGTCTCCAACCTTGACAACTTTAAGACTTGTGGACTTCAACTCCCAGAATTCCTCAGCCAGCTTTGCTGGGTGAGGTATTCTGGGAGTTGAAGTCCACAAGTCTTAAAGTTGCCAAGGTTGGAGACCCCTGGTTTATACTGTATATTGTTTCAGTTAGATTCTCTGTGTTTGGTTATTCCGGCTTGTTTTTATGGAGTTTTGTTAGGCAGCCACAAAAATCTCCATCAAACGATGAATCTGTTTACTGAATCTGCACTACTATTAATTGTTTCATAGTTCCCATCACCAATCTCTTTCCACTTATGACTGTATGATTATAACTTGTTGCTGGCAATCCTTATGATTTATATTGATATATTGATCATCAATTGTGTTGTAAATGTTGTACCTTGATGAACGTATCTTTTCTTTTATGTACACTGAGAGCATATGCACCAAGACAAATTCCTTGTGTGTCCAATCACACTTGGCCAATAAAAATTCTATTCTATTCTATTCTAAAATCTTGCCATTGTGATCTTCTGCATAGGGTTTTGTTGTTACAGATTGACATGACAAAACTGTGATTTATTAAACCAAGAATGAACATTATTCCTATATGCTCCCTTTTCGGTTCATGTTTGCATTTTAATTCTGTATTTCCAGGTTTCTTTACTCCCACAGTCCTGCAATTCATGTGAACTGAGAAACTTGTTTCATCTTGCTTGAAATCAATAAGTAATAAAATGTAAGCAGATTTCTCATTTCAGATGATGTTGAAATAGAACTCATGCTGGATGAATGTGTTTCGTGATCACACAGTTGCCTTTTCCCTCCCCCATTCCTGACATTCATTGGTTGCTTTCACTTTACGTTTTTTAAGAATTTGCTGTATCCACATTTATTTTAGTTACGTATTTAATTTCATAGCTATTTGGTTTAGAAAAGTGGGTGTAATGACGTAGTCCATTTCAATCACTGGGTGAAGAAGTGAAAAGTTGCATTTTCTTTACTTTGTAGCCTGGAGCTAAAGAGCAGTATTAGGAGTTCTTCCATTCATTCAAAGATAGTTATGAATATTCTTCTGACTGAGGAATAATTTCTGAAACTGCAGAAAAAGAGAATAAGGAACTTCAGGATATAGAAATGATAGTTCATGGGGTTATCTGCTGTCCAAAAGTAAGGAAGTTTTTTTAAAAAAACTCATTAGGTGTGTGCAAATTCCTGGGTGTGCCAAAATTTATTTGGGTCCCAGCCTATAAGCTAAAGAACAACTTTTTAAGCTCAGAAAACTCCCATGATTTTCCTGTTACACCTGAGCTTAGCCCATTCGGGAGCAATCATGAATACAAACTATAACAAAAAAGTTTGTGGTATGTTTTACAAACTAACACATGCATCATGCTTCAGTTTATTATTCCCCTGTGTAAATACAGGTGTGTGTGTATGTATATTTGTATATAGGGAGTCCTCGACTTACGACCACAATTGAGGCCAAAATTTCTGCTGCTAAGTGTTCTGACCCAGCTCCTCAAACATGACAAACCCTCTGAAGTTAACTCAAAGATTCCTTTATTAGGAGCGCCAGCAGCCTGAACAAAAAGTTTCTCTCACACTGCAGGCTAACAAGTTCGTCTGGCCGGAAGATATATAGTTGTTTGCCACATCTATTCATCTCCGGCCCTTGCCTTTAATCCCCAGAGCTAGGGTGGGGCTTTGCTAGCAGTGGTGGCTCTTCTGTCCCAAGGATCGGCCCACAAATTTCCAGTACTCTCCTCTCCTCTGCCTTCTCCGCATCCATGCGTCAGGCACTGGACCCAGCTGTTCTTCTGCTTCCTCATCAGCCACCTCCAGACTGGGGGCTATTGACTGTCCATCTGAGGGCTGAAAGACGGCCCAGGCTCTGCCTCTGTCTCTCACTCTGCCAGCTCCATTCCCTCTTCCCCCCTCGGAGCTCTCCGGTTGCCTTGATGCTGACCCTGACTCCCACGCCTCCTTCTCCTCATCTGATTCGGCTGCTGGAGGGCCGGCGGCCGATAGGCCACAACACTAGGTGACACACTTGTTCAGTGAGTTTTGCCTCTTTTTGCCAATTTTCTTGCTACATTTGCTAAGTGAATCACTGCCAGTGTTAAGTTAGTAATACGGTTGTTAAGTGAATCTGGCTTCCCCATTGACATTGCTTGACAGAAGGTCACCAAAGGGGGATCACATGACCCCTGAGACACTGCCACCATCATAGATATGAGTTGGTTGCCAAGTGTCTGAATTTTGATCACGTGGCCATGGGGATGCTGCAGTGGCCTGAAAAAGGTCATTTTTTAGTGTTGTAACTTTGAGCGGTCACTAAATGAACTGTTTTAAGCGGAGGACTACCTGTATTAACATTTCACAGTGCTTTGGAATTTTTTAGGAAGAGTCATGAGTATGGATGCAGCCTATGTGCAAGTGGTTCTTGATTGCAATGGGAATTAAGGCTAGGGCCACTATGATGGCTTGAACTCCGAGGAGCCATCTCTCATTCGGTGATGTTGTAACTTTGAATGTTTGCTGACTGAATAGTTGTAACACAAATATTTGCATGCTATTGAAGTCATTAGTTATGTCTTTTTCCAGTATCACATGTCTGCTGGCTATATGCCAAGGGTGAAATCCATCAGGTTCTGACAGGTTCTGAAGAACCGGTACCGGAAATTTTGAGTAGTTTGGAGAACCGGCAAATATCACCTCTGGCTGGTCCCAGAGAAGGGTGGGAATGGAGATTTTGCAGTATCCTTCCCCTGGAGTGGGGTGGAAATGGAGATTTTGCAGTATCCTTCCCCTGCCACGCCCACCAAGCCACGCCCACAGAATCGGTAGTAAAAAAATAATAATTTCACCACTGCTATATGCTCCACAGCAGTGTAGTAATCCTGAACACTTAGTAATAATGTTAGTTATAGAACGTAGTAATAAAACAGCCTTGCATGTTTCCAAGAAAAATGATGAAGGAAATTTTAGAACTGAATCCAAAGCATTGCCCATCTCTACCTACCTATGCCACATTGATGTTAATATGGCAATAGACATGTAGTGACAGCATCACACACACTTATGTAATTTTTGTCATGACAGAAGTCCATAAGTTGCAGGTATGTATGATGAATCAGTCATGTTCTGTTACTTTCCTGTCCTTGCAACCCCAATATATATACCACACGTTACACTCTTTTAAAATAGCTTTTGTTAATGGATTTTATCACAAAATTGCCAAATAATAGTGTCATCAATATTAATACTATGAAATACTATGAAAATTTTCTTTTGGCATTGAAACAATAGGTTGAAAATAAATTTGTGTACCTGAAGATCCAACCATTTGGGTTTGATAGAAGCATGACCAAAATCTGATGAAAATAAAGGCCTTCCCAAAACATTGAAGTGAAACCAGACTACAAATCCTGGATCTAATCCAATTTTAACCTAGCATTTATGTGCCCTTGTGGAGAGCTATATCCACAAGTAAAATTTGCACTCATGTCTGCAAATAAGAATAATGCTCTGTAATGCAAAAGAAAATATTTGAAATACTTCAATGGCTTTTCAGATCTTTAAAGCTCTTTGTGCTACTAAAATAATCTTGAGAGGTCCACTTATTTCCACTGTTCTTGGAAATTTCTTTAATTAGAGCTAACAATCCCATGCTCTATTCTGAAAAGCCTCCACTTGTATCTTCTTTAAGAGCTTCCTACCACATCTGTGTTTTCCAAATGTCACAGCTTTAAGATGGACTTCAACTCCCATGCTGACTGGGGGATTCTGGGAGTTGAAGTCCACCAATCTTAAAGATGCTAAGTTTGAGAAACAATGTCCTAGATCAGAGGTCTTCAGACTTGGCAGCTTTAAGACTTGTGGACTTCAAGACCCAGAATTCTCCAGACAGCTATGCTGGCTGGAGAATTCTGGGAGTTGAAATCCACAAGTCTTAAAGCTGCCAAGTTTGAAGACCTAGATTAGGGGTCTGTGAACTTGGCTCTTTTAAGACTTGTGGACTTCAACTCCCAGAGTTCCTCAGCCAGCTTTGCTGGCTGAGGAACTCTGGGAATTGAAGTCCACAAGTCTTAAGAGCCAAGTTTGCAGACCCCTGACCTACATGATTAAAATCTTTTCCTAGTTTGAGTGTTCTTGGTCAGAGGGACAAAAACACCCCTCCTTTTTATTGTCCATAGCATCTTCTTAGAAAGAGTACAGCCAAATAATTTAGCTCTTTTTTTTTTAACCTCCTTCTGAATTTTGGCGTGTTTTTCAAAAGGAACAAGTAAGGGGCAAAGCCATGCCTTCAAATCCGAGTCTTTGCATTGTTCAAATCAATTGCTGTTAAATTTAGAACTAATAATTTTTCACACGCAATTACATTTTTTTTAAAAAGTGGTTGGTTGTTGGTAGGAAGTATGAAATACTGCATGTAGGGTCATTATCCAGTTCCTAGCACTGAGTGTCCTAGTTATTAAGGGGAGATGTTTAGGGGTTTAATTAGGGTCAATCCACTCTTCTTTCTTGTCACTGCTATTTTATTATGAGAAGAACAATCAGATCCTCTCTCTCTCTCCCTCCCTCCAAACCCGGTTACATATTTTGGCTCGTTCCACTGCTTGTAAGCTGGCACATAGTAGAAATACAGAACATGTGAAAGACCACTCATTATAGTAGACAGTAGATCTACTGTTGACACCGGCTAATCACACTTTAAATATTTTGGCCAGAAAATTAGACCATGTAGCTTTTCCTTTTTTTGATGGTCAGGTTCATTTTCTTTTCTGCATTTGCTTGTATCTGGGTTTTGTTTTTTTCCCTTCCTCCACTGCCAGGCCCTGGTTTTATTATGCAAACCATCTGGTTAATAAGTTCTTTAGAAAATTGGCCAGAAAGAGAAACAAGTGCAGACAAACAGCTCTTGCTGGAAAAGAAAATGTTAAGTCGTGATGAGCTTTGATTAAGCTTCTGCTAACAAAAAGAGATGGATGGAGCGCAAAGAAAATCATGCTCTGTGAAATTGAATGGCTTTTTCTAAATAAGCAAGCAGAATATAAGATTGGTTGTAAGTAGTCCGTTGGATGCCTTATTCAGCTTTTGGCAGGAACTAGCAATCTGTCCTTGTCTTGGCAATTTCTAGAATTCATTCTTCGCTTCTGGCATCTTGACATATAACATCAGGACCTGTATTTAACTGTCATAAGCAATAGATACAGATAGGATTTAGCGTCCAAGAAAGGAAGTCGATCCAAGAGCCATGGTGGCACAGTGGTTAGAATGCGGTATGGCAGGCTAATTCTGCCGACTGCCAGCAATTCAATTCTCACCGGCTCAAGGTTGACTCAGCCTTCCATCCTTCTGAGGTAAAATGAGGAACCAGATTGTTGGGGGCAATTTGCTGACTCTGTAAACTTCTTAGAGTGGGCTGTAAAGCACTATGAAGTGGTATATAACTTAAGTGCTGTTGCTGTTGCTATTTTTTACAACAAATCCTATTATTTCATTGAGAATACTAGTAGTCCTTGAGTTACAGCCACAACTGGGAACAGAATTTCTGGTGCTGAGCAAGGTGGTTGTTAAGTGAGTCATGCCCATTTTTACCACCTTTTTGCCACAGTTGTTAAGCAAATCACGGTGCAGTTTTGATTCAGCTTTCTTTGACGTTGTTGAAAGCTGGCTGATGCTGCAAATGGTGATCACATGATCCTACAATCTTGCAGCCATCCCAAATACATGCCAGTTGCCAAGCATCTGAATTTTGATTGTGTGACTGTAATGTATTACTGTAAGTTTTGGCGGGAGTTTTAGGCGGGAAATATCTCGTTTCTGATTGGATGCAGCCTCAGGCTGAAGTGTATATAAGGAGAGGTTTTTCTCCAGAGTTTTGCTGGGTCACCCATTATTAAAGAGCTGTTGTCACTAACCTGGTCTCCTGCCTCGTCATTACCCAAACTTAACATTGGCGACGAAGGTGGGATCTTGAGGCAGAGCACCAGAACAGAGCTGAACTCACTACGAGAATCAAACCCAGCAAGGAGATGGCGAATGCAGCGATGACCGGCTACACGCCACCCGCTCCGTTTGACCCTGCCCAGGAGAAGTGGGGAATATATATGACCCGTTTGAAAGTTTCCTGGAGGCAAGCGAGCTACAGGAGTCTCCGACAACCGCAAACGGGCTTACTTCATAAGCCACTGTGGGTCCGCAGTC
Source organism: Ahaetulla prasina (assembly GCF_028640845.1). NCBI lineage: Eukaryota > Metazoa > Chordata > Lepidosauria > Squamata > Colubridae > Ahaetulla > Ahaetulla prasina. The sequence continues at coordinate 19,033,782 of NC_080543.1, forward strand.
ATCGCCGTCGCAGAAGCCCTGGCGGAGCCAACACCGCTACACTCCGTGTCGTGGCAGACCCTTCAGACCCTCCTGAAGAATCACTCGCACCAGCCCGTCCAAATACGTTCGTGATGCGAGTTTGGGGGCGCAGGCAACAAGAAGGCGAGTCTATCAGCGACTACATGGCAGCCCTGAGACAAGCCTCCAAGCATTGCGAGTACCGCGATCTGGACGAAGAGCTGCTGGAACAACTTATACGGGGGGTCAGAGACATCCGTTTGAGGAGACGGTTGCTAGCCAAGAGCAACCTGACATTGGCAAACGCTCTGGACGAAGCCAGAGCCCATGAGATGTCCAACCATGCAGCAGACACCTTACAAAGCGACTCACGCCGATGGCGGGCGCAAAGCGAGCACAGTCCACCACGAAGAAACCTATCGTGAGTCAACCAGCGAAGAGGAGGAAGAAGTCCACTACACGGAAAATCGACAAGGAAGACCGGAGGAATGCGGAAGTTGCGGGCGACATCAGCGCCAAAGATGTAAGTTCAGGGCGCCATTTGCGGCGGTGTGAAAGGAAGGGCACCTGGCTCAAGTCTGCCGAGCACCCCAACCTTCCGCCGAAAATTCAAATCGGCCAATCAGAGCGGCTCTGAGTCAGAGATGCAAACCCCACATTCCGCGAAATTTCAAACCAGCCAATCAGGCGAGATCGGCGGCGACCGCGATTGGCCAGGAAAGAAAGAGCGAAGTCAAACAGAATGACTGTTACCATAGACCACGCAGCTACCGCATCGAAGAAAAGATCTTCACAAACCCGACAATTGAAGGCGTACCGTGCCGACTGGAAGTAGACACAGGATCAGCTATCACAATCATGTCCTGGGACACTTTTGTGAAAGCCTTGCCGCACATCGCATAAGCGCAAGCTACAGAAACAACGGCTCCGGGTGCAGGATTACCAGGGCAACCGCATCCCTGTTCGAGGACAACGACCGTCGAGGTCAAGTACGGGACATACGAAAAGACCCTGCCCATCACGTTAGTCGAGGAACCTTGCCAAGCTTGCTGGGACTGGACTGGTTCGGGCGTTGGGAATGGGGTGACTGGCATCCACGGAGCGGATGCAACCTGCAAAAGCCCTAATGGAGGAATTCGCAGAGGTATTCGAGGACCGTTTAGGCAAGTACAAGGGACCCCTATCTCCTTCAATTTAGACCCCAAATAGCTCCCATTAGGTTAAAGGCAAGGAGGGTTCCTTTGCACTCAAACCTAAAATCGACAAAGAGTTAGATAAATTAGTCAGCCAGGGATACTAGTGCCAGTTGACCATGCCAAATGGGAGACGCCAATCGTCACCCTATAAAACCAGACGGGTCCATAAGAATTTGTGCTGATTACAAGGCTACCTTGAACAAAGCATTGCAAAAGCGCCTACCCAGTTCCAGTAGTGCAACACTTATTGCACTCACTAGGCACGGACAAGTTTTCGCCAAATTAGACTTGGCACAAGCGTACCAACAGCTACCCGTAGATGCTAGCACAGCTGAAGCCCAGACCATTGTAACGCACCGAGGTGCCTTTAAATGCACCGGTTACAGTTCGGGTGAGTGTGGCCCTGGGCTATTCAAAATTTGATGGGCGGCTCCTACAAGGGTTACCAGGAGTCGTGCCCTATTCGATGATGTGTTGGTATCAGGGAAGATTTAAGAGAACTGGGGAGCGGCTGAGGAAAGTTTTGGCCATTTTAGGTCGGCAGGATTAAAGTTAAAGCAAAAATGCCAGATTGGGGTCGAATCTGTTGAATTTTTGGGCTATAGAATAGACAAAAGGATTCACCCACTGAGAGCAAAGTCAAGCGATAAAGAGAGCCCCAGCACCCAAAAACAAGACAGAACTCCAGGCTTTCCTGGGTCTGGTAAACTTTTATGCAGTATTTCTAAGAACAAGGCAACCGTTGCTGAACCGCTGCATAAATTGCTTGGAAAAACACTGTTTGGTCTTGGGGAAAGTCAGAGAATAGGGCATTTGAGGCAGTAAAAAGTTTGCTATCAAGCGATAGCCTGTTAATACAATACAACAACAGACTGCCGTTAGTATTGGTTTGTGATGCATCCCCCTATGGAGTAGGAGCTGTACTTAGCCACAGACTCCCAAACGGCACTGAAGCCCCTATAGCGTTTTATTCACGAACAATGTCCCCGGCTGAGAGGAATTACAGCCAGCTAGATAGGGAGGCTCTCGCAATAGTGTCAGGGGTGAAAAAATTTCACGAATACGTTTTTGGGCGAGATTTCGAAATTGTCACTGATCACAGACCGCTATTGGGGTTACTGGCTGGCGACCGCCCAACGCCAGTAGCACTCTCACCTAGACTGACCAGATGGACTATTTTTTTGGCCGCATACTCCTACAAGCTGCAGCATCGGCCTGGAAAGGAGCTGGGGCATGCGGACGCATTGAGCAGATGCCCATTGCCAGGGGAAATCGAGGACCCCACCCCGGGCACACCCGTTCTACTAATTGACTCTTTGGACTCGGGGCCAGTCACATCGCAGGAAGTGGCTCGGGCCTCCTACCGGGACGTTGTTTTAAGGACTGTAATCGGTTGGGTTCAAAGGGGATGGCCCGCTGCGCCGGGCGAACGCTTTAAGGAGTTTGTAAAGAAAAAAGGGGAATTGTCCGTACAAGGGGGGTGCCTGCTCTGGGGGGATAGGGTGGTAGTCCCAGAGAAACTGAGGGAAAAAGTTCTGGAACTCCTGCATGAGGGTCACCCAGGAATTGTGAGGATGAAGGGTTTGGCTAGGAGCTATGTCTGGTGGCCCCTAATGGACAGGGAAATCAGTGACAGGGTTGGCCGATGCCAAGTGTGTCAGGAATCCAGACCACTACCACCTACGGCCCCAGTTTTGGAGTGGGAGAAACCCCAAGGGCCTTGGTCCCGCATACACATTGATTTTGCCGGCCCCTTCCACGGCCAAACATTTCTAATTGTGGTGGATGCATTCTCCAAATGGCTGGAGATCATCCTAATGAAATCCACAACCGCGGGAGCTGTCATCTCAGCACTAAAACACCTTTTCGCCACGCACGGGCTACCGGACACCCTCGTGTCCGATAACGGCCCACAGTTCACCGCAGCATTATTTGAAGGGTACCTGGCTGAAGAGGGCATCCGACATGCCCTCTCAGCGCCGTTCCACCCTGCGTCGAGCGGCCTTGCTGAGCGTTTTGTTCGAGTGCGAAGAAGCGCTATCACGAAGCGGCCCGGCGATTGGCAGGCACAAATCGACGCATTCCTAACCGTCCAACACAGGACCCCTGTGTGGCCACCGCCGCAGCCCAGCCGAGCTATTAATGGGCGGAAGCTACGGTGCCCGCTAGACCGGCTACACCGAACTACGTACAGGACGGGTTCAAAACAAAACCAGATAGAATCCGAGAGTTAAACATAGGAGACTCAGTGTGGGCACATAATTACAGCGACGGCCCAAACTGGAAGAGGGGATAGTCATAGACAAAGCGGGCCCCAAATCTTATCTAGTGGAACTAGACGATGGCAGAGTCTGGGCGCCACATAGATCAATTAAGAAACAGATTGAGCGATAAGGCAGAATTAGGCGAGACCAGCCCTGACTATGATTTAATTAACCCCACAGCTGACTGGAGCCGAGAACAAACAGAAATCGTAAGCAAAGAACCAAACAGAGACTTATCTGAGTCAGGCGAGGTCCAGCGACACCCTCCGGTCCCTCTAGAGGACAGCAGGTCCGAGCCGGCGAATAATCCAGGGCCGGATGGCCGGGAGGAGGAGCTCAGAGGAACGAAAAGTCCCTCCGGCACGCTCGACTCAACTCCAGAAAGTGAACTGCGCAGGTCCGGGAGAGTCAGGAGACGCCCCACGTACCTGCAGGACTACGTAGAGAAGTAGTATGCAAATATTGGCAAAGTGCCTTCTGGGAGGGAAGGAGTGTAATGTATTACTGTAAGTTTTGGCGGGAGTTTTAGGCGGGAAATATCTCGTTTCTGATTGGATGCAGCCTCAGGCTGAAGTGTATATAAGGAGAGGTTTTTCTCCAGAGTTTTGCTGGGTCACCCATTATTAAAGAGCTGTTGTCACTAACCTGGTCTCCTGCCTCGTCATTACCCAAACTTAACAGTGACTATGGAAAAGCTGATGGTCGTAAGTGTGAGGACTGGGTGTCAATCCCTTTTTTCAGTGTAGTTATAACTTTGGTTGCTAAATGAATGGTTACCAGTCGAGGACTAACTGTAGTAATTGTGATTCTTTTAAAAAAGTGGCAATACTTAGAAACTCTCGATTCACTATTTTTTTAAAAGCATGGCTTTCAGTAAATAATGATTAGCACCAGAAAATCAGGTGCAACATTAATAAATGAAGGGAGGGAGGGAGAGAAAGACAAAGACAAAGAAAGAAAGATGATAACCATTCCCAAATAAAAATTACTTGCAGTGTTTTAAAATTGGGATGTCTAGATGTAGGCCTAGATGCCTACATTGAAAAAGCTCAAGAGTGAGCAGAAAGGCTTTTTGGCAGCATACAAAAAATTTCAGGGATACTTTAACCTGTCTGAAAATGGTATTTCATAGGTCCCATATGCCAGAATTATAAACTCCCACTTTACAATGATAACTTGCCTTATTTCATATAGTGAGGCCTCTATAAAGTCTTAATCTTCGAGGCCACCAGTGTTCCCTAACTTGCTAGATCTATGTTCTGCCTGTTTGTCAAGAGCCAAGATGGCTTCTTCCCTTTTCCCTCACATCGTCTCTGTGAGGTAGGCTGAGGTTGAAAGAAAATGACTGACCCAAAGTCATTCAATAAACTTTCTTAAGGAGTATAGACTTGCATTTGGGCTGCTCTGGTGCCAGTCCAACATCTTAACCCTTGTCTTGCATAAGGCCAAATGATTTAGAGCCATGGTGGCGAACCTATGTAATGCGTGCCAGAGGGTTCACGCAGCACCCTCTCCGATGGCACACGAGCCATCGCCCCAGTTCAGCTCCACTGCGCCTGCACGCATGCTTCCTGCCAGCCAGCTGATCTTTGGGTCTCTACCAGTCATGCACGGGGGGAGGGTGCGTGCAGGGGGGCTGCACATGCATGCCCAGTGGTGGGGTGCATGCAGGGGGTGGGGCCCATGCGGGGGGCATGTGCACACGGGCTGGGGGCATGCGGGGCTGTGCACATATGTTCGGGGTGGGGACATAGAGGAGTCATGCACGCATGCGCAGGGAGTGGGGTACATGCATGGGGACCATGCACACATGCATGGGGGAGGGTGCATGCACGGGGGCTGCGCACACATTGCATTTTGGGAATTCGGGCGCGCTTTAGGTACTCGGTCCGGAAAAGGTTAGCCATCACTGATTTAGAGCAAAACCCTGTCAGGGTTTTTTAAGCCAGGTTGTCATACCATAACCATAATCAGTGTTTTGCCTGTAAAAGATGTCAGCCCATGCCTTTAATGGAGGGGAACGTTTTTTGGGCCTTTTTCCCCCTCTTTCCCTGTTTTTATAGCAGGTACATTGTTTTTCTTATATTCCATGCTTATCTTGCTTAATTTTTTGTTGAAACGTATGAGGTTTTGAGAAATTAGATCTTAATATCCTTCTTTCCAGTGAACTCGTTTGAAGAAAGTTTACAAATCCAATCCAGAATGAAGAGAGTGCATTAAAACTCTAGTAATGTGGTAGAGGAGAGTACTATCAAGTGTGAGTTCCTAAAAACACCAATACCCTGTCAGTGATCAGATGGACAAACTGTGTCCAAAAACACTGAAGAATTTCTGGCACTCAGACAAATCAGCCATTAACAGGCACAGGGAATAAACAGCATGTACATACCATTCAAAACAGACAATCCCAAAGTTAAAAAACCACCTCTTTGTGAGCAATCCAAATCCAGATAAACAGAGATTAACACCAAGATTAATACTAGACCAACAATCAAGCAATAAACAATACCCCAATCAAGGAACTACCAACCCAGACAAACAGTCAAACATTAAACAACAGTCTAATCAAGGAACTACCAAAAACACTCCCACCAATACTGACAGAGCTAAGCCACATTTTATAAACAAAGAACAATCCCCACTTCCCTTCTAGCATAGTTGAATAATGAAACATCTGTAAAGAAAACAACTGAGTTGAGAGAGTCCCAGGAACACCAAAGTAATAAAAATTGGGTACAAATATAATAACTAACTAACATTACTTTAAATTCTTCAAAATCAGCCTCCCATGTTCCATCAATGTAACTGAACCTAAACTATTAACCATCTTTGCCACTCACGGCACAAGTTGAAGCGAGAAAAATAATTTTCAATCTTTTAACCTGCAAGGAGGATTTTAATGTCTTTTTTCTTTCTTTTCCAGATTCACTTATCTGTTTTCAAGATTCTTTTTGTTGTTTTAATGTTGCAAACTTTATTCAGAAGGCTGATGGGGACTTTTTCTCAGTTGGAGAATTAGTCATGAAACTCCCTTAACAGCCTACCTGATCCCTGTATACAGTAATATGAAGCTACCATATGCTTAATTTGGGGTTCATGTAGGGATTGGAGCAGAGCCCAACAAGCTTGACTAGGACCTATGATGAATGGATTGGGAACCATAAAAACATGCCTTGCATTCTGCAATATTTATAGATTGCGGAGTAGACATGCAGGGATTGATGTAAAAAGGATTTCCTGAAGGCATTAAGTTTTTCAAAACCACAACCACTTTAAAGGAAGGGCAACGTTATTTTGGAATTCATATTTTTCAGTATTTTCATCTGTCGCTATGTTGATTAGCAAGTGGGGTCTAGGATTTTGACAGCCAGGGTACCATTTCTGTTTTATAAACCTTCCGTACACCCTTATGGTTTCTAAATTGGTGTAACTAACTTAGTGTCTGTGGGTTGAGGTTTTGTAAGAAGAGGTATAATCTCTGATGCAATCTTGCTTCCATCCAATTGCTGGTTTCAGTGTTTGGGTTTTTGGGAAGAGATGTACACAACAGAATATATTCAGCAAGGGCTGAGCGAGCGTGTATTTAAAAATCATGCAGTAATCAGCATTTTAAAAAGCTGGATTTGGCAATGAATTTTAAGCAGCATGAAAGTATAACAGTGGTAATTGTTTCCCCAGTCCAGTTGTATCCGACTCTAGGAGGTTGGTGCTCATATCCTAGAGTTACCCAAGAGAGCCAATATTGTCCGAGGATGCTTCTTCTGTAGTCATGTGGTATGCAACACTGTTACCTTCCCACCAAAGTGGTACCTATTTATCTACTTGCATTTGCATGCTTTTGAACTAGAAGGTGGGCAGGAGCTGGGGCAAATAACGGGAACTCATCCAATCGCGCGGCACTCGGGTCTTGAACCTAGGGCCTAGGCTGCCAGCTGACAAGCTCAGCATTTTAACTGCTGACCCCATTAAAGTAAAGCAGTCATTATTAGTGAAAGGGATAAAATAGCCAAAGTTTTTGAAAGGATTGCTTTGCAACATGCAGGAGCACAAATAAAGTACTTTTCTCTGGATCATTATAATCATGTTGTTTTTTTCCAGCACTCATAAGGCTGGTTTAAAAGCTATCTCCAGCTGTATCCGTTTGTGTGTGTGTGGTCATTACTTTAAAAAAATAAAAATAGTTGGAATAGAACAGACTACAGAAAAACAAGGCTGCTTTTAATGAGTCACAAAGAGTTGTTCCACATACTGAAAAGCACCTCTTCTGAAAGTTTTGCCTAGTCCTACCAATTGATACACATGTACAGGTAGCCCTCAACTTACAACAGTTCATTTAGTGACCGTTCAAAGTTACAATGTCATGAAAAAAGGGATTTATGACCGTTTTTCACACTCATGACCGTTGCAGCATCCCCATGGTCATGCAATCAAAATTCAGTCACTTGGCGACTGACTCGTATTTATGACGGTTGCAGCATCCTGAGGTCATGCGATTTCCGTTTTGCGACCTTCTGAACAAGCAAAGTCAATGGGGAAGCCAGATTCCACTTAACAACTGTGTGATTAACTTAACAACTGCAATGATTCACCTAAACCACTGTGGCAAGAAAGGTCGTAAAATGGGACACAACTCACTTAGCAAATGTCTCACTTAGCAACGGAAATGTTGGGCTCAATTGTGTAATCGTAAGTCAAGGACTGCCTGTAGTGTATTCCTGAGGGGGGATAAAATCAGGGTTCCAACGTACATGAAGTACAGTGGGAGCCTGTTAAACCATCTTCTCAGCTGACTCTGACCTTGCTAGTTGAATTATGGGACCAAGCAGGTTTTTTTTCCCTTTTTCTTTTAATCCCCAATTAACTCTCGGTGGCCTTGGGAAGCAGGACTTAGTAGAGGTGGCAGAGGAGGAACAAGTGTGAGTCCTTCAGGAAAGCCTACTATTGAACTGACTTGATTTTTAATTTGAAGAATCCTTCACAGGCCTCTTAAGAGAAAACACACTTCTTCTTTCTGAATTGCAGTTGGAAAGAATGAAGTTTCAGCTTTTGCTGCCAAAACAAACCGTACACTTGGTTGTCAATTTTCAGATGTTTCGTTGCAAAATAAAAATGATCTATTTCTTTATTTATTTATTATTTAAATTTTTATACCACCCTTCTCCCGAAGGACTCAGGGCGGTTTACAGCCAGATAAAATAAACAGTACTATTACAAAATAAATACTATTAAAATACCACTAAAAAACTTATTCAATTTGGCCGCAATTAAAATTTAGCAAATAATAAAACCCATTAAAGACCCATTAAAACCCATTTAAAACCCTTAAAACCCACGAATTTAAAACTAATCCAGTCCTGCGCAGATGAATAAATGTGTTTTAAGCTCATGACGGAAGGTTCGGAGGTCCGGAAGTTGGCGAAGTCCTGGGGAGTTCGTTCCAGAGGTGGGAGCCCCACAGAAGGCCCTTCCCTGGGTGTCGCCAGGCGACACTGTCTCGCTGACGGCACCCTGAGAGTCCCTCTCTGTGAGAGCGCACGGGTCGGTGAGAGGTATCCGGTAGCAGTAGGCGGTCCCGTAAGTAACCCGGCCCTATGCCATGGGCGCTTTGAAGATGTTCACCAAAACCTTGAAGCGCACCGGAAGGCCACAGGCAGCCAGTGCAGTCTGCGCAGGATAGGTGTCACAGGAGCCACGAGGGCTCCCTCTATCACCAGCGCAGCTGCATTCTGGACTAACTGAAGCCTCCGGATGCCCTTCAAGGGAGCCCCATGTAGAGAGCATTGCAGTAATCCAGGCGAGGCGTCACGAGGCGTGGTGACCGTGCACAGGGCATCCCGGTCTAGAAAGGCGCAACTGGCGCACCAGGCGAACCTGGTAAAAGCTCTCCTGGAGGCGGCCGTCAAGTGATCTTCAAAAGACAGCCGTTCATCCAGGAGGCGCCCAAGTTGCGCACCCGTTCCATCGGGGCCAATGACTCGCCCCGACAGTCAGCGAGACTCAGCTGACTGTACCGAGATGCCGGCATCCACAGCCACTCTGTCTTGGAGGATTGAGCCTGAGCCTGTTTCTCCCCATCCAGACCCGTCGGCTTCCAAGCACCGGGACAACACTTGATAACCGTTGGGGTGGCCCGGTGTGAAAATACAGCTGGGTGTCATCAGCGTACAGCTGGTACCTCACACGAAGCCACTGATGATCTCACCCAGCGGCTTCATATAGATGTTGAACAGAAGGCGAGAGGATCGACCCTGCGGCACCCACAAGTGAGGTGTCTCGGGCCGACCTCTGCCCCCTGTCAACACCGTCTGCGACCGATCGGAGAGATAGGAGGAGAACCACCGATAAGCGGTGCCTCCACTCCCAATCCCTCCAACCGGCGCAGCAGGATACCATGGTCGATGGTATCAAAAGCCGCTGAGAGGTCTAATAGGACCAGGGCAGAGGAGCATCCTCTATCCCTGGCCCTCCAGAGATCATCCTGCTTGACCAAAGCCGTCTCAGTGCTGTAACCGGGCGGAAGCCAGACTGGAGCAGGTCTAGATAGACAGTTTCATCCAGGTGCAAGGAAACTGATATGCCACCATACTCTCTACAACCTTCGCCACGAAGGAAGGTTGGAGACGGACGATAATTACCTAAAACAGCCGGGTCAGGAAGGCTTCTTGAGGAGGGTCTCACCACCGCCTCTTTCAAGGCGGTCGGAAAGACTCCCTCCACCAAGGAAGCGCTCGTAATAGCCTGGAGCCAGCCTCGTGTCACCTCCTGAGTGGCCAGTACCAGCCAGGAGGGCACGGGTCCAATAAACATGTGGTGGCATTCAACCTCCCCAGCAACCTGTCCATGTCCTCGGGGCGACAGGGTCAAACTCATCCCATAAAATGTCCCCAAGACCACCCTCAGCCGTCTCACCACGTCACTGCAATCTTGGTCTAGGCCCTCCCGAGCTGAGCGATTTTATCGTATAGATAACCGTTAAACTCCTCAGCACGTCCCTGCAGCGGGTCATCCCGCTCCCCTGATGTAAGAGGCGAGTCACCCGAAACAGGGCGGCTGGGCGGTTATCTGCCGATGCAATGAGGAGGCGTAGCTACGCCTCGCTTCCCTCATTGCCACTAGGTAAGCCCTAGTATAGGACTTCACTAGTGTCCGATCAGCCTCGAGCAGCTAGACCTCCAAGAACTCTCTAGGCGTCTTCTCCGGCGCTTCATCCCTCTCAACTCCTCGGAGAACCAAGGGCGGTTGGGGACCTGCGCCGGGTCAGAGGCCGCAAAGGCACGACACGGTCTAAGGCCCCGCGCGGCCCGTTCCCAGGCATAACAAGTTCCTCAGCCGAGCCGTGAGCCAGACCGTCAGGAAATGGCCCAAGCTCCGTCCGGAACCCCTCCGGGTCCATCAGGCGCCTGGGGCCGGAACCAAGCGTGTCGGCTCCGTCTCCCTGCGGTGGTGAATGGCGGTCAGAAAGTCCAGGCGAAGAGAGTGATCTGACCATGACAAAGGTTCAATGACTATTTCCTTTAAGTCCAGATCTCTCAACCACTGACCAGAGACAAAAACCAGGTCCAGAGTGCCACCCCCGATGTGAGTAGGGCCATCAACTACTTGGGTCAGGTCCAAGGCCGTCATGGAAGCCATGAACTCCCGAGCTGCCGTTGATGGCGTGGCGGAAGATGGCAAGTTAAAATCCCCCATGACTAAAAGTCGTTGGGTCTCAACTGCCACTCCAGCCAGCTCCTCCAGGAGCTCGGGCAGGGCAGCTGACACGCAGCAAGGAGCCAGGTACGTGATCAGCAAACCCATCTGACACCTATGGCCCCATCTCACAAAGAGGGATTCACACCCGGCAATCTGAGGTACAGTGGTCTCCCTCGGCTCTAGACTCTCTCTAATCACAACCGCCACCCCCCCACCCCTACCCTGGGCCCTCGGCTGATGGGAACCCGGCGGGCACATCTCAACAAGGGGCACACCCCCTTCCGTGCCCAGCCAGGTTTCCGTGCGCCTATAAGGTCCGCGGCGCCCCTGAATAAGATCGTATATTAGGGGCCTTATTGACTACGGACCGTGCGTTGCATAACATCAGCCAAGGCCCAGGCTCTGAGGGTCTTGACCATCCGGGAGCAGGAAAAGGGCGAGGATCGGGCGCGATCGCCTGCAAACATCGGCGCGCCCCCTAGGGCGATATGATCCCCTTCCGCCATATCTGCCCCTCCCACTTACCGTGCAAATCAGACCACCCTCACCAGCAGGGCAATCTTCCCCTAACCTCCGAACCCGTTAAAAACCGTCACGAGCACGCAGCAAGGACTGGCTCCCCACCCGACGGGCTACCCCAACGCCCGCCCTAACCCTCCCTCCCTTAAAAACCCTATCTAAAACCCCAAAGGCTCTTTTTTTTGCATGCCACCTCTGTGGGTCCCAAGACCCGTCATTGAGGCCGGCCCTTGATAGTCTGGGCCATTCCTGCGAGGCGGGGGCACCTCGCAGGCGCAAGAGTTCGAGTGCTGAATATCGCATAAATAGAGTACATAAATAGAGGATAGAGGCCGACGAGAGGCGATGCTGTCCGGAGTGGTCAAATGTCATACCAAGTTCAAATGGACACCCATTGACTAATGAAGATCAAATGGTGGCTGGCTTAAAGATGACGAAAGCTGGAACATAGGCATTATCAATGTCAATATAAAGTAGGAGAAGTAGAAAATACTTTTATTTAATGGATCCATCTTACCTCACTTACTGTGAGAAGACTATATATCATTTTCACAAATGCAAGCTTCAAATGGCTGATTTGTGTGTTCTTTACTTCCAAGCATGGATTTATGCTTCTCACTCAAACTATTGTTTGACCTATTGTTTCACCTGTTGCTTTACTCAGGACTCTTTTCTGCTCAGTGTATTTGTAGTTCTTTGAGATGATGTGATTAGATTAAGAAACATTGATTCCCATGGCTTCCTTCTTTGTCTTGCTTCAAATTCCTCTGCAGTTGTTGTTTTTTTACAAAAGTTTTCCTGATATAAAGAAGTCACATAATACATTTATTTCATACTACCGAACAATGGTAATCATTGTTATCAATATAATTTAATGGGGAAACAGAAAACAAGAGATTGCCACTTTACAAGCTACATTGGTTTATGCATTCATAGAAAAATTGAGAAGAACAGCAGGGATAGTAACAAAAATGGATCCTTTTATGCTAAAGATCTGGTCATAGTTTTGTAGAATAATCCTTATTTTTTTAATCTCAGTTACCGGTATGTAATGAAACGATCAATATAAGAAAGATGGACTCTGAAGAATACCTTTTCTGATATTTCTCAGTTCTATTTTTAAGGGTTTTTTAAAGAATTTTTTAAAAAATGTGAAATAGGAAGCCAGTATGCTGCAAGTTTCTGGAATTATCTTTATTTCATCCATTCCGTTTGCAGCCCTTTGAGATTCTGCCACCGAATTTCAATGGCAAATGCTTATTACATAAAGAGTGCAAAGAGTTGAGTCCTATGTCCTCAACAATCCAATATAGTTGCTTGTGTGTGTTTGTGTTGCTTTCATCTCTTTCTTTTACTTGGAGTGTAGAGCAGAGGTGAAATGCTATCGGTTTGGATCGGTTTTCGAGGGTAGACAACTCAACTTTTACAGTAACTATAAACTTTTTTTTTTTTTTGCAGGACTGGTCAGGGAAAGAATTTTTCATTAGAGTAATTATTAATTCCATAATTAAATTAGCAGATATTATCACAGGAAATATGTGTTCTTGTTAACATTGTGCTAAGGTTCCTTTCAAAGGAAAGACCTAGCGTAATGGTTTTTTTTTAATCTTTCTGTTTCAGGATGCTGTTTTTGTAACTTGCAGCATTACACTTTGGATTTAGATTGCCATGCTACATTTCTTCCATGGTCGTGAATATTAAGAACCTAATCTTTTTTATAGCTACCGTTCTGCCTCACTGCTCTGAATCTCTTGAGCAACATGCAGGAGCTGTGAAATTCATTATTTCAAATGAATAAATTGGCTCGGCGTTCAAACCCAGGATTACCAGAATGTTAATGCTGTGGATATTTGGTGGGGACTTGTGTGAATTCAAGCATAGTTATCAGAAAGTGAGAAGGCATCCGATTCAGGTCTCATCTTCCTATAGTCAATCAGTGAACTATTGGAAGATGATCAAATTAAAAAGCTTAACAGGCAGCAGCTTTAGCTTGTCTCGCTTCGGTCTTGTGACTACTTGGATGGGAGACCTCCAGAAAATTCCTGGATTATTGAATAATCAGGGAAGTTGAAAAATATCCTGGATGAAGGCAGTAAAGTTTCCAAAAAGCTACGTGGGCATCTCTATGAATTCATCCATTATGGAACTGAATCCAAGGAAGACATACTTTTTGAAAAACTTAGAACACTTTTACTAGGTGAAAAGGTTATGGGGTATACAGTATGTAGAGATTAGTGCAATAGCAGAAACAGTTGCGATAGAAGACAGATGGCTAGGGATGGTAGAATGTAAACCTGATAAAAACGTTTTTGTACTATTTAAAACAGGGGTCTCCAACCTTGTCAACTTTAAGACTTGTGGACTTTAACTCCAAGAATTCCTCAGCCAACTTTGCCAGCTGAGGGATTCTGGGAGTTGAAGTCCACAAGTCTTAAAGTTGACAAGGTTGGAGACCCCTGATTTAAAATACAGGTAGACCTCAACTTACCATCACAGTTGAGGCCAAAATTTCTGCTGCTATAGTAAAATAGTTACTTTTCAGAAGGTCGCAAAAAGGGATCACATGGCCCCAGAAGTGGGATTCACTTATCTTACCTTCATGGTTCGCAAATGTGAGCGTTTGCTCGCTTCGCTCGCGCGCATCACCTTCACGCATGTTCACGGCCTTCTGCACATGCCCAGTAGTTGCGCATTACGTCCAGGCGGGTGGGCGGAGCCTCCCACAGTCGCCACTATCGGTTCGCACGATCCGGACAGAACCGGCTGAATCCCACTACTCCATGGCCCTAGGACCCTCGTAAACCGTCGTAAATATGAGTCAGTTGCCAAGCATCTGAGTTTTGATCACACGATCACAGGTATACTGCAGCGATCATAAATGGTCACGTCACTTTTTTCAGTACCATTGTACCTTTGTACTGTCACTAAATGAATTGTTGTTAAGTGGAGCACTCATTATATAAATGAGAACTTATATACATAGTAGTATGATGTGGCTACAATAATGGTTCCCAGAAAAATACCAGTTTGAAAACTCAATGCAACATTTACCTTTTACTAATAACCACATTTCTCTATATTCCTAAATCATACTAGTAATCTTTCTATTGCTGGGAAGAATCTACAGGTATCCTTGATTTACAGCTGTTCATTTAACAATAATTCAAAGTTACGATGGTCTTGGAAAAAGTTATTTATGATCTGTCCTCACACTTAGGACCGCCACACCTCCCCCTACAATCAGATGATCACAATTTGGGCACGTGGCAGCTGACTCACAATTATGATCAGTTGCAGCATCCTTCGGTCACATGTTTGTGATTCGAGACCTATCCAGCCATTTTCCAGCAAGCAACCATCAGTCGGGGAAGCTGGATTTGCTTAACAATTGCACTAAAAATGGTCTGTAGCGATTCTCAGTCATCCAGGTTAACCCAAAGGTGTTTTTTTCAGGAGGCAACTGAGCTTTCTTGTTTTTTCTTTGAAGACGTTTCGTATCTTATTCCTTCCATTCGCCATCATCCAGTCAGAACTGAAGAAGCTTCTTGGATGAGAAACGAAACGTCTCCAAAGAAAAAACAAAGTCCAGTTGCCTCCTGAAAAAGCACCTTTGGGACAACCATGACCTGGATAAGTGTGAATTGCTACAGACTTTTAGCTGTTTGGGATGAACACCCTTGATTGGTTTGGGAGTATGAACAGATTTCCAGAAAAAGCTGCAGGCTACAGGAACCATTAGCACTACTCAGGTGACCCTGATGACACAGGTAAACCTTCAAGTGGCCTCAATGACTCTCTAAAGGAATGCAAATAACCAGCTGTCTGCAAGGAGTATAAATCCTTCCATTTCCCACCATCCAGTCAGAACTGAAGAAGCTTCTTGGATGAAAAGCGAAACATCTTCAAAGAAAAAACAAGAAACTCCAGTTGCCTCCTGAAAAAAGCACCTTTGGGACTAAAAATGGTCATAAAATCAGGCACAGTCCCAGGATGGCTTGCTTTATGACTGCACCGACCTATGATGGAAAGTCCAGGGCAAATTGTAGATGTAAATTGAGGACTACCTATAAAGTAACGATGTTAGCTATTGAAGGTAAATTATTATAAAATGATGTTTTATAGCAGAAACTGAATATGAAATGTAAATTGGTAGGAATTGGAGCATTTAGATTCATTTTCAGGAAAAAAAAATAAAAAAAATTAAATGTCCCACTAAAAAGAGAGCACAACAGTATGACACAATTACCTGTAGATGAAGTTGACAAAGGACTCATTTACTTGCCATTATCACTTGTGAAAAAGGTCCAGCTTGAAGATGTTTAGATCTTTGGACAGTATGAGAGGAACACATGCTAAGGACACCACATGATTGATGAATTTCAGTTGTTTTTTTGATCTTGATATAACCTTGGAATAGCAAGATCTTCTTTAAATGAACAAGAAAGTTGAGTGATGGTGAGTCCAAGTATTTAACGGATTATAAATATAGTGCTGTTCAAACCACTATTAATTATGTCCCTGTATTTCCTGATTTTTGTGTAAACATTAATTAGAATTACCATAGCAAGGTGTTTTTTTTGCAGGTTGAGAGTGAAGAGAAACAAACATTTGGTACATGATCTGAATGCATTTCTAGATTTTTTAAAAAATATATGGCTGTAATACTGTATTAAATAAATTCAATTGGTTAACAAGTCTTAAGTTGTTTTCTTGTACTGTGTGACATTGTCAATCAGTTTATTCTATTAATGAAAAATAACATGACCACTGATTAGTCTTAAGGTCAGATGTGGTGAGAAAAGTTAATTGTTTGTATATGAGATGTTAAAGTTAGTGGAAGGAGGGACTGATGGGAAGAAGGAAATATGGCTGAGAGTTGATAGTTGGGAGAAGTGGAAAGGATTAACTGGATGGCAAAAAGGGTCAAAGGATTAGAATTCATCACATTCATCCAGACATCAGTTTATTTGAAGTATAACAAAAATAAATCATCTAGTAAACATTCTGGATAATTGTCAGTAAAGGTCACACTAAAAGGATTTGAACACCTTCCTAGTATTTAAGGCAGGTTCTGCGGTTAACAGTAAGACAGAAAATTATTGCATCAGGTTTCTAAATATTCTTACTGCAGTTAAGCCATTCCAGAGTCTGAAGCTGTAAATTACAAGGAGTTGAATTAGTTACCTAGTAAACCTGTACTCACCTACGGATCATAGAGCTGGGAGAATGTGAGCTGTTTAAGTTACACAATAGTAGAATTCTTCATTCCCAGTGATGTTGTGGAAAGATTTGTAGTAGGAATCGCCAAACATTAACCCTTGTTGTGGTCATGGAATTAGATCTTTTTGATCAACTATCATCAACTAAAATATACATTGCTGGCTCATAATTACCTATGGCAATGATCCCCAGGCTATTTCTCCGGGTTAACCTTTGATGCTGAATACCTTTTCTTAAATGCTAAGTTGATAAAGAAAGTTCCTTTTATAAGTTGAGACATGTTTGGGGGCCTTTTTTTCCTCTTCTCTAGAACTCATAGAAAATGTGAGTTCTTGTACATTAATTCAAACAGAAACTTTAAATATGTTGGCTAACAAATCACGGTATTGAGCAAACCATAATTGGCTGAGCTTGTTAAATATGCAGTCACAACCCATGATTTACAAAACAGAATAGCTTGCCCATTAAGGTTGATGCAGTGTTTGGATTCAGCCCATTCCTGAGTCTTTGAACTTGGGCAGTTATTTTGGAAGGGGGAAAAGGAAAGGATCTAGAAAATATCTGTATCTGCAATTCTGTCTATTGTTCTGTTTGCTGCAGTTCAAAAAGGATATAAGAACCATTAAAATAGAATAGAATAGAACAATAAAAGAATAGAATTCTTTTATTAGCCAAGTGTGATTGGGCACATAAGGAATTTGTCTTGGTGCATATGCTCTCAGTGTACATAAAAGATACATTAGTCAAGAACCATAAGGTACAACACTTAATGATAGTCATAGGGAACAAATAAGCAATCAGGAAACAATATCAATATAAATCATAAGGATACAAGCAACAAAGTTACAGTCTTACAGTCATAAGTGGGAGGAGATGGGTGGTAGGAACGATGAGAAGATTAATAGTAGTGCAGACTTAGTAAATAGTTTGGCAGTGTTGAGGGAATTATTTGTTTAGCAGAGTGATGGCGTTTGGGAAGAAACTGTTCTTGTGTCTAGTTGTTCTGGTGCGCAGTGCTCTGTAGTGTTGTTTTGAGGGTAGGAGTTGAAACAATTTACGTCCAGGATGTGAGCGGTCTGTATGTATTTTCACAGCCCTCTTTGATTCGTGCAGTATACAGGTCCTCAATGGAAGGCAGGTTGGTAGCCATTGTTTTTTCTGCAGTTCTAATTATCCTCTGAAGTCTGTGTCTGTTTTGTTGGGTTGCAGAACCAAACCAGACAGTTATAGAGGTTCAGATGACAGACTCAATAATTCCTCTGTAGAACTATATCAACAACTCCTTGGGCAGTTTGAGCTTTCTGAGTTGGTGCAGAAAGAACATTCTTTATTTTGCTTTTTTGATGACATTTATGATGTTAGGTGTCCATTTTAGATCTTGATCTACTAGGTTATGGTAGAACCTAGAAATTTGAAGGTGTCTACTGTTGATACTCTACTGTTGATACTAAAAGTGCAAGCAAGGGCATTCAAAATCATCAGGGTGCTCGAACATCTTCCTGCAAGAAAAGACTATGTTTTAATGTGGAAAATGTGCAGTTTAGAAATATGGGGTGGGGGTGGGGGGAGAAACTAGGCCTAAATGTAGAAAAAAAGGGGACTTAAGTGACATGCCTGTGGTATATGAATCATGCATGATCCAGAGAAAAGCTGCTATATTACGAGGGCACCCAATGAACCTGATGAGAAGTAACTTTAAAACAGTGCATAATTAATCTGCAAAATTCATTGCCACAAAATGTCATGATGGCTAGTAAATTGGATGGCTTTAAAGAGGTGCTGGATTAAGTTATGGGGGAATAGTTCGACTAAGGGCTATTAATCTCAGTGTTACCTCTGAAATGGGGCAGATTGTCCCCAAAATACCAGTTGCTTGGAGAGGTTCCTATCTACTTCTCCGACTTGCCAGTATCCAGAAGCATCTGGTTAGCTACTAACCTTCAAAACCTTTATTTATCTATTTGTTCTTCACATGTATTAAATGAGTTTTTCAAAACTATCTAGACTTGCATAAAGCACAGCTTAAGTCCCAAATTCTTCTCATTTCTTGTTCATCTACATCGGGCCATCCACATTTAAAGATGATATAGATGCAATGATGGAAATTTTAGGTGTTTTTTCTCCTTAGTTAATAACTAGATAGCAGACTTGTTTCCCTTATAGAACTAAGTAATAGCACTTATATACCACTTCACAGTGCTTTACAGCCTTCTCTAAGCGGTTTACAGAGTCAGCCCATTGCCCCCAACAATCTGGGTCCTCATTTTACCGACCTTGGAAGGATGGAAGGCTGAGTCAACCCTGAGCCTGGTGAGATTCGAACTGCCAAATTGCAGGCAGCCAGCAGTCAGCAGAAGTAGCCTGCAGTACTGCATTCTAACCACTGCGCCACCACGGCTCTAATGTTAATTGTTTATACAAATATGAGTACAAAGTATAGAAAGCAAACTGTATCTGGGGATAGCTAAAGTCTAAACCAGGGGTCTCCAACCTTGACAACTTATGACTTGTGGACTTCAAACTCTCAGAATTCCTCAGCCAGTGTGCTGGCTGAGGAATTCTGGGAGTTGAAGTCCACAAGTCGTAAAGTTGCCAAGGTTGGAGACCCCTGGTCTAAACCATCTTTCTCTCCCTGTCTTAATAACCGGCCCTTTCAGATATGACTCACAGCATCTAGCTGGCGGTAGCTGTCCTGGCATCTAGAGCAAGGGTGTCAAATTCAAGGCCTATGGGCCA
Organism: Ahaetulla prasina; assembly: GCF_028640845.1. Taxonomy (NCBI): domain Eukaryota; kingdom Metazoa; phylum Chordata; class Lepidosauria; order Squamata; family Colubridae; genus Ahaetulla; species Ahaetulla prasina. The sequence goes on from NC_080543.1 coordinate 19,053,409, forward strand.
CATCTGGCCTGTATGGTGCTTCAGTCTGATCCGTGAGGCTGACATGGACATGGCAAAGGACTGGCCTGCGGTGCCAAAATGGGAAGCGAGGGGGCGCCCCACCGCACCCCATTTTAGCTGGCAAAGTGCTTCAGGAGGCCATCCAGGCCGAAAATGGGTCATGAAAAGCCACACCACCACCACCAGCCTGCGGAGGAGAACTAGGAGTGTTGATCCTTGAAGAAATCCAATTTGACACTCCTGATCCGGAGGGTTAAAGTTTAGGAATATTGGTCTTCTAGCTTGACCAGTGTCACTGTTGGTCATAGGCAACATTAGTCATTGTCTAATGTACATCAAACTTGGGTTGAAAATTCAGCTTGAAAAACTTGGATGTTATTACTCTGAACTTGTTTGGAAAAACAGAAGAAAGGCGCAGAGAAGAATGATGACAGAAAACGTCAGAATCACGTGTAGGCACATTAGAAGTCTCTTTTTAAAGTATAATTTTGGTTTTGTCTAAAGGCTGCTTCCTGGCTGTTACTTACCATCCTTATGACTCTTCCCCTGCCCCCCCACCCCGAAGCTGAGCAAAGTATTACAAGGAGACTCCTTATCCAATGTTTAAATTAGAGGGTGAGAGTTGCCCACCAAAGGTAACAAAACCATTATCTTGCTGTACTTTAAATAGTACCTAAGAAAACCTTCACAAAAACATAAGGAAGCGAATTCTCTGGTTTACTTGTTTTATGTTGGCAGTTGCTTTGTTTCAATTTAGGCCACTGATCAAGGGTAAAGGTGTTGTTTTGGGGCTGTTCAAGTTTCTTTAATCTCTTTGCTGCCATTTAAATGAACCTATTTTAGTTCTTTTTTCGAACTGAAAGCACTTAACAGCAGCGATTTATAAATTCATTGCCAGGTGTTTAACTTACTGAATGTGCTGTATGTGGGGCTGCTTACTAAGATGATTTGGAAATACAGGTAGTTCTCGACTTACAACAGTTCATTTAGTGACCATTCAAAGTTACAACGGCTCTGAAGAAAGTGACTTATCGCTGTTTTTCACAGTTATGACCTTTGCAGCATCCCCATGATCATGTGATCAAAATTCAGATGCTTGGCAACTGGCATGTACTTATGACGGTTGCAGTGTCCCAGGGTCACGTGATCCCCTTTTGCGGCTTTCTGACAAGCAAAGTCAACGGGGAAGCCGAATCTGCTTAACAAGCGGATTAATAATTTGTCATCTGCAGTGATTCACTTAACAACTGTGGCAAGGAAGGTCGTAAAATGGGGCAAAACTTACTGAAAAATGTCTCACTTAATAACAGAAATTTTGGACTCAGTTGTGGTCGTAAGTTGAGGACTAACTGTACACTTGGTCTAAAGCCATGATGGCGAACTATGGCACACTTGCCAGAGGTGGCACGCAGAGCTCTCTCTGTGGGGACGCGCATCTTCACCAGCTGCTCTTCTGGTTTCCGGTGCACGCCTGCGCACTGGCCACCTGGTCTTTACACATCAGAGCGCCGGAAACCCAAAGACCAGCTGGCCGGTGCTCATCCACACATTCCAGTTTGGGCACTTGGTGCAGAAAAGGTTCGCCATCTCAGGTCTAAAGGGTGGAAATCCAGGTGCACACATGGGAGCTAGCCAATTAATAGGATAGTGCCTGCATGCGATTACAGCCAGTTTGGTCTAGAGCAGTGATGGCTAACCTTTTTGCCATTGCGTGCCAGGAGGGAAAAGTGGGAGGGGATCCCGTGCGCACATGTCCACACCCATAATTCTATGAGCCATGCATGTGTGCCCTCCGCTCCGCCGCCCCCTCGCTCCTGGCATGCAGTGGCCCGGTAGGCCCGTTTTTCTCTCTCACCTGGCTCCAGAGCCTTTCTATGAGTCTGCGGAGGGTGAAAACAGCCCTCCGCCCCCCTCCCCCCGAGGACCTCCGGAGGCCAAAAATGGCCCATTTCCCAATTTCCGGTTGGACAGGAAGTGACTTTTTTATTGTCCCCAGACTCCAGAGACACCTAGAGCTCGCGTGCCCACTGATATGGCTACGTGTGCCACCTGTGGCACGCGTGCCACCGGTTCGCCATCACGGGTCAAGAGATTAAGGTACCAGGCTAGAAAACAGGAGACACTGAGTTCAAGTCCCACTTTATCAATGGAAACCAACTGGGTGACTCTCAGCCTCACCCACTTCGCAAAGTTATTGTGGGGAAAAGCGGAGGAGGAAGGTGTGTTGGATATGTTCGCTACCTTGAGATATTTGTAAAAGTAATAAAGGTGCAAAAGAAAAATAAAATGTGAAGAAATGTACACCAGCAGAAGAAAAGGGAAATGCCTTAGGCATCATAGAGCTTTCCCAGAAAGAGCCCAGATTAAGAGACCATGCAGTCCCAAAATGGATAGGCAGGTAGGAAGAGGTTCAGGGTAGCGCCACTCTCCAATCTCTAGGATAGATCTAGTAGATTAGAAAGTTAACCGCTTTAGTTTGGCAAGATTCTGTCTATTATCTATAAGCAAATAAATTGACTTTAACAATAAATTGAATTTAACTGCATCTCACTGTCTCCTCTCTGGATTTGATACTGATACTGCAAGAATTATTAATAGAGTTATGGGACGTATGCAAACTGTTAATATTTATCGGTAAAGATCTACATGCCTCGGGTCCCATTTCTTGTGGGACTCTCTCTCCCAGGTTCAATTCTGCCCTTGAAGGCTTCTTGTGAGAGGTCATCCTGCAAGAGACATGAGGGAAAGAGAGTGATGGGCAATCCTTCTTAATGGTGCTCTCAACAAGTTCATTTGGCTTGAAACCATTCAGTGTAGGTCTCTTCCAGGAGGCATTTGGACTTCTATCTTTTAGCTTTCTTCTGGTGACTTTTGGGATTGTATTATCTTGGCATTTAATTTGTTCCACTTTGTCACTGTCGTTTTTGAACTGCCCGGAATTTGATGTTGGGGTTTTTTGTTTTGGTTTCTGAGGTGGGTCTTTAAATAGACCAAAAGAAGAGTGGAAAAATTACTTCCTTTGATCTGTACGCTAGGCTTCTATTAATATACCTTAATTTAGCATTTACCTTTTTAATAGCCAGCTTCTTCATTGTTGGCTGATGTTTAACTTGTGGTCAAAAAGAACATTCAAATCTTTTTCAACCCGTTCTACATTCAGAGCCAGGTCTCCTCCATCCTATATGTGTTCCTTTCATGTTATGTGCAGTATTTGGAAAGATGTGGCATAAGTTGAATCTCATTTGTGGAAGGGAACAAAGTGTTCAATGCAAACTGATGATCCATCTGGAGGAGATAAACCTGGATTGCTGTGATTCATTTTGATTACAGCATCTCCAGATAATCAAAGCAGAGAGACGGCAGATAGGAGGGTTGTCTGAAAAAGTTGAATTGGATTACTTTTGAGCCAAACCATGCACAGGTAGTCCTTGAATTATGACCATACCTTCTTGGTAATGGAGCCCAAAATTTCTGTTGCTAATAGTAAATTCTGATACTTGTTAAGTGAATTTTGTCCTATTTAATGACCTTTCTTGCCACAGCTATTAAGCAAATCACTGCAGTTATGTGAATCATGCGGTCGTTAAGTGACTCTGGCTCCGCTTATTGACGTTGCATGTCGGAAGTCAGCTGGGAAGATTACAAATGGTGATCACCTGATCTCAGGACAGTGCACCTGTCATAAATACATGCCAGTTGCCAGGCACTTAAATTTGGATCCCATGATCATGGAGATGCTGTAACGGTCATAAGTGTGAAAACTGGTCATAAGTCATTTTTTCAGTGCCGTTGTAATTCATACAGTCACTAAAAGAACAGTTGTAATTCAATGACTACCTGTATGATTTATGAATGGAGTAATTTGGTGGGGGGAAATGCAACCAAACCTTTGTTCAAATTAAAAGCTGATTCAGATTAGATCCAAAGCTATTGTCATGTCTGAACACTTTTACAGGGCTGTCAAACTCAAGGCCCGGTGGGCCGGATCCGGCCCTTGGAATGCTTAGATCTGGCCCGCGGGGCCAACCTGGAAACAGCGAAAGACCAGCCCGTGGTGCCTCTGCCAGCAAAAACGGAGCTGGGAAGGGCTGCGCACGGCCCTCCTGAGCTCCATTTTCAGCTGTGACGGCTTCCTGCAACCCCCTGCAGTGGTGGGTTTCTACCGCTTCGCCCTGGTTCGGGCAAACTGATAGTGGCAGCAGCAGGAGGCTCTACCCACCCATTACAAATGCTCTGTGCGTGCGCGGAAGGTTCTGTGCATGTACAGAAGCGCTGCGCATGAGCGAAGCGAGCGCGTATGCGCACACACTCACAGTTTCAAACTGGTAGTGAAGGTAAGTGGAACTCATTATTGACCCTCTGCCAGCAAAAACGGAGCTCGGGAGGGCCACAGATGGCCCTCCCGAGCTCCGTTTGGCCCTCCCGAGCTCCGTTTTTGCTGGCAGAATGCTCGGGCCACCACAGGCACCCCAAAATGAGTGGCGTTGAGCTGGCCACGCCCTCCCAAGGTCAAACACAACCCTGATGCGGCCCTCAATGAAATCGAATTTGACACCCCTGCACTTGGACAAAGTCAAGTCATCAAGAACTACAATGATTTCAGTAAGATTTCTTTAATGATTTCTTTAATCTCATCTTTAGTGAGATTATCTCTGGTCCCATCGTTGTCCATTAACTCTACTTCAGATGAGACATTATCTTCCTTTACAAACATGACTCAGTCTATTTGCCTAAGATTTGGCAACAATTCTTTCACATAGAAGACTTTTAATAACGTTGCAGATTTGATTGCAAATTGTTGCAAGTAGAGATTGTTATCCTATTGCAGATTTGAAAGGCATAACAAAATCTTCTGCACCTTGTTTTTCAATGTTTAGGAAACTTCATTCTCTCTAATTAGCTTTCTTGCAAATTATACCCATTCTACTTTAAAATAAAACCTCAAACTGTAAAACAGTTATTTTTTGTTCTTCCCACTTTAGATAATCAGAGATCCAGAAATTTTACTTTGGATATAAACTTGGGTTAGCCTGATCGGAACAACATTTGCCCTTTTCTAAAACTCTTGCTGACTCCTCCAAAACAATTATAATTCCTGCTATCTAAATATCTGACCCTTTTTCTATATTAGAGCAAACTAACTTGTTTTTGTTTTCTTTGATTTTTTTTATTTAAAATGAGTAGCAAATTGCAACATTTACTGGAAATTCATTTTTATTGAAATACCTTTTTAAAAATGTTCAGTAACGTTTGTTTCAAATTAGAATCATTGTTAAGAATGAATACACTGAAACTGCTTAATAAAGCTAAAGACTTTCATCTGTGAATATATATCTTCTTAGAAGCCGTCAGCTGGAAAAAGTTAATAACATTTTAATTTTAATTTTAAATTGCATCCATATTCATTGTCTCGACTAATTTACGTTCTGCCTTACTTTATGAAATGATGTATTTCTAGAAGCAGGAAGGATATCTCTTGCATCACAGTGAATTAATGAAATAACGTCTATACTCATCTGCTTTGTGTTTAGCCAAGCAGTTCAAAAGAGGCGCATCAGCAGGTATCGTAAGAAATATTGCTCTGATAAAATGGTAAAGAAAATCTCAGGTATTGCCAGGTGATCCTTACTTTATGCCCATTGTATTCTTTCGAACTTAATTATATCTCTTTTTTTGCAAGTCTGTCTTCTGACCTGCGACTAATGCCTCAGATATCCTTAGTAAGGCCACACCTGGAATACTGGGTTCAGTTTCAGTCACCACAATACAAAAAACATGATGAGACTTTGAAAAAAGTGCAGAGAAGAGCAACTAAGATGATTAAAGGCCTGGAAACTAAAACATATGAAGAAATATGAGGGGTATAAAACATATGAAGAAATATGAGGGATATGATGAGGGATAGAATCAAGATCACGTGAAATGTTAATACCACTTTATAATGCCTTGGTAAGGCCACACTTGGAATATTACATTCAGTTTTGGTTGCCATGATGTAAAAAAGATGTTGAGATTCTAGAAAGAATGCAGAGAAGAGCAACAAAGATGATTAGGGGTCTAGAGGCTAAAACCTATGAAGAACGGTTGCAGGAACTGGGTATGTCTAGTTTAATGACAAGAAGGACTAGAGGAGACATGATAGCAGTGTTCCAATATCTCAGGGGCTGCTACAAAGAAGAGAGAGTCAAGCTATTCTCCAAAGCACCTGAGGACAGGACAAGAAGCAATGGGGGGAAACTAATCAAGGAGAGAAGCAACTTAGAACTAAGGAGAAATTTCCTGACAGTTAGAACAATTAATCAGTGGAACAACTTGCCTGCAGAAGTTGTGAATGCTCCAACACTGGAAATTTTTAAGAAAATGTTGGATAACCATTTGTCTGAAATGGTGTAGGGTTTCCTGCCTGGGCAGGAGGCTGGACTAGAAGACCTCCAAGGTCCCTTCCAACTCTGTTATTATGTTATATGTTATGTTAAATGTTGCAGGATTTGGGTTTGGCTAGTCTAGGGAAAAGAAGGACTGGGGAGGGGGTGGGGACAGGGCATAATAGAAGTATTCCAGTATTTGAGAGGCTGCCACAAAGAGGAGGGAGTCTATTTATTTTCCATAGCACCAGAAGGCAAGACAAAAAAACAATGGATGGAAACTAATCAAGGAGAGAAACAACCTGGAATTAAGGAGAAACTTCCTAACAGTGAAGACAATTAACCAGTGGAACAGCTTGCTTCAGACTTTGTGAGTGCTTCATCACTGGAGGTTTTTAAGAAGAAAGTGGACAGTCATTGTCTGAAATGATATAGGATCTCCTGCTTGAGTAGGGAACTGTACTAGAAGACTTCCAAGGTCCCTTCCAGCTCTATTCAGATTGATTGTGACTCAGATAAAAAATAAACCATGCAAAAAAAGATTGTGCCAAACATGTGTCAAAAAACCCCTTAATGATTCCATTTTAAAATGTGAACTGTTTATATAACAGCTCACTAACCCATTATTATATTTTTTGGGAGAAATGTACATACAAGAAAAAAATCCATCTTCCATGAGCAGAAAGTTGATTCCTTGGCTCCTACACGCTCCAAGTTAAATATTTACTTTCTGAGTTTAGGTATCAGTTGGTATGAAAAGTAGACAAAGTGTCAAGTGTTTTACATCTTTAAGGAAAAGATCTTAGGAGTAGCATTCAAGATGATATAAAGATTGGTTGAAGTACTCTCCTTTGGAATTAATTTCATCCTGGTTCATAACACTTATTTCTAACTTTATAAATCAGTGGTGACCAGTGGTAAAATCTGAACCAGTTTACTACCGGTTCGCTGGCTGCGTATGCGTGCTGCATGTGCATGCGCACTGCGCACCATGCATCAAATGTGAGGTGCGCGCGCATAGTGCACGCCAAATGGAGGCATGCGGTAAGTAGAACAGCACGGGGGTGTCAGTTGATCAGTTGTGGCGCATGATCTTTTTTTTTACTTTTAAAAGCATTTTTTTTACAACCTATTCAACCAAACAGGTTGTAGAAAAAATCCTTTTAAAAGTAAAAAAACAAGACTGACGATCACATGGCTCAGCTGGGCATGTGGGGGGGGGCAGGGATTTTTGCTACCAGTTCTCCGAACCACCCGCTACCATCGCTACCGGATTGGCAAATCTGGTCCGAACCGGGAGCATTTCACCCCTGGTGGTGACCTAGGGTAGTTGCTAGCTAAAAAACTATGGCAAAAGTGAAACTTGGAAGTGTTAAAACTAAACACAGTATTTGTGCAAAGAGCCAGTGTTAAGTGTTGGACAGGATGGTTAAAATTGGAATTAAAAATAATAGAAAACCTTTAAACATAATTTAAATTTATGTGAAAAAGGAGTCTTAAACACATGTACATTTTAGGGCATTTTACATTATATACTTACATTATGGACGCGATGGCTGAATGGTTAAAGTCGCTGAGGTTGTCAGCTGTCAACCAGACCCGAGCTCCACGCAGTGGGGCCCAGTTCCTGCCCACCTAGCAGTTCAAAAACATGCAAATGCGAGTAGATAAATAGGTACTACTTGGGTGGGAAGGTAACAGTATTTTGTGTACCTTTGGCAGATAGCCAAACTGGCCACATGATCATGGAAATTGTATTCAGACAATTGTCTTCCCTCGGCCAAGAAACACAGGTGGGCACTGTACCCTAGAGTCAGACCTGACTGGATAGGGGAAACCTTTACCTTTGACCTTTACTTAACCTGGTAAAGGCACAGTGGTTAGAATGCAGTACTGCAGGCTACTTCTGCTGGCTGCAATTTGGCAGTTCGAATCTCACCAGGCTTAAGGTTGACTCAGGCTTCATCGGTAAAATGAGGACCCAGATTGTTGGGGCAATATGCTGACTCTGTAAAACTGCTTAGAGAGGGCTGTAAAGCATTGTGAAGCGATATATAAGTCTAAATGCTATTGCTACTGCTACCTTTTAGCTTATATCTTAATAGTAATAGTCTTCCTAAGCAGCATATTAGTGTAATATGGCACAGTATTAGTAAACTGCTAGTACTTTTCATAATATTAGAGATTATCATTTGTACATCTGAGTTTTTCTGCTGTTTAAAAAAAAGTCTCATTTTTTTGCTCTTTGTACTTCACTCATGTTTTTGATAGTTGCTTTTGCATTGTTTTCTACAATGTTTACATATTAGTTGCTACCTCTGCTTAAAAGTGTAATGGAAGGGGGAACCTTGCATATATAGCAATAGTAGTACAATACCGCACAATGGTCAACTATAGAACTGATGATACAATATGCAGCTGGTGAAAGTTATTTAAGAAACCCTGACCAATTTCTTTCAGCTGTGATAATTAATACTTGGAATGACTACTTTTCTCTAATGGGAACTTAAGCAGTTTGTTCTCACATATGTTGTTCATTGTGTTACCATTGGCAGTAAAAGCCACATGTTGTAGCGCATTCCCGGCTGAATAAAGAACATTTGCTACCATTAACTAAATTTTTATTTCTTGCCATGGAGTTAACATGATCGTTTTGCTTCTGTCCCTCCTAAAATGATAATCAGGTTATAGGTACCTTTAAAATTTCCCATTTCTTCTCCTGATTTTAAATGACTATTGGAACATTGCTATTATGGCAACAGCTATATAACTGCTGCAAAGATCAAAATATCAAGGGCATTATTTATTTATTTATTTTTATTAAATGTATTGGCTGCCCGTCTTACCACTCGGTAACTCTGAAATAATTATGATGCTGTCTATAGAAAAAGACCCAACATTGGAAAAAAAGTGCTGAGCTGTTATGATTTAATTGAATTCCATATTTTATATGAAAATGCTCACATTTAATTGCCCTGTTTTTTTTATATAACTGAGATAAGAGGTTGTGTTAAAGTAAACAGTTGTCATAAAATGTTCTGAATTGTGCCTCAAAAGTTGATCTGCCACTTTTTAAACTGAAATTCTAGATAGTCTTGGTATTAAATCACTGAGATATACTGAGATTTACTGAGTTTTCATGTTCTTTTTTAGGTCCCTACAAATTCATTTACCTTGGAATTTTATTTACTGATATTTTGTGTGATATACCATGTTCCCCTGTCTTATATTTTTTGAACCCCGAAATAAGCACTTGGCTTTATTTTCGGGGAGGTCTTATTAATTTAGGGTGCCTGGAGGAAATAGCGGGGATCGGCTGCGCATGTGTTTAAATATTTTTGGGGAGGGCTTATTTTCGGGGGGGGGACTTATTTTAGTACATATGCTCAAAAGCCCAATTGGGCTTATTATCAGGGGATGTCTTATTTTAGGGGAAACAGGGTACTTATATCCCAGATTTACTAATAACAATACCTCAGAGCTAGATTGGGCTGAGAGACAGTGACGGGTTACTTAGTAAGGAGCTGTAGCTGAGGATGGATCTGACTGCAAGCATATATACACAGTGGCTATTCATGACATTGACCAAAAAGAATTTCCTTCAAATATAACTTCTTGGTGGCTGTGATTGTGCAGATCTGGCTTTTGCACTACAAATGGCTTTCACAATGAAAATACCATGAATAGTTACAACTCTGTGGAAAGTTGCAGTCATCCAGGTCAGGGGTCTCCAACCTTGGTCCCTTTAAGACTTGTGGACTTCAACTCCCAGAGTTCCTCAGCCAGCTTTGCTGGCTGAGGGACTCTGGGAGTTGAAGTCCACAAGTCTTAAAGGGACCAAGGTTGGAGACCCCTGATCCAGGTCATAGTTGTTTCAAAGGTGCTTTTTCAAAAGGCAACTGGTGGACTGGGGTTTTTTTTCCCCCTTGAGAAAGAAGAAGAAAACATTTTTCTTCTCATCCAAGAAGCTTCATCAGTTGTGTTGGTTGCGGGACGGAATGATAGTTCTGATAAGAAGGTGGGCTAGAGATGGAAAGATTGTATTTTTTTGCAGTCATCTGGTCTTTAGCACTCTCTGAGAACTGTTGAGGCCACTTGGAGGTTTATCTGTGCCCTCAGGGTCACCTAAATCAGTGTGCAATTGGTTGTGGAATCTTTTTGGAATAGCTGAAAGGGCTGTGTGGTTTCTTATTCTTCCACCACTTTTGAGGGAGTTTCATTAAGGACTACACATTGAGTGTGGTTTGTCAGTCAGTTATGAATCCATCTCGTGCTGATTCTATCAATCCCACATTTTTCTAGTTTACCAAGAAGTAGGTTGTGGTCTATTGTGTCAAATGACTTACCGAAATCCACAGCATTTCGCTGGTCACTTTGTTAAAGAGTGAAATAAGATTTGTTTGACATGATCTGGTTTTGACAAATCCATGTTGGCTTCTGGTTGCAGATCTGTTGCTTGATTATCTTTTCCAGGATCCTCCCAGGCATTGATGTCAGGCTGATGTTCTGTGATTTCCTGGGTTAGGTTTTTTTTCCCCTTTTTTGAAGAATTTTTTTTCATAAAAAGGGAGTTTACACACACACACACACACACACCACACCACACACACACACACACACACACAAATAAATATCTCTCCCCAGCCGATTAAATCTCCAAAGCAAATATCAGCATAAAAAATAAAATGTATCTTAAGAGTTTCTATAATAAATCCCTAATAAGCAAATAAAATTTGAACATTGGTAAGAATTAATGAGATGAAGTATTTGTATATCCTGCACTTATATAGTTGTTTATGGTATTTTATCCTTAATACTGCAAATTGTTTCAAATACATTGAAGTTAGGAGTTTAAACAGAATCCAGATGGGTAGAAAACAACACTCATAAGTTCTAATCTTTTCAGTTAAGTAGAGTGATTTTAATGTATGATGGTTTCCCCCCCTTAGATATGAAGAAGTTCTGGAAGAATAATTACACTGATAAATTCCTGATGAAATGGGTTAGTCCTAAAAATGCCATCCATCATTTTGGATGTATTTAAAGAACTATTTAGGAAGCATATCTGAAAAGTGCTTCAAATAAAAATAACATCTGCTTCTCTGTAAACACAGTCCTTATATGTATGCAATTCCATCAAACATTTTAAGTGAACAATTCTTGAGTTATATTTTATGTATCATCCAAGAGCATAGAATAACATTGATAGTTAATAGAATCCTTATTTTGGACAAAAACGTTAAGCAACCATAACAACTAGCAAATTAAAATCACATTATTTTCTTCTACAGAAGGCAAAGGGGTTATAATAAAAAGTTTATTATAAGTTATAATAAAATTAAAAGTGGACATAACTATTTTATTTTTTCAGACAATTCAGTATCTTTCAGTCTTTCATTTCTCCCTGGATTTGGAAAACCTCCAGGGAAAACAGCTGCAAAACTGTTTTAACTTTCACGAAAGAAACTGCCAAACACATAACAGAAAGAAAAATGCAATTGTTTTCTATGTGTTATCTTGATTCCAGACATTATTCTGATTATAATGGTAAATATTCCGTTACAATTAATTTGCAAAACAGCTTTTGTATGGAAAACAGACTATAGATCAATTTGATGTAATGCAATGTAAAACTTAAAAATATTATTCTTTGCATGAATATGTTATGCATTTGCATTTTTCTTATAATGTTAATAACAAAGATGATTATAGAAAATATGCCAATTTAAGATTGCCATCCCGGTTCCTGCAAAAATAGTGGGTGACCACCAGAGAGCAGTAGAGTGACATAGGGATAAAAATCTAACTCTGCGGCCAACTGGTGTTAACCTAGAACTGTGATGGCTAACCTTTTCCGGATCAAGTGGCCAAAGCATGCATGTGTGCATGCAAATACGCGTGCATGCGCCCAAACCCCCAAAATGCAATGCATGCGTGGCCCCCGTGCATGACCCCACCTTGTGCATGCATGTGTGCCCCCGCATGTGGCCCCTGTACATGCACAACCCCCCCATGTTTTCTCTGCACATGCGTGTGTAGGCCCCCGCAGGCGCCCAGCCCCCCACACATGCACAAAATAAACCCAAAGACCAGCTGGCCGGCGGGAGGCACACGCGCATGTGCAGCGGAGCTGAACTGGGGCGATGGCTTGCGTGCCCACAGAGAGGGCACTGTGTGCCACTTCTGGCAAGCGTGCCATAGGTTCGCCATCACGGGCCTAGAATTTTTCAGCCAAGCTACTGTACCTTCAGTTTGTACAAATTTTGCCTTAGATCATTTGTTGTCTTTGCTGCCTCCCTCTTCTTAATATAGGACCCCCCCCAAAAAAAGAGTTTGAAGCATTGGAAATTAAAAGAAACAATAGTTCCCTATTGTCCTATAGTTTAAGGAACTTGTATATGTCAAATTACAATTAGTTATACTTTTAAAAATAGCTGATATAAATTATAGTTAGAATATAATAACACCAATACCATTTCCCATTGTTTGGTAGTGCTAGCATGTGTTGTGTTCTCACATGTTTAAAAATCCCTGCAACAATGTTGTAATACATCTTAGTCTGAGAATAAGTTATTTCCTCTTTAGAAGAAGGGCCATAATTCATTGGTAGGTTTATATACCTGGATAGAAGGTTATTGCTCAATGCACTCTGCTGGAAAGAGACCGATTTTTCCAGGTTTTCAAAGACAATGACAAATGGAGATCTCCCAGAAGAAGCTGGTTTACAATCTGGCACGTCTCCTGGACTTTCAGCTCTTGCTGAATTAATAGGTGGAAGCTATAGTTTAGGTAAGCTTTTGTACAGGTTCAGCTAGTGTACTAGGTTCGGCCATTCCGGAAATGGGAAGAACTCGAAATAGTCATTCACAATCACGGGGAACTTCATAGCCACTCATCTGGACTAGGTTAACCCCTGCCACCTGGGAAGCTTCAGGTCATATAAAATACAGTTGCCTGGGTCTTTAAGGAATGCCACAATTCTAGCGGTACTCCTGAAGTTATATTAGTTGCCTGTGCGTTTCTGGGTACAGATTCAGGTGCTGGTAATAATGGGCAGAATCCTGCAGGGCTTCACATCTGGGCACCTGCAAGACTGCAGTAGAATCTGTCCAACTAAGACTTACTAGTGTCCAAAAGATCCCCAGCCCCTGCAAATTATGGTAGGAATATACTCAGAAGTAGGTTTCTTTGTTAGATATCCCTCCTCCTCCTCTTCCTCCTCCCTCCTCCTCTTCCCCTTCCCCTTTCCTCATTATTCCCAGAGTTGCAGGATCTGTTTTTTGGATTGTCAAAACGACATCTTGCACAATCAAACCCAGCATCTGTGTCATGTCTACATTTTTATTACAGATCCATTGGTTGCAACAACAAAACAAAAAACCCCAAAAAACCCTGACTAAGCAGTTTGTCACCTGAGCCTGACCTTGGTCTTGTACAACTAGTGGCCCTTAGAAATAAGATTAATGTCCTCAATATAGACTTAGTAAACCTGTGTGTTCTTTAAGCGGGCATTTAAGAATGACAAGGCAGTAAATGTTTAGCTGGCCTATATATGGGGATTGCTTATTTTGTTTTAACGTGGTTATGGTATTGAATTACTTTGGTGGCACAGTGGTTAGAATGCCGTATTGCAGGCTAACTCTGCCCACCTTCAGGAGTTTGATCCTGATGAGGTCAAGGTTGACTCAGCCTTCTATTCTTTGGTAAAATGAGGACCCAGATTGTTGGGGCAATAGGCTGACTTGTAAACAGTGCAGAGGTTGCTGTAAAGCAGCAGACCTCAGCCTTTTTGGTTTGGTGGCCTGGTGGTGGTGGGAGAGGGTATAGTTCCCTGCAAGTGGCAAGTGCATGCAACTCCATTTGTGCCTGCGGCTTGCGCAAGGGGAGCTTCACGTGTGAGTGCAAGCAGCTGTCACTTGCATGAGGGGAGCTTCACGTGTGCGCATGCACTCATCCTCCATTCCAAACAGGGTACAGCCTGGTAGTGGGCTGTGACCTGGGGATTGGGACCCCTGCTGTAAAGCACTATGGTGGCTCAACAGGCCTCTGGTGGCTCAACAGACTAATGCAGTCTGTTATTAACAGCAGCTGCCTGCAATTACTGCAGGTTCAAATCCCACCAGGCCCAAGGTTGACTCAGCCTTCCATCCTTTATAAGGTAGGTAAAATGAGGACCCAGATTGTTGGGGGCAATAAGTTGACTTTGTATATAATATACAAATGGATGAAGACTAATGCTTGACATAGTGTAAGCCACCCTGAGTCTTTGGAGAAGGGCGGGATATAAATGCAAATAAAAACAAAAAAACAAACAAAAAAAACAAAAAAACTATGAAGTGGTATATAAATCTAAGTGCTATTGCTATATGTGCATATGTGAGGTTGCTTGAAATACTATAGTTTCATTCATATAGTCATTCACCTGAAGCCACAGAAAAACACTTTTAAGAAATATATTTTGCACATCATCATATATTGAAGAATGAGATTGGAAACTGTATTTCTGGAAGAAAATCAATCTGGATGGTCAGTAAGAGTTAACACAACTTTATGGTACCTAATCAATCAGATCAATCGGTTCCTATGACAAATTTTTAATTTAAATGTTAATGCAAGTTTGTCACTCAAATAAAAACAAGGTATCATGGGAAATTTTCAATATTTTAAGACATTTTAAACCTAAGGTTTTATGGATCACATTTTACTTTTTCAAATAATTGGATAGTAAAAGAAAGAGCTGAAACTCTGAAAATTACTCAGAGGAAACATCAACATGAATAGTTGTTACCTGGGTTATAAAGACATTCTTGGATAATGGATCATCAAAACAAGTGTTGTGATAAGGACACCATTTTAATACACAAAAAATTATCTTAAGACTTCTAATAAAATCTGCCTTAATAGTTTCATGATAAAGCTTTGTACAACTCCTGTTTTCAAGGCCAACTTTAGGCCAGTTGTAGAGTAACCTGGAGAGCTAACATGTACTCTATTCGTTTTTCTTTTATTTTGTTTTTTTAATGCTGGAAAGTTGGGGATGCGGTAGCTCAGTGGCTAAGATGCTGAGCTTGTCGATCAAAAGGTCGGCAGTTCAGCGGTTCGAATCCCTAGTGCCACATAATGGGGTGAACTTCCGTTACTTGTCCCAGCTTCTGCCAACCTAGCAGTTCGAAAGCACATAAAAAATACAAGTAGAAAAATAGGGACCACCTTTGGTGGGAAGGTAACAGAATTTCATGTGCTTTTGGCGTTTAGTGATGCCGGCCACATGACCACGGAGACATCTTTAGACAGCGCTGGCTCTTCGGCTTTGAAATGGAGATGATCACTACCCCCTAGAGTTGGGAACGACTAGCACATATGTGCGAGGGGAACCTTTACCTTTACCTAATACTGGAAGAATTGGCATTGGAAGGTGCTCCTGAGTTTTATCCCCGCTTCTTAATCCTTGTGGTTGGTCCAATGTTGATTAGCAGCTATTTTAAGTTTGGTAATTCTATAAATAGCTTGCTTGCTATTCAGACATATGAAATTAAAGTTTAGAACTGTCTAGGCTGAATTGTAAATCGTTGTTCTATGCCTGCATCATTTTATTGGGAACTGTAGGTAACAAACAATAACATTGGGTTGTGCTGTCGATCTATTTTGTACTGTTGTGCCTTAATCCTAAGCAACAATCCAGTCCTTTTGATCTGTTTAATTTCATTGTGCTATATATTTGTATCTTGAGAAATACCAACTTTAAATCAATTACTTATGTATGATTATCTGTAGGGTCTGAATGATTTCTATATTATAGGTATCATAAGAATCAATGGATTTCTTGGTGTGTTCCGAATGGAAGCTAGAGACATCTACAATTTGTAGTAGTCAGTTTCTGGTAGAAGATAGGAGTTACATATCCAAAGTAAACTTTCCCAATAGGGTCTAGAAAGTGAATCTAGGATTCAGGGATGCAAAATTCAAGTATGCGAAAACTACAGAGTTTTGTTGTTGTTAGTCCCCATGACCCCATGGACAATGTTCCTCCAGGCTTCCTGTCCTCTACCATCCTCTGGAGTACATTTAGGCTCATGCCTGCTGCTTCAGTGACTCCATCCAGCCACCTTGTTCTCTGTCGTCCCCTTCTTCTTTTGCCCTCAATCTTTCCCAGCATTAGGCTCTTCTCCAGTGAGTCCTTCCTTCTCATTAGGTGGCCAAAGTATTTTGAGTTTCATCTTCAGGATCTAGCCTTCTAAAGAGCAGTCAGAGTTGATCTCCTCTAGGTTTGATCACCTTGCAGTCCAAGGGATTCGCAGGAGTCTTCTCCAGCACCAGAGTTCAAAGGCCTCAGTTTTTTGGTGTTCAGCCTTTCTTATGTCCAACTTTCACAGCCATGCATTGCAATTGGGAAAATAATAGCCTTGACTGTAGGCACTTTTGTTGGCAGGGTGATGTCTCTACTTTTTAGTACGCTGTCTAGATTTGCCATAACTTTCCTTCCCAGGAGGAAGCGTCTTTTAATTTCTTGGCTGTAGTACCCATCTGCGATGATCTTGGAGCCTAGGAAAATAAAATCTGTCACTACCTCCATTTCTGCCCCATCTATTTGCCAGGAGTTTTAAGATAGTGTTAATGCTGATTTGGAGTCACATACAGAATCCTGCAAACTGTAACTCATTTATGAGTTGTTATGACAGAGACTCATTGAAGTGCTTCTTCCAGCTTTCTTATCACCTTGGCTGGTTTGCTACCCATAAATTCAAGCTCTGCACCTTGATTGTTTATATCTCCTCTCTCTTCCACTCCTTTCTCAGCTATTCCAGTCTCTCACACATTATGATGGATGTATACTGAATCCATAATCAGGAGCCTTGAGAGGCTACTACACACTGAGCTGAAGATCTTCACTTTATCATCTGTTTCTTTTCTGACTAATGTATGTGTTGACCTTTTAAAGTTTCTACTTAAAAGTGATCTGAAGAGAGCCACTTGTTTGTTTTCATGGTGGACACATACATGGGAACTCTGTGCCATCAAAAGAGTAATAGCAACATGGGGGTGGTGAGGGGAGGCATAGAAATTCTGTGACAGCTGCAGATCATATTATACTTAAAATAAAAGTAGCTGCTATTGTTGTAATCTTTTTAGAGTGATTTTTTTTACTGATGTTTACAAGAATTCAGCTGTTTTGTCAAAGCAGTTGCCTGAATACAAATGCAAATTGAAATTCTGTTGTGGTTTTTTTTGTCGTCTTCGTGAGAAATTAATGTGACTGTCATTTTGAAGAATCTGTAAGTTTCTGCATGAATTATCTGGGATAATTTCATGGCTATAATTTTGCATTTGTTTGGGTTGACAGTGAAAATAAGAGTCCTTGAGATATCTATAATTTGTCTGCGGTGGGCATCTTTATTAAAACATTCTTATTTTATGCATATAATTTGTACTTGAGCTAAGAGCTTGTCTCTGAAGTAATATAATCTGTATAAAGGAAAACAAGATCCAGGCAGAAGAAGAACATAATGGCTTCAAAATCTAAGGGACTGGTTTGGACAAAACTCAGCAGCACTTTTTCATGTGGCTGTTGATAAAAATAGGATCGCCAACTTGATCACGGATATGGCAGAAGAAGAAGAAGAAAGAAAAACTTAAAGAATGGAAAATAATATGAAGTTAGGGATCTCTTTACTATTATGCTGTATTCCTGTTAATTTAGTAGAATACAAAATAAGACTTTGAAGGGATCTTGGAGGTCTTCTACTCTAATCCCTTGCTTGAGCAGGAGTCCCTATATCATTCCAAAGAAATGGCTATCCAGTTTCTTTCTAAAAATCTCAGTGATGGAGCAAATTCTGGAGACAAGCCATTCTACTGATTCATTGTTCTCATGGACAGGAAATTTCTCCTGAATTCTAGGTTAGATTTCTTTTTGATAAAGAAGCTCCCATCCATTACTACTTGTCCTGTCCTTCTTTGGAGAAAAAGTCAACCCTTTCTTCTTTGTATAGCCTCTCAAATATTGGAAGACTTCAATCATCTCACCCCTGGTCCTTCTCTTCCTTGGACTAGGGATATCTAGTTTTCACAACCATTCCTCATATGTTTCAGCCTCCAATCCCCTAATCTTCTTTATTGCTCTTCTCTTTACTCTTTTTAGCTTCTCAAGGTTTTTTGTATTGTGGCGTCCAAAACAGGATGCAGTATTGGCTTTTCTGGCTTTCCTATCTGATAGGATGTTTCTTTACTAATATGCTCTATGCTGTCTCTATTTTCTATTCATACTTCTAAACTATTGCTGGAATTAATGGTTCTCAAATTTAACACGTGAGCACTTGATTCCAGGATTCGGCCATCTTAACAACTTGGGGTTTTATGTCCTACAAAAGGCTATATGTAAATTTGATGAAAGTAGGTGATGATTTAAATGACACAAAAACAGAAGGATGAGACACCAAGGAACATGTGCATATGCACACAGCAGTGAGGAAATGCAAAGCGGTTTGCTACTGGTTCGCTGGTCGTGCATGCGCAGTATGTACCAAAAGGAGGCTTGGAAAGGTAAGTAGAAGCAAAGCGGGGGATCAGCTGTGGCACGCAATTTAGCTTTGCTAGAAAGCAGGAAATCCTGCTTTCTAGCAAAGCTAAACTGCACTATCCCGCTGTTCTACTTATCTTCCCAAGCCTCCTTTTGGTGCATGCATGTGCACATGCGCAGTACGCGCCAAAAGGAGGCTTGGGAAGGTAAGTAGAACAGCGGGTGGTGGTGGTGAATCAGCTGTGCAGCGCAGTTTAGTTTTGCTAGAAAGCAGGATTTCTTGCTTTCTAGCAAAGCTAAACCCCGCTGTACAGCTGATCGTCGGAAATATCGGTTTGGAGGAACCGGTAGCTTTTTTAAACTACTGGTTCTACTGAACAGATAGCTTTTTTCGAACCAGTAGCATTTCACCCCCGGTACACAGGCATATTCATAAGTGTCCATATTACAAGGAAAAATGGGTAGTGTATGTATAAGAATTCAAAGATCTTTTTTTCCCCCCTCTGTACCCTAATAGGTTTTAAGTCTTGATCTGTTCATATTTATATACTTGGTCATACTCATTACAATGTCTTTAAAATTTTAATTATATTTTAATAATTATAAATATTTAAAAGGGAGAAGGGAAAATTTTGGATTGTTTCTCTTTTAGAGAGTTATATAGTCTTGGATGGATGTAAAATTTCATAGCTTTGTGTAAAACTGTGATCTTTGTGTATGTGTGTTTTAACTTTTTTTAAATTTTATTTTAATTTGCATTTATATCCCGCCCTTCTTTGAAGATTCAGGGCGGCTTACACTATGTTAGCAATAGTCTTCATTCTATTTGTATATTTTATATACAAAGTCAACTTATTGCCCCCAACAATCTGGGTCCTCATTTTACCTACCTTATAAAGGATGGAAGGCTGAGTCAACCTTGGGCCTGGTGGGACTAGAACCTGCAGTAATTGCAGGCAGCTGCTGTTAATAACAGACTGCATTAGCAGTCTGAGCCAGAGGCCCAGAAATAAAGAAACTCTTTATTTCCATTGTTTATTTATTATCCTTCCCCCCCCCTTCTCTCTGTATCTTAATAGAAATGAAAAAAATAAAATAAAAAAACATTTTCTTGAAGTTAACAGAATAACAGAGTTGGAAGGGACCTTGGAGGTCTTCAAGTCCAACCCCCAGCTCAAGCAGGAAACCCTACACCATTACCAAGTTACAGCCAGGGATAGTAGTTTGCAATTATGATTCTTCATGGAGGAATTTATAAGGGGTGTGACGAATAGCATGATAGTATAATATGAAAATAATATGGGATTTTTTTATGTCTTTTTATAGCTCAATCATTAAAGGAGTTTGCCCGATTGCTGATTGCTGTAGAAGAGGAAAGGAAACGGCTGGTAAGTCTGCCTGAGAATATGATTATAAAATTCCACTTCTGTTGCTACATCCCAGAAAGTCCCTATTTCAAGTTTTGTAAAATTCCAGCAAGAAGTAACCATATTTTTAAAAATGATTTAGCAGCTGCTAATTAAATACATCATTTCGTACTCCGCAGTCTGCATATTCTGGTTGTTTTTCTTTTCACGTTTAAGAAACCAACCTTATTTTTATTCAGAATTCTTGCTTTTACTTGCTTTTACTGTAATATAGCTGTTACACGTATACAACTACGGTTCTAGTTCTCTTTTTTTAAAACATGAAGAATATTCAGCCAAAAGACCCTAGATTAGAGTGATATTACTTGAAATTGGAAGTACAGCATAGCCCCTTTGCTGCCATCCCAAAGAAGCTGTTACCAAATTGTTATATAGATAGTCCTTAACTTACAACCATTTCTTTAGTGCAGGTAGTCCTTGACTTACAACAGTTCATTTAGTGAATGTTCAGAGTTACAATGGCATGGATAAAGAGACTTACGACCATTTTTCACCGTAACAATCTTTTTAGCGTCCCCATGATCACGTGATCAAAATTCAGATGCTTGGCAACTGGTTCATATTTATGACCATTGCTGTGTCCCAAGATCATGCAATCCCTTTTTGCGGCCTTCTAACAAGCAAAGTCAATGGGGAAGCCAGATTCACTTAACAGCTGGGTTACTAACTTAGGAACTGCTGTGGTTCATTTAGCAACTGAGGCAAGAAAGGCCATAAAATGAGGCAAAACTTACTTAATAATGTCTTGTTTAGCAACAGAAATGTTGAACTTAATTTTGGTTGTAAATCTAGGACTATCTGTAATTGTTTGAAGTTACTATAGCAATGGG
Source organism: Ahaetulla prasina (assembly GCF_028640845.1). Lineage (NCBI taxonomy): Eukaryota > Metazoa > Chordata > Lepidosauria > Squamata > Colubridae > Ahaetulla > Ahaetulla prasina. The sequence continues at coordinate 19,074,548 of NC_080543.1, forward strand.
GAAAAAAGTGACTTATGACTAGTCCTTGCACTTACAACCATTGCAGCATGCCCTGGTCATATGAGCGAAATATGGACACCTGACAGCTTGCAAATATTTATGATGGTTGCAACATCCTGGGATCATGTGGATTTCCAATTGTAACCTTTGCCAATTGGCTTCTGAGACAATGGGAGAAATTGGATTCATTTAATGACTACATGACTCACATACAACTGTGGTGATTTGCATAACAACCATGGCAAAAAATTGTGCATGACTCAGTTAACAACCGTCTTGCTGAACAACAGAAATTCTAATCCCAATTGTAGTCCTAGATTGAGCATTTACTGTATTTTATGTGATCAGAGCAAGTTATTAAATACCTGACCAGATGTTAGTGTCAGGTCTGCCATCTTTGGCTTGCCACCTCTCTGGCATCCTGCCATCAAAGGCTGGGATGGGGGAGTGGAAGAGGACAAATGGGCAATAAACCTGTATGAGGATGTGATGGGAAGTAGAGAGAAGGGATGACAGCTTGACAAAGACTGGGGAAGCACAGAACCAATTTGTGCCAGCACTCAAGGCCACATATCCTGAGATTGGAATGTAGACTACCCCAAACATCTCAGTGTACTCAAAACACCTATACAGCTCTTCATTGGCTGAAGATGACCTATTCATGGGGAGAGGACTCAGATGAGGGGGAAAATCTGTCACTTTTTGTGTGGGAAACTTAGTTCTAGCCTGATTTTACTGCAGCCTTTAGTAAAAGAACCTATCAGTTCACCCAAATGGGAGTCGAGGGTCTTTCTTTCCTAGGGGACCTGACTGGGGCAGGTCTGACAGTTTCATAAATAGATGATGTTATTTAATTCTAAATAAATAGAAATGAAACAAATAATTGTACTAGCTGTACTACTTCCATTTTAATTGGAGCATTCTATAACAAATATATATCAGTCCTTCAAGAAAAAGCAGACTTGAAAACAAAATCATAGCAGTCAATAATATTTTATTTTAAGGTTATCATAGCAGAATCTTCCAAATTTGAACCCTTCCTCCCCTTATCTTCCCGAGTGTTAGGGAGAGTTTTGTCTGAGTTATTTTCTCTGCTTACATTTCTGTCCCAGACTCAGGGTTTATTTTTCCTATTGTTGGCTCAGTAGCAGGTCTTCCTGTTCCTCAAAAGAATTCCTTGTATTCATTACATTGCAGTTTTTTTTTTTAAAAAAAGTTTTCACCCCTGCCATAGATTAATCTTCCCCAACTAGTGTTTTCCGATTGATTGGAGAAGCCTCAAGCCTGCTGGATCACAGATTTAGGAGCAAGAGAAGATATCTGGAAACATAGCCCAATGTATCTGGCATGTGCCAAATTGAGGAATTTTAGCAGAACTGAGGCTAAGTGTTCCACTCCTTTTCCTCTCTGTTATCCAACAGAATGCAGAAGATGAATTTTTTCCCCTGGTCAAGTTTCAGTTGGTAGATGGAGATGATGAATACATCTAGTCTTTTTGGCTGTCTGAAGGGAAAATCACGCTCGCTCCCACAGTCTAATGAATAACTGTCCTGGTTAGACTTTAAACACAGTTATGCTGGTGCCCCAGGAGTGTTTCCAAAATGATACAAACCGGTTAAATCTTAACAGGACAAGGATTGACCTGTGCCAAATTGTTTGCTCCAGGGAGGATGGTTTATAAATTAGAATATTATGAGAACTGGTTTGGTCTAAGGGTTAAGGCACCAGAGTAGAAGCCAGGAAATTGTGAGAAGACTGGATGACTGAGCCAGTCACTCTCAGCCCAAAAGTCCCCTAGGCTCAGATGACAAGCTAGATCAGGGGTGTCAAACTCAAGGCACGTGGGCCGGATTTGGCCCAATGGGTGCTTAGATCTAGCCCTCAGGGCTGCTCTGTAAACCAGGGGTCTCCAACCTCGGCAACTTTAAGCCTGGAGGATTTCAACTCCCAGAATTCCCCAAAGCTGGCTGGGGAATTCTGGGAGTTGAAATCCTCCAGGCTTAAAGTTGCCGAGGTTGGAGACCCCTGCTATAAACAACAAAGGGCAAGACAGCCCTCAGTGCCTCTGCCTCTGTAAACAGCCCTCAGTGCGTCTGCCAGAGAAAATGGAGCTCGTGAGGGGCACATGTGGCCCTCTCAGGCTTCATTTTCAGCCATGACGGCTTCCTGCATCTCTCTACCAGCCTCCCCAAGCTTTGTAGACAGAGGGCTGCAGGCGGCCGTCGCAGCCAAAAACAGAGCCTTGAAGAATGACATTGAGGTGGTCACGTCCCCCCGCCCATGTCTCCCCTGGTCCCCCGAGGTCAAACACAACCCTGATGTAGCCCTCAATGAAATTGAGTTTGACACCCCTGAGCTAGATGGTCAGTTCCTGTCGGCACCAATAGATCAGCCCTTGGCTGATCCCAAATGGGAAATGAGGGGAAACGGTTAGGAAAGGAGGGAAAAGAATAATTAAAATACTGTCCTAAAGAAGCACACATTAAGGTGGATGCAGTCATTTTATTAGACTTTAGTAAAAAGATAAGCTATCTAGAAACACATCTCAGGACTGATTTGATTTAAAGATGAAATGTTTTCACATTGACAGCCATAGTGCAAATGGTCTCCATTTAACCTACTTCCTGAAGGCTAACTTTTCTCATTTTTCTATCTGCCTCTGTACTTCGAAACAGAGTTTTATAACTAGATTTTAGTGTCAATATTTTCATACTTCATACTTAAGCTACTTCAGTTTACCAAGTTAGATGAGTTTCCAGCTAAGGTGCCTAGAGGACTGGAGTTTCCATTTAAAAAAATGATGTTGATGTTTAGGTTAGGAAACCTTTCTCGAAATAGCTAAGAATGGCCTGTTTTCATCTAATGGTTGGAAAGACCAAGAAGCTTCTGTATTTATTTTTTAATTTATTTTCAGGCTGCTGTGAGGCTAAATCCCAAATATCAGAATTGTATGAAATGTTTTTCTGCTCCATCTTGGTTATAGTATAATCTAGGAGAGTGATGGTTAATCTTTTCAGGACTGAGTGCCCAAAGTGTCTGTGTGTGCGCGCGCATCACTGCGCGTGTGCCCAACCCCCCAAAATGCAATGTGCATGTGTCCCCTTGCATGCGCCCTGCCGCTGCCCCATGCACGCACAGTTCCCCCCTTACCTCGGACGTTCCTCTCTGCCTGCATATGCACACAAACACACCGCATGCACCCCTGCCAATGGTGGGTTGCTACCGGTTTGCCCCAGATCAGGCAAACGGGTAGCAGCAGCGGCAGGAGTCTCCGTCCATCCACCCGGATGTCTCTGCGCATGTGCAGGAGCGTTGCGCACAAGCACGTGCACGCCCACGAGCGAACCGGTAGTGATGGGATTTGAATCTGGCCCCTGCACATGCGCGGCAGAGGTCCAAAGACTAACTGGCAGGCAGGAGATGCATATGTGCGCAGCGGAGCTGAACTGGGGCGACAGCTCCCGTACCGTCAAGAGAGAGTGCTGCGTGTCCCCTCTGGCACACATGCCATAGGTTTGCCATCACGGATCTAGGACTTCATCTTCTCTTAGCGAGTGAGGAAGCAGCTGCTTTGATCAGGGATCTTTCAGTCTAAAATGACAATTATTTGAGTTCCTCAGTTCTACAAAATCTTCTGTAGGAAGTTTGGAGGAAGAGGTGTTATATAGACCATTTTGAACTGAGGGAAAGGGTTTATTTATTTATTTATTTATTTATTTGATTTTTATACCGCCCTTCTCCCGAAGGACTCAGGGTGGTGTACAGGCAGAATAAAACAAGCAATACAAAATACAATTAAAATGCAATTTAAAAAACTTATTAAATTAGCCTGAGAATTTAAAAAATTACCTTACACTAAAAACCCCATTTAAAATTAATAAAAATTTACCATTTAAAATTCAGTTCAAGCCAGCCCCGCGCGAATAAAAAGATGTGTCTTCAGTTCGCGGCGGAAAGTCCGAAGGTCAGGTATTTGGCGTAAGCCTGGGGGAAGCTCGTTCCAGAGTGTGGGAGCCCCCACAGAGGGTTAGGGTTAGGGTTAAGATAAGGGTTAGGGATGGACATATAAAGATAGATTATTGTATTAAAATGTGTGCGTATGTTTTGAAACTTTTGACTCGTGCATGCCCTTATAAAACTCAAGTCCCGGGGGCTGGATGCGGCCCACAGGATGTTTCCCACTGGAAACAGCAAAGGTAGAGCCCATGGTGCCTCTGCCAGCAAAAACTACAGCCCTCTCGAGCTTCATTTCTGCTGGCAGATGGTTGCAGGAAGCTGTCACAGCCGAAAACAGAGCTCAGGAGCCCATTTTCGCTGGCAGAGCACTCGGGCCACCACAGGAGCCAACCTGGCCCCTCAGAATCAAACACAACCCTGATGCGACCCTCAAAGAAATCGAGTTTGACACCCCTGCCTTTATTCAAGGAGCATCATGACTACTTTCTTGAGATTTAAAGAAAAAAATTCTCCAGGAACAATAAATGACTCTTGTAGTCTAAACATTAGTTGGAATCGTTTTTGTATGTGTCCAAGAGAGCGCTATGATGTATGGAAATATCTAAGTAATGTTCTGCCATAATCATTCCCAATCAGAAATAACTAACAGCTCACAATCTCTTGATACTCTCTTTTTACTAGCTAATGAAAAATGGCTTTAAACACGAGCCTTCTTGCCAAGAGTTTTTGTCTAGAGCATTGAAGGGTGGAATAAGAAAAAAAAAATGTGTCTGGTGATAGAACGGAAATTGAATGTCACATGAAACCCCCTTTTAACTTGCAAAATATTAATATTGCTGTTAAAGACCAGCCTCACTTTTCTTTGCCATCTGTAGCATTTCCTTTTGCTCTCTTTGTGGAGGTTAATAGCAAAATGGTTGCAATTATTCATATTACTTTCTCCATCCCGATGCATTCCTTTTTGAGGATACTGTCTTCTCTTATTGACCTTTTTTAGAAGCAGAGGTTTGAATATGCTTTAAAAATAACCTTATTATTTTTTAATTATTATTACTATTTTATTACAAAATTATTCTCTGAATTTTAGCGTTCTTCCATTTGGTTATCAGCCTTTCATGTGTGTGGTTTTTTTTTTAAGCAAAAGGATAATCAGTAGGATGGGGGAAAGGAAGAGGGTGCGAAGAAATGGAGAATCTGCAGAGTGACTTGGCATTGGTCTTCTTTTAGGCAGAGGGACTCATCATTCTTGACCATTGGTCATGCTGGTTAGAATTCATAGACTCCAATGATATTAGGAGATTGAAGGTTAAAACATATGAGGAACAATATGTAGGAATTTGGTATGTCTAGTTCAATGAAAAGAAGGACTATGTGACATGATAGCAGTTTTCCAATATCAAAGTGGCTGCCATAAAGAACAGGGGATCAACCTATTCTCCAAAGCAACTGAGGGCAGGACAAGAAGCAATGGATGGAAACAATCAAGGAGAGAAGCAACCTAGAATTAAGGAGAAATTTCCTGATAGTTAGGACAATTAATTAGTGGAACGACTTGCCTTCAGAGGTTGGAGGATGCTCCAATACTGGAAGTTTTTAAGAAGAGATTGGACAACCATTTGTCTGAAATGGTATAGGGCCGTGAAGGCGAACCTATGGCACGCGTGCCACAGGTGGCACACGGAGCCATATCTTTGGGCATGTGAGCGTTGCCTTAGGTCAGCTCCAGCGGGCATGCACGCGCTGGCTAGCTGACTTTCGGGCCTTCCGGGCCCACCAGAAGTCGGGAAATTGGCCATTTCTGGCCACCGGAGAGCTTCCAGGGGGGTCGGGAAGGCTGTTTTCGCCCTCCCCAGGCTCCAAGAAAGCCTCTGGAGCCTGGGGAGGGGGAAAAATGGGCCTACCGGGCCCACCAGTAACCTTTTTGCTGTCATGTGCCAAAAGCAGGGGAAGCATGGGGGGAGGGGTGTCGCACGCACATGGAGAGGGGGACAGGGCGAGGGGAGTGTTGAATTATGGGTGTGGGCACACGCAAGCACGATCCCCCCCCGCATTCCCCCTGCTTTTAGCACACAATGGCAAAAAGGTTAACCATCACTGGAATACGGGTGGACTAGAAGACCTCCAAGATCTGTTCCAACTGTGTTATTCTGTACCCTAACCCTATAATGTTATTGATCCGTAGGGCAATGAAATGATATATTCTCCCTGAGCATCTGGAAGATTTTAAAAAGAAATTGGACAACCAGTTGTCTAAAATGGTATAGGGTTTCCTGCTTGAGCAGAGGGTTGGACTAGAAAGTCTCTAAGGTCCCTTCGAACTTGTTATTCTGTTAAAATATCTGAAGCAATCTTGGTAACTGACCTTAAAACAACACTGCCCACAATAACAATGAAAAGAGGATGAAAAGCAGATTTAAAGGCATTAAAACACCCAGTAAATAAAGAAAGAACAGTTGCAGCAGGAGGAAACCGTACAATTTTTTTCTTTAAAGGAATAGTTGTGCCACTAGAAGAAAAGCAGAAGACTTTTGCTTTTAGAATGTGTATTCTATTATGAGCTTTCACAGTTTGGCCAAAAAAAAAAATTCTAATGGTCTGCTGGGTTTGCTCATGACTTTTAAGATTTGACACACTGTCTTTAATAGCGCCATACTCATTGCACTCAAACAAACACAATCTGTGTATGGAAACTGCTATGCTGCACAGAAGTGTACAGTATTTTGTGTTTTGACTCTGATCCCCTTAAAGCATTTTTAAACACTTGGCTTTTCACGCAGGTCATGGATGGATGGATGGATGGATGGATGGGCGCACCCTATGAATTTCTAGCAATATGGACATATGACCTCTGGTGACATGATGGTTAGAATGTAGTATTGCAGAATGTTAGAATGTCCTCTGCCGCCTGCCAGGAGTTTGGTCCTGACTGATTCAAGGTTGACTTGGCCTTCCATCCTTTTGAGATTGGTAACATGAGGACCCAGATTGTTCGGGGTTATATGATGACATTGATAAACCACTTAGAGAGCGCTGTAAAGCTCTACGGAGCGGTATATTGGTATTGCTATTGCCAAACTTCTATGGAGATTCTCAGTCATCCAGGTTATGGCTGTCCTAAAGGTGTTTTTTCAAGAGGCAACTGTACTTTCTTATTTTTCTTTGAAGATGTTTCGCTTCTCATCCAAGAAGCTTCTATTGCTATTGCTGTTGCTATTTTGTCATTGAACCTGTGGCTGCTCTTTTTCTTCCTGTAATACTGTAATTAATTCTGTAAGATCTCCCAGAGTTGTTTGGAATGGGGCAACCTAGAAATTTAATAAGTAAGTAAGTAAATAAATAAATAAATAAATAAATAAATAACTAAAACACAAACTATGGGGGAGGGAAATTACAGGAAGCTGTAGAAAGTGAATGATTGCATCCATAGTGCCCTTGAAATAGCCTTAGGCCATAATGTAATTTAATTTGATTTACTATAATGCCCTAGCCTTTGTTGTGTCATAGGGGGAAATTGCATTTGAAGACAGAGGGAGTGGTCTTTTCTTCCCATAGGATTATGAGTCTCAACTCAATGGTTTCAGGGTGGTAGAAGGCAGGTCATAAATATAACATCTGGTTTAGTGTTCAGAAGACTATCGTTTTCAGTCCACAGCATCATGGATTTCTTGAGACCTACTGCTCGTTAGAATAAAATATCAGGTATGCCAAGAATATCAGCTATTCTTAAGGGCTGTGGTTAGAATGCAGTACTGCAGGGGATTCAGCCAGTTCGGACCGGTTCAGGCAAACCGGATGTTAATTTTAATCTGGTTCGCTGAACTGGTTGTTGCAAGGACTGGATGACCCCACCCAACCCTCTCAGGAGTCTCCATGCAGCCCATTTTGTATGCCAGGTAAGTGTGAAGCCCATACGGAGGCTCTGGGAGAGCAAAAAACGGAAGTCCGGAAACGGGCCTGTTTCCGGGACCCAGGGGATGCCATTTTCACCCTCCCAGAAGCTTGAGGAAAGTCTCCAAAGTCTGGGGAAGATGAAAAACGGGCCTACTGGAAGTACTGGAAGTCCGAAAACAGGCCTGTTTCCGGCCTCCAGAGAGCCTCCGGCGCCCGGGGGAAGCCATTTCACCCTCCCAGAGGCTCGAGGAAAGCCTCCAGAGACTGGGGGCCTCCTGCACCTCCTGGTGCAGGAGGCCAAGTAGGACACACCCACCATGGTCACGCCTACCCAGCAACCAGGCAGAGAACCGGTTGCTAAAATTTCTGAATCCCATCCCTGGGGCTAACTCACTGCTCACTTCAGTAGTTCGATTCTGAGCTGCTCAAGGTTGACTCAGCCTTCCATCCTTCCGAGGTTGGTAAAATGAGGACCCAGATTGTTGGGGGCAATATGCTGACTCTGTAAACATGCTAGAGAGGGCTGTAAAGTACTGTGAAGTGGTATATCAGTCTTAAGTGCTATTACTATTGAGGGTGTATATGCTGGTAATAAAAACAGTGAAACAGCGGAGTTAAGAAAATGTGGCTTTGATTCAGAAATAAGCAACTTCTTCAAAGAATGAAGGCTTTGTAGATCAGCACTTGACCAGTTAAGAATTTGTCTAATCTGGCAAAATAATGACCACATATCTTTATTTAATTACCTACAAAAACAGCAATTTTAATTACAAAAATAACTAATTTTTGCAATACTAAAGACTAGCCTTTGCCGCTTGGCACCCTTATGCTATGTTAGACGGCATCTCCAATCATTAGCAATCAGCACAGTCTTCCAGAAACTTCATGGAGCACCATGCCAGGTTTCATGGAAGCCTTTAGCTAGAGTAAACAAGGACCTTAAAAAGCAATCAGCTCAGTGAAACAAAGCACAACTGCCTATGTGTTGAGAGAAAAATAGCATATTGCATTCATTTGCCATAGATATGGTAGACTTGCTGATAGGGTCTTAGATCTTAGAGAGTTGTGTTGTCTGCCATTATGTACGATATTTTTCCAAAGCCCTTGCATCTAACAGCTCAAGGTCATTAGAAGAAGCTAGACAAATACATCTTAAATAGAAAAAAACATATTGGACAGAAGCACAAGGCAGACGTTTTTTGAGATAATTTCAGAGTTACGATGGCCTGCTTTTTAACAATAGCTAATAAAAACTGCACTTGCTTTTTAATCCAAGAAGTTGAAATCCAGAACAGAGCTGTCATTGACCCACTAAGAACGAGATTCAGTTTTTTGTAAAATTCCATTTGGGAATAGTTGGGATTTTCCTCTCTTCAGTTGCCTTCACAAGAATTTACTAATTTATTTCGGAGTCTGCCAGGTATGCCTGCGTCATATTCTTAAGTGTTTGGCTGTTCTTTTTCCCCCCAGAATAAATTACTATAAAACAGTTTTTGTCTAAGAACTTCTTGCTTTGACAATGACACAAAATATTCCATTTCCTGATTCCTGTGATTCCTGTGGAATACTAATAGACCCAATACTGAACTGATCAATCCTTTGTTCTGCATATACTTTGAGTCTTCAACTCCTCAAATTTGTAATTAATACAGCTATTTGTTAAATTTTCTGGGGATGCTAGAAGTAATTGTAAGCATACTAAATTTCTGAAGGCTTAGGAAGATTGTGAGAAATTATGAAGACTGGTTATAAATAAAATAAATGAGAGCCAGTTTGGTCTAGGGCTGTGATGGCGAACCTATGGCACGCAAGCCAGAGGTGGCACACAGAGCCCTCTCTGTTGGCACAAGTGATGTCGCCCCAGGTCAGATCTCCGTGGCATCTCTTTTGTGAGCTTCTGTTTCACTGCAAACGACGAAACAGAACCTCACGAAAGAAAAAGTTCTTCCCTCTTGCCGCACTGCCAGTGTTGGGATGTCCCACCTCCCGCCAGCCAGCTGGTCTTTGGGCCTCTGCTGCACACGCATGCATGTCTGTGCACACACATGTCTGTGTATGTGCATGTCAGCACATGTGCACATGCATGGATGAATTTGGAGCATGCGTACGCAAATGTCGGCACATGCATGCACAAATGTTGGCTTGTGCGTGCGTGCACTATTCAATTTGGGCATGGGCACAGACAGTTTTGCCGCTAAAAGGTCTAAAAGTTTGACTAAAAGGTTCGCCATCACTGGTCTAGTGTTAAGGCAGTAGACTAGCATGTGGGAGATGGTGAGTCCAAGTCTCGTCTTGACCATGAAAGCCAGGTAGATGAATTTGGCCCAATCGCTCACTCTCAGCCCAATCTACCTCACAGGGTTGTTCTGGGGAAATCAGGAGGAGAAAGGTGCATTCTTTCTGACTAGTTCTGATGATGATTTTTCATACACACACACAAAAACAAAGCACAAGAGAATCTACCTGATACTGTGAGTGGGTGAATGTGTTTTAAATTACTTATTCTTAACTCAGAAACCCTTGTATAATTAATTAGTACTACCAGAAATTATATTTCAGGGTATGATATGCTTTAGAAAAATCTATACTTTGCTTGATAAGCAGATCAACGTAATATAAAACGAAACTCCCAGATATGTCAAATAAAGCAGCTGAACAGAGCTTCCTTTGGACATTAAAAAGTGTCTCCATTTTTCATGGTATACCAAACAGCTTTGTCTTTTTTGTCTTGAAGAAGACGCTTTGTAGGAGTGGGAGAGAGAATACTGCTTAGCCGAGTTCAGCCAGAGTGCAACCTGATTGTACAGTAGGATTCCAAAATCGCAGTACCACTTGCTCTTTCTTGTTCAAAAAGATAATTCATTCCTCTTTTTCTTGGTTTTTTTTTTTAAAAACCACAAATCCTTGCTGCCTTGAAAAGCGATTGATGATCTTTGGGACTTCAAGCCCGGTACTTTCAAACAGACCAAAGTTCTTCATGTAATTTATCTTAATACAATCCTTGTAATAACCCTGGATGCTTGATCTTAACGGAAGATGAGATGAAGATTTGCCTAAGGCTGTAATCTGCCTCAGATAATACCTACTAGTCTGTCAGAGTATATTTCCCATCTTGGGACTGACCTAAAATTGTAAACTTCCAAGGCTGAAACATCTGGTTTCATTATTAGACTTTGTTATTCCTTTTCTGTTAGATTTGTTCTAAAAACTTGCTTGATGAAGATTTTAGAAGGGGTCTAAAGCTTCAGTGTTCCTTGGGGCTGTTTTTGTTAAGCCTAGTAAATTCCTGTTCACTCAACTCTGGACTTTATAGGGCTTCTTCATTATGTCTATGAAGACTTTGTACACACTCTCATCCGCTTTGAGGAGAGAAGGAAGCCCCAAGCTAAAACATATCTCTCATTTGCCATCACCTTCTCTATATCTAGGGTTTATCTTGATGGCTTGTGTGGGTAAACCTTTCTACCGATTTTACTGAATCCAGAATTGCACAGTAGTCTCGAGTTCAAAGCTGCTGGGCATCGTACCATTACAAACAGCAGTGCTGATCTGGCTGGATGCCTGGACATGTTCATTCATGAAATCCTGTTGAAACCATCGTTTCCAATTATATTCTTTCGGTACAGCAGATACGCTTGCATGCTTTCTGCTCTTATTTCATAAGCCACCAAACAGTTATTTCATGGGTCAGTGGCGCTCTGTGTAGAGACCGTAAATATGAAATCACTTTTCTACTGACATATTTTTAAAGGGGGGGGAAATTTGTATTACGCAAGATTTCCACGCAATGAGATCATTGGAATCTATTTTGCTTTGCTTTGTGGAACGTGGAAAACAGAATTGTAGCGTAAGAAGGAGCCAATAAGTCCAAATTCCTAATTGGAGCAAGAAGCCACAGGAAAGCACCTGTAGTATCCTCTATGCCAGTGTTTCTCAACCTTAGCAACTTTAAGAAGTATGGACTTTTAACTCCCAGAAAGACCTAGCCAGCCCTGAATTGATGAACTGAAGTCCACACATCTTAAAAGTTGCCAGAGTTGAGAAACGTTGCTCAGAGCTGTGGTTAGAATGCAGTACTGCAGGCTAATTCACTGGTCACTCCAGGAGTTTGATTCCCACAGGCTCAAGGTTGATTCAATCTTCCATCCTTCTGAGGTCGGTAAAATGAGGACCCAGATTGTTGGGGAAAATATGCTGACTCTATAAACAGAGAGGGCTGTAAAACAGTATGAAACAATATATAAGTCTGAGTGCTATTGCTATTGCTAATAAGAGCCGAAGTGGCGCGGTGGTTAGAGTGCAGTACTGCAGGCTACTTCTGCTGACTGTTAGCGGCAGTTCGGCAGTTCAAATCTCTCTGGCTCAAGGTTGACTCAGCCTTCCATCCTTCCGAGGTGGGCAAAACAAGGACCCAGATTGTTGGGGGCAATATGCTGACTCTAAACCACTGTAAAGCAGTATGAAACAGTATATAAGTCTTAAGTGCTATTGCTATTTGGACACTTTCAAAAGGTAGGGATCCCATAATCACTTTGGATAATTGCTTCCAAGTAAAGTTACTTATCCATTAACCCGTCTTATTCTTCTTGATTGCAAATGGAGTGGAATAGTGGACATCTCTCTTCAATTCAGCTCTCTGTTCCTTTTTTTTTTTTTCTCCATTTCCCATATTGAGAAGGAGAAGAAGGACAGACTCAAAACAGTTCAGGGACAAAATGATCCAGTTTTAAAGAAGATAAAAGCACTGTTCTGTTGGATCAGACCTTGTTCAAAAAAAAAATTCAGAATGACCCTGACCTTATTTTTTTTTCCCCCTGACTGTGGGGATCATCTGGGTGGAACAGTGCTTGCAATTTTTTTCCATTATGCATCTGTCAAGAAAATGGACAGTGATTGATTTTAAGAGGAAAAAGAACTAAACATGATTAAAGGCAGCATCTGAAGGCAGGAGGATCATATCACTACCATCTTTCTTCTTAAAACAAAAAATAAACTGATAGATGAAATGCATCAAAAATAATTTCTTACTTTACTATCATTGAAATTTCACCCTTTGTCCAAACTGCTGCCTTCCATCTGTATTGGGCTATTATAGTTGCAGGATCCAACCTGGGTATTATTATTATTATGCTCTCCAAACCATTATAATTTGAGGCGGGGGAGTTGCACCAATACGTTGGAAGGCACTAGGTTGAAAAAGGATACATAATATTAGCATTTCCACATGGTGCATAAAGGTGGGTAAACCATCTTTACCGAGTCTATCGAAAGCATTTTTGCAAACCGGTATGTGAATGTCTTCCTTCCTGTTGACTTCAAAATTCTGTCAACAAATAGGGACAATCATGAACCAGTCAGTGAATCCTCCAACTTATTGGTAAGACAATGCAAAAATCATAACTTGGTTGATGACTCTCCACCTTAGCAACAATAGCTCCCGAAATAATACAGAATGTTCAATTAATGACCACTTGAAATTATGACATATTTTGAAAATGGGACTTAGGACCCAGATTCGGCGTTCCAATATCTGCAAGTTTCTTTCCCTGCCATGGTCACGTGACCATATTTTTTTGCAGTGTCTCACAGTCATATGACTGAAATTTATGGCATTTTTGTTGGAGACCAGCGATTACTTCCAGTTTTTAGCAAAAATTGCCCCATAGCGAATAATGGGTTAGCTTAATGACGTGGCATCCATTTTATTACCACAGTGTCCACTTTACAAGTGCTGCAAAAATAGTTGCAAAATTGGGTTTGTTCCCATAACAATCCACTTTATGATTGTTGCAGCTTAACAATTGAAATTGTAAGCTCAGTTATAGCCATAAATTGAGGATTGCCGGAAAAAGTCCCTTCAAACCTATCCAACGTTGGAGAAGTGAATTGATGAAATACTACTCAACAAAGCCCTCCTTGAGTTTTCAGCATATGCTCTATATGTTTGCTTTGAAGAAACCTTGAACTCTTGATCATTGGGAAGACCTGCCTAGTTACCAAGATCTGTGCCTAAATTCCCTCTGACAGCTGTAAGGATGGCATGGCAGTTTTATAACCATGTTCTTTTACTGTATATAACAGCTCATAGACTGTATTGTGAAGCCTTTGTGAGGGTGTGAGGAAGAAGGGAGAGTTTCTCTTCCCCTGAGCTAGAGCAGGGGTCCCAAACTTGGAAACATTAAGACTTCAAGTCCCAGAATTGCTCAGCTAAATTTGTGGAGTTCAGTTCCCAGAATTCCTCAGCAGCATGGCTGGCTGAGAAATTCTGGAAGTTGAAGTCCTCAAGTCTTGAAGTTGGAAACTATTTAGAGCAGGGGTGTCAAACTTGTTGCCAGCAGGCCGGATGCATCACAACCTGTCCCTGTCCCCGCACAGTTTAGCAAAAGGGAAAAAAAGCCCGGATATGTCACGTGATGCCACCATGACACCCATGAACTAGAGGTTAGGAAGTGAAGTTAAGCACAAGTCCCATGTGGTTACAACACCATTGAAAAAAGTGACTTATAGAATAGAATTCTTTATTGACCAAGTGTGATCTGACACACAAGGAATTTGTGTCTGGTGCATAAGCTCCACAGTGTACAGCGAGTCATAGGTCATAATCATAGTTACAGTCATTGAGCATAAGTTACAGGCAACAATGGATAAATCGTAAGCCAATAAGAGAAGACAGTAAGATGAGAAATGAGTCAGTGCTGTGGGAATTAAGTGTTCATGTTCTGTCCCCTCCTGGCCTCAGCCACGCGAGCTGGCTAAACGAGCCAGTAATGGAGTTCACGGCTGCTATCAGTCCTGGCAGGGAATCTGCAGCTGCCTACCAAAGTCTCCCTTATCTTGGGGTTGCCAGGCAACCAGGAAGTCAGCAATCCAGGCCAAATGTTCAGGTCAATTCTCCACGAGTCAAAGAGTTCAGCTCAATTTTTGCTCGTCACGGAGCAGAAGAGCAGGCAGGACTGCTTTTATACTCTGTGGGGTGTGGCTCCATGACTCAGCACTCTCTAGGCCTGCCCCACCCCTTCCTTTGTTGTAGCCACCTCTCGTATCTCTGAAACCTGGGATCTAGTCAGGCCTGGTTGCCTTCAGCCGGGTCTGGATGCGTGGCCTGTGGGGGGGAGAGTTAGGGGACGGTGGCTTTGTTATCTCCTCCACCTGGCCTGCCTCTGGCTCCTGGAGCTGAACCAGAGGAGCCGGTGTTCCAGAGGTAAGTCCTGACGGCCCTTCCCCCTCACTTTCCAAGTCACTTTCTGGCAGGGGGCCCAGCTTGGGGGACGCAGACACAACAGTTCAGCAGAGTGATGGCACAGGGGATAAAAACTATATGTCTGCTTGCTTTGGCATACAATGTTCTATAGTGGTGTACTGAGGGGAGAAATTAAAATAAATTATGGTCAGGATGTATGAATAGTTCTCACACATATGACCATTTATTTATATTTCATATTTATAAACCACCCAACCACCTCAGAGAGAAGGACTCTGCTCCATTGTGGCATTCCTCACAGTCACATGATTGAACTTCAGGTGCTTGGAAACCGACGATGGTTGCAGCATCCTGGAATTGTCATCTGCAATTCTCCTTCCTAGAGCGTTTCTGACAAGCAAAGTCAAGGAGGGAATCAAGAATTCGCTTAACGAGTGCCTGTTTAAGTTAACAACTGTAGCGATTCACATAACAAACATGGCAAAAATGGTTGTAATATGGGGCACGACTCATTTAACAGCTACCTGGGTTGAATTGTGGTTGTTAGTCGAGCTATAATATAAGTACTGGTAATATAATCTACTAGCTGGACGCCCGTGCTTCGCTATGAAACTATGTGATCGCGCGTGATAAATTGACACTTAAAGCCTGAAACTTAATGTAGAATGTGCAATTCCATAGCATCAGAGCGTGTTAACATAAGGCAACTGGCAGTTAGAACAGAGGGGGAGGGGGAGTAGAATGTCCCAGCCTGCAGGCCGGATGAGTCATGTGCTGGCCATGCCCGGTTTAGCGAAGGGGTAGCATCAGAGCATGTTAATATAAGGCAACTGGCAGTTGGGACAGAGTTCCTTTCAGGTGGGGAGAGAGAGTAGAATGTCTAACTCCTTAGCATCAGAACATGTGAATATAATACTGTATATGAAATACTAATGATCTGATGGTCATTTCCAAAAATCATTTCTTAGAAGCCAAGAGGAACATACGTGCCAAATTTCAAGTTTATAGTCTTTACTGTTCTGGAGATTTCGTAATGGTATTTGGTTTTTATATATATAGATTACACAGGTGTCAAACTCAATCATATCATGGGCTGGATCATGACGTGTCATGACGTTTTTTGGCTTTGCGGAGCCGGGTGGGCGTGGCCTGCACCTGACGTATCCGGCCCACAGGCTGCCAGTTTAACAGGCCTGATTTATTAGAAAACTCCAAAGTTCTGTGTTTGTTCTGTCCTCCTCCACCTCCATCCAAATGATGGCTTAATTAGCCGGCACTATCAGCTCTGGCGGCAAAAGAGCCAGCGTCTGCCAAGAGCCCTCGTTATCTTCCACGATGCTGGTGAGTCACAAACTTCAGCTCTAGTCAATCAGTGGATTTGCCTGTTACAAAGAGATACACCAGCTCTTGCTGCCTTTTATATCCTGTGGGGTGTGGCTCTATGACTCAGCACTTCCTAGGCCTGCCCCACCCTTGCTTCTGTTGTTCCCTCCTCTCCTGCCTACAAAATCTAGGATTCAACCACACCTGATTGCTGTCAGCTGGGTCTGCAGGCGTGGCCTGGGGGGGGGAAGAGTCAGGGGATGGAGGCCTCATTATTTCTTCCACCTGGCCTGCTTCTGGCTCCTGGAGCTGAGCCAGGGAAGCCGGTGCTCCCGAGGTAAGTCCTGACAGCCCTTCCCCCTCACCCTCAAGTCACTTTCTGGCAGCAGGCCCGGCTCGGGGGGTGCAGACACAACAGTGTGGGACCCACAGAGAGACAACAGTTTCCACAACTGGGGGAAAAACCCCAAACCACATGATGTTGTGCCAGTACCAAGCGAGAAACCAGTTGGCTCAGTTCTTCAAGAATGGTACAGTCATACGTTTCTGCACTTTGAAAACTGCCTGTTCAAGTTTCATAGCACGGTTCCGCTTTTATGAGCTTCTATATCGATGATGAAAGAAAAAATCCATACCGTGCTTTTGTTTCCCTCAAGACTGCTTGTATTTTATTTTTTTTTAAAAGTACTGCTTTTAAAATTCAATTAGAGTTTTCACTGGGATGGGGACCTCACAAAGAAGACAGTTGTGATTACATTTTTCTTTTCTTTTAATTGTTTGGTGTAGCTTGTGGCAGTGCTTGAACCTATAACAAAGCGAGGAATGACAACATAAGGAACTTATTACAGGCATTTCTTTACAATTCCTTAGACCATGGTTTTGAGTGACCGCAAAAGTTATGTGTGTTTCTTTCTCTCCCTGTTGTTTGTGTATACGTTTCCCTTTTTAAGATGACTTAATAAAGGAACTGACTTTTATTTACTTATTTAAATTTAAAAGATGTGGCTACGTCTGGATTCATTGATAAGACATACTTGAATTCATCACAATGTTTTAATTTATTTTTAATAACCTCCCCTATCCCTTTTAGTCTTTATTCTGCAAGAAACTGCACATTCTGCTTTTTTTTTTTTTTTTGAATTTATATCCCACCCTTCTCCGAAGACTCAGGGCGGCTTACATTGTGTAAGGCAATAGTCTCATCCTATTTGTATATTTATATACAAAGTCAACTTATTGCCCCACCCAACAATCTGAGTCCTCATTTTACCTACCTTATAAAGGATGGAAGGCTGAGTCAACCTTGGGCCTGGTGGGACTCGAGCCTGCAGTAATTGTAATTGCAGGCAGCTGTGTGTTAATAACAGGCTGCATTAGCAGCCTGAGCCACTTCCCAGCCCTTCCTAGACAAATGCTGCATCTTAAGGGTTACGTTATTCTTACAGTTCATTGCTAACACAGTCTTCATACAACCAATACTGTGAGTGGATATCAGCAGATGGAGTACAGGTAGTCCTCAACTTACGACCATAATTGAGGCCAAAATTCATGTTGCTAAGTGAGAAATTTGTTAAGTGGGTTTTGTCCCATGTTACGACCTTCCTTGCCGCAGTTGTTAAGTGAATCACTGCAGTTTTTAAGTTAGTATATATACGGTTGTTAAGTGAATCTGGTTTCCCCATTGACTTTGCTAGTCAGAAGGTTGCAGAAGGGTTTACATGACCCCAGGACACTGAAACCATCATAAACATGAGTCAGTTGTCAAGCATCCAAATGTAAATCACGGGGATGCTGTAATGGTCATAAGTATGAAAAATGGTCATAAGTCACTTTTTTCAGTGCAGTTGTAACTTTGAACGGTCACTAAGCAAAACTGTTGTAAGTCAAGGACTACCTGTATATTAAAAACAAATTGACTTTTGTTACAAAGAGGTAGAAGTGTTCAGTTATAACAGAGAAAATGTAGTCAGATGTTATTACTGTTGAGGTAATCCAACAGTAAGTTAGTTTACATTACAATGATTTTGAAATGGAGGACCTTAGGTAAATTAGAACCAGTATGTTCTGACTTAGGCTTCCCAAGAGCATGAAGCAGACTCCTTGTCCTGACAGAAACCACTTTTTATTAAGTTACTGTGAATTCTTCTCATTCACATCCAGCAAAGTCTTTCAAGGGAGAATTTACAGTCACAGATCTTATCTGGCTGGGAGAGCTGCCAGGCCGATATCTTCAAAACTTGGCAAGGAGTCTGGGAGAGTCACCAACCAATTAAGTGAACTGATTGTCTCCTGCAAACTCCACTCCCCTGTTGCTCCTCTTTTATTCCTTCTGGGAGGGGCCATTCATCGTCCACCTGTTGCCTTACTCTCAAGTCGACCCTTGTTCTTTAGCTGTTCCCTGATAACTGGCATACGGCCCTGGCCCCCTCTCTGCCTCCAATACAGAGCCCTCATCAGAACGTTTCCCAGACTCCAGGACTTACCCATGTTCCTCCCCAACCTCCTCACTGTCCAAATCTGCTGCCAGATCCACTGGCCACTGGCAGGCCACAACACAGTAATAGAGAACATAGGCAGCTCAGGATTCAACAATTTGACTCTTGGTCTTTGGTTCTCTGAGACTTGTTTTTTTGCAGATGTTTCGTTACCAAGCTACCAGTGCAGTGATACGATTGCCTGGCCTGGTAATCAAATGTCTGCAGGAAAAGAACCAAGCTCAGAGAACACCAAGAATCTAAAAGAATCTGTGCTTATAAAATAGTTGTGTTACCTTTAAAGATAAGCAAGATATGGTTGAGTGATCAGGAATTGTATAGAGGTGAGTGAACCAGTGATGGAAGGATTACACATGTGAAGACAGTAATTAGTAGAATTACTGTTCCATTTTCTCTGCCAAGCATAGAAATATAGCAGTGCATGGTCACTACCACAGCTAGCAGTCTTCTAAACTAAGAGTCTCCAACCTTGGCAACTTAAAGACTTTGTAGACTTCAACTCCCAGAATTCCTTGGCTGGCTGGGGCATTCTGGGAGTTGAAGTCCCCAGGGCATTAAGTTGCCAGGATTGAAGATTTCTACTCTAAACCAGGGGTCTCCAACCTTGGTCCCTTTAAGACTTGTGGACTTCAACTCCCAGAGTTCCTCAGCCAGCTTTGCTTTGCTGGCTGAGGAACTCTGGGAGTTGAAGTCCATAAGTCTTAAAGGGACCAAGGTTGGAGACCCCTGCTCTAAACAGTTCCAGAGACAAGTAACATAGAGATTTTTTTTTAAAAAATGAAGTTGTTTTCATATTAAGTAAAGATACTTAACAATTTGCCTTTTTAGCATCTCTTTGACATTTTGTGAAATTGCAAGCTAGGTATCCCTCTACAATGTTCACTTGCACTCAAAAACAAATTTAACTGTTTGAAATATTCAGCTCTAGGTAAACTACCAATTTGTGGCTCAGGGCCCTAAATATGCACTTTTTGATGAAGTAGCAAAGACATGTTTGCATTTTCCTTGGGAACAGATAATAGGAGGATTGCAAATATTTTGAAATAAGTTCCTTAAACCCTGTGAGGATTTGGTCTCTCCAGCTGGAAAAATAATGCCTTTATATTAAGTCTAGCAGATAATTCCTAAACAAATCCTGAACACCTATTGCAAAGAAGACTCAATTATGACCCATAATCCAAATTGGTTTTTATTTCCATACATGTACATTTTATATATTGCATTTAAGAGCAGTACTTTAATCTTAGGAATTTTCCCCTCAGATCATTAGGACATCTTAAGCACCCTTATAAAATATCCTCAGTGTTTATGGTCTTTGCTCATTTGGCTTGCCAAGTACTTATCTTCCAAATACGAGTGATATTTATGATGTCTATATGATTATATAAAACTTTGCTTCAGGCAGTTTTCTTGCCCTAATATCCTACATTTAGCACTGAAATACATGAAATGCATCAATGTTCAAACACTAAAGTCTAATTACTGTGAAATAACTGCAGCCCAGGGAGCTTCATTTTACAGTGTTTTTCTCTTTAAATATTCATAAGCATTTTTTTGTTTAGAAAAAAGTCTCAGCTGTATAAATATAGAAGTTGGGGACAGACGGGATGATTAAGACTCCATTCAAAAGGTTTACTGGTAATAAATATAGTAGAAGCAGTCATAATATTTTAAAAGCAAATACTTATTTAGTCGTGCCATTGAATGTATTTTAAGAAATCGGTGATGCATGTTTTCTGTTCAAGAAATCCACTTTTTTGGAAGTTAAATGTGGTCTTGTGGGATTGTGGCATGTATAATTATTAATACACTGACAAGTGTCTTGTAGAGTTTGTAGAGAAGCATACTTCATCCTACACAGGTTATAATTAAATTGGAACTTTTCTGTGTCCATAGTAAGTGGGGATTGAGATTTATATAAAATGTTTCTTAGCTAGATTGTGAAATTGTTTCATTTAATAGGTTTGCTGGGGTTAACTTAACTATTTGACCATTTCTGAAATTAGTGTTTCAAATGTAAAAACTACTGAACTACTTCAAAATATACCTACCATTTAGGTAGGAAAGAAGGGAGGGAGAAGAAAGGATAGGAGGAGAAGAAGGAGGAGAAGATAGAGGGTTAGAAAGGATGGTAGTGAGAAGTGGAAAAGAGGAAGGGAAGTAGGAAAGCGAGGAGAAGGATGGTGGGGAAAGCCGAAGAAGGATGAGAAGGGTAGAAAGGATTAAGGGAGGGAATGGCGGTCGAGCAGCCCGGATTGAGAATAATTTGAGTATAGGATAGATCGTTGTATAAGTGATTGTATTGTACACTGGTCAAATTGTGGGAATTATTATGGAAAATAAAAATTTTTGCAAATGAAAAAAAATATACCTACCATTGAAATAATGATTTTTTTGGTTTGGTATTTCAGATCCAGAATGCAGATGATGTTTTAATAGCACCACTTGAGAAATTTCGCAAAGAGCAAATAGGTGCAGCAAAGGTGAGTTGTTAAGGAATACTACTGTTATTGTTAAGGAATACTACTGTTTTTACTTTATTGTTATATCACTGCTACATCTCTTAAATTCAAAGCCAAAGTATGCACATTCTCCTGGATTAATGACAGGTGGTGGGGGGGGGGCAAAGGTCTCCATTTTGGCAACTTGACAACTTGTGGATTTCAACTCCCAGAATTCTTCAGCCAGCATGGTGGAATTCTGGGAATTGAAGTCCACAAGAAGTAAAATTGCCAAGGTTGGAGACTTAGGGCATTCTAGTTCTAAGAAGGCCTTCATTGATTGGTTGTTTTTTGTGTGATCTTGTAATCAGCACAGACTTTTGGTGGCTAAGGTCATAAAAATTACAATAGCTACAAAATTTAAAAAATGCAAAAAAAACAACAACCACCCCATAATGATAACAATGCAAATAATGAGCCAACATTGATACTTTTTTGTTGCCTAGATATTCAGTTATAGTGATTGACACGTCATTACTCAGGTGGCTCAGTGACTAAAACACTGAACTTGTCGGTCAGAAAGGTCAGCAGTTCGGCGGTTCAAATCCCTAGTCCAGGTCTCCTGCGTGAGCAGGGGTTGGACTAAATGACCTCCAAGATCCCTTCCAACTCTGTTACTTTTACCTGTAAGGGACAATAGCATGTTTTTGGAGGTTAAAACAAAACAGTATTGCATTAACTATTATCCTATCTCTGATGCATATGTCATGTGCTAAAGAAATTTATGACTCCTGAGAACTAAGGGTTTCATAGTACTCATATCTTCAAGATTTATTATAAACTGCAGTAAGATGTAGAAGAGATTAGGCTTCTATTTTTAACATAGCTTACTCTCCATTGAGCTAGTAGTGTGTAGTGTATGCTGGCATCTTCTTCCTTCAGCAAACAGAGATGATCTGGTCTGTCTGTAGGTCTAGGATGGAGAGAATAAATAGGCTAGGAAGATTTTGTAACGTTGGGGGTCTTATGTAACTTAAAAATGATTTGCAAGAGTTATTAAATTGATAAATATGGGGAATATAAAGAAAGTAAATATTAGCTGTGTTTATGATTAACCAGGCTTCC
This sequence comes from Ahaetulla prasina, assembly GCF_028640845.1. NCBI lineage: Eukaryota > Metazoa > Chordata > Lepidosauria > Squamata > Colubridae > Ahaetulla > Ahaetulla prasina. The sequence continues at coordinate 19,096,981 of NC_080543.1, forward strand.
GATCTTATGAATTAAGTCTAAGCTATAATTTCCTGTCTGGAAATTCAGAATAGAGCTGGAAGGGACCATGGAGATCTTCTAGTCCAACCCCCTGTTCAAGCAGGAGACCCTATAACATTTCAGACAAGTGGCTGTCCAGTCTCTTCTCGAAAACCTCCTACCTTTATGCGGATAAACTTCCACTTACAACCACAATTGAGCCCCCAATTTCTGTTGCTAACCAGGACAGTTGTTAAACGAGTTTTGACCTATTTTACGACCTTTCTTTCCATGATTGTTAAGTGAATAACTGCAGGTGTTAACTTAGTAACATAATTGTAAAGTGAATCTGCTTCCCCCATTGAATTTGTTTGTCATAAAAGGTGATCCCATGTCATAAATACATGCCAGTTGCCAAGTTGATCATGTGACTAAGGGGATGTTGCAGTGGTCGTAAGTGGGAAAAACAATCTTAAGTCAATTTTTTTCAGTGCCTTTGTAACTACGAACGGTCATTTGATGTATGCTTGTAAGTTGAGGGCTATCTGTACTCCAGTTTTCAGACCCTTCATCTTTTGCTCATGCTGGCTGGAAGTTAATGGAAGCTGTAATTCAAAATAGGTGAAGAATAGTAGCATATGCTAAGTTTTTGTTAATGTCACTGAATCTCTTGCCTCCCCCTACCGTTAGCAAATCCCAATATGCATTGGGTAGCCTGGCAATCAAATTTATCTGAGCTAGAAAGTATGGGGGAAGGGGAAGAATGACCTCTATCTTTTATATTCCCCAACTGTAGAGAGAGAGAAAAAGTGGAGTGAGCTAACTGGGAAAGGATTCCAGGCATCTAGGCACTTTCCTTATTTGGTCAATGTGGTTAGCTGGAACCCAGCTGGTAATGTTGTTGAAATCATGGATTACTGCGATGTCTGCTTTTAGGGCCCAGCTCCCTCGTGGTTCAGTCTTATCCATTCTGAATAGTATTTAGCAATATTTGTTCAAGTGCTCCTTGGCCTCTTTGCAACAATCTGCATCACATCAAAGAAGATGGAGGAGCAAACTCTGATGTTTTTAAGACATTAATGAAGACTTCTTTGCTCTTCACCTCCCCTCTTCCGCCCAGCGCTGCATTCCTTCTGCTTTGCTATTCCTTTTGGCACAGAAAGAAACAGATCTGTTTGTTGTTCTGTTGATTTGGCTCCGTATCTATATCTTGAATTAACAATGCCTCACATTTCCATGGCATTTCAGAGTCTCCCAGATCTTCAAGCTATAGGATCTTGTTCCAATTCCTGAAACATCCCTATAAACGTAATGCCATATGGTACCTGCTTATCCCGTTACTAGCTTGCTGTTGCATTATTATGGTTCACCACATAGTCAGATGTTCAAACTGGATTTGGCATTTTTATAGCTATTGAGCCTTTCTCAAGAACCTGGGATGGCAGATGTAGATGTTTGATGGTGTTATCTATATTATATCATCGCAGGGGATGGAAGATGTTCCAAGTAAAGCCGCCATTTACAATTGACTGATGGTGAAGTTGTCAATGCCGATGGTGTTCAAGTGGTGCTCCAGTTATTTTGGGCTCCCACCAAAAGCACCTATTACTATTGGTAGCACCTTAGCTTTCTTTTGCCACAGTCATTCTAATTCTATTTGTAGGTCTTTATATTTCATTGTTTTCTCCAGTTCTTTTTCTTCTATTCTGCTGTCTCCAAGCTCTTCCACGTCCACAGTCCAGTCTCTCTTGTCTTTCTTATCAACAATTGTTGTTGTTGTTGTTGTTATCATGGTTGGTCACACAGTCAGCCAGACTTTTGGACTGCATTTGGCATTTTTGTCCTCCAGTCAAGTCTTTCCCAAGGACCCAAGGTGATAGGTAGATGTTGATGTTTGGTGGCGTTAGAGGTATCATGGTAGGATGTAAGCTGTTCCCATTAAAACTGCCTTTTGTAATTGACCGATGGTGAATTTGTCACTGCCGATGGTGTTCAAGTATTATTATTATTATGGGTTGTTGCAGGGGTGAAATCTATTTACCTTCCCTGTCGGTTTGGAATTGCGCTTGCCATGTGCGCGCATAATGTGCTACTTTGGACCCTCTGCACATGTGCAAAGCCTTCTATGCATGCGCGGAGGGTCAAAAACGGGTTACTTCCTGGTTAAAACCCAACGAAGCTATCGAAGTGCTGTCCCGGTGTTTGGAAGCCGTATGGGTCTGGATGGGGAGAAACAGGCTCAAGCTCAATCCCTCCAAGACAGAGTGGCTGTGGATGCCGGCATCCCGGTACAGTCAGCTGAGTCCACGGCTGACTGTTGGGGGCGAGTCATTGGCCCCGATGGAGAGGGTGCGCAACTTGGGCATCCTCCTGGATGAACGGCTGTCTTTTGAAGATCATTTGACGGCCGTCTCCAGGAGAGCTTTCAACCAGGTTCGCCTGGTGCACCAGTTGCGCCCCTTTCTAGACCGGGATGCCCTATGCATGGTCACTCACGCCCTCGTGACGTCTCGTCTGGATTACTGCAATGCTCTCTACATCTGGCTCCCCTTGAAGGGCATCTGGAAGCTTCAGTTAGTTCAGAATGCGGCTGCGCGGGTGATAGAGGGAGCCCCTCGTGGCTCCCGTGTGACACCTATCCTGTGCAGACTGCACTGGCTACCTGTGGCCTTCCGGGTGCGCTTCAAGGTTTTGGTAACCATCTTTAAAGCGCTCCATGGCATAGGGCCGGGTTACTTACGGGACCGCCTACTGCTACCGAATACCTCTCACCGAACCGTGCGCTCTCACAGAGAGGGACTCCTCAGGGTGCCGCCAGCTAGGCAGTGTCGTCTGGCGACACCCAGGGGAAAGGCCTTCTCTGTGGGGGCTCCCACCCTCTGGAACGAACTCCCCCCAGGACTTCGTCAACTTCCGGACATCCGAACCTTCCTTCGCGAACTTAAAACACATTTATTCATCTGCGCAGGACTGGATTAGATTTTAAATTTATATTGGTTTTAAATGGGTTTTATTATTTATATTTTTTTTTAATAATTCGGCCTTGTAGAATAAGTTTTTTAATTGTTATTTTAGTCTGTATTTATATGTGCTTTTTACTTGCCTGTGAACCGCCCTGAGTCCCTTGGGAGATAGGGTGGTATATAAATGTGATTAATAAATAAATAAATAAATAAGTAATGTTGGGCGGAGCCTCGCGCTGCCACCGCTACTGGTTCTCCGAACCACCCAACGTTGCTGCTACCGATTCTCCTGAACCGGTGCGAACCGATAACATTTCACCCCTGATTTGTTGCACAGTCAGCCAGATGTTTAGACTGCATTTGACATTTTTGTCCACTTATCGAATTCTATGATTATTATTTCCTGTTCACCCTTCTCCTATGAGACAGTTTTGAGAAACAATTACGCTATTAGAATCTTTGGAGAGCAACAATTTTAAAAAATTGCTAGAATGGGGCAAAGCAATTTGTACAGCTGGGAAAACTCTTTTGCGCTCAAATTCACCCTCCTATTTGATATAAAAATTCAGAGATAGGAGAAGAATGATTTGCAATGACTCTATGTCAACCACGGAAGAAGGACTTTTCTTCTTACGTACTGTAACTAGCTGAGAACTTCCATAACATGCTCACATGCCTGCCTGTAAAGAATAAAGCGATTTTGCCAAATTATTTTGAGTAGCAGATACTTTAGTCTCAAGGCAAATAACTGAAGCTTTCTTTTCCCATTCTGTTCCCTGTTCTTTCAATATGATGTCTTTTTAAATCCGGAGACTGAGGGGAAGAGATAGTCTGTTTGTTTTTGTTTTAATTATTATTTTATACTGTAAGTCACTCTAAAAACTTTCCAGACTGAAGAGCAAGATAGGTAAGTGCTGTAAATAACTAAGTAAGTTTCAGCCTGGTTTGGTTCAAACAAATAGTTTGGCTGTTAAAATAATATGATTTTTTAAAAATAAAAAAAGTGTTCTGATGAAAGAATGCAGTGAAGAAAATTGATTTCTATGTTCTCAATTTGCAGTTCAATTTAATTTATTTTTTTAAAAAAAACCTCTCACTATATAATGTTTTCCATAAAGCTTAGCATGCATAGTTGTTGGCTGTGCTTTATTGCTACAGCCTTAGGTTCATTGTTCTACATAGCCTTGACCAAAGCTGTCATCTTTGTTGTAGATCATATCCATTTTGCAAGGTTTTTCAGTCTTGGCAACTTTTAGATGTATGGACTTCAATATCCAGATTTCTACAGCCAGCAAGGCTGGCTGGTGAATCCTGGGTATTGAAGTGCACACTTCTAAAAATTGGATGGTCAGGATTCCATATCACCGATACTGGATGAACAGGCCTTTAGTTTTTGTTTTTTTTCATGCTCTTCATTGGCTAAACCAAAAGATATTCTGAAAAGTTTTAAGAGATTCAAAGGCAGAGTCAAGAGAGTAATCAGCCTAGAATCCTTACATTCCCATAAACAGTCTATATCCAATACCTTGACTTCACTTGACTCTTATCTAGCACCAATTTAGTGCTCACTGTTAGGTGATTAGATTTTTGTGTATAAACATGAGCAATAAATCAACTAAGCTGGAACTTAATGTGTGCTTCTGATTCTTCAAAATGCTGGTTATCGCCTTTAAAACCTTATATGGCACAGAGCCAGATTCTTGGTGGGACCACCTTCTCCCTGAGAGTATTTGCTCATTCCACTAGATTGGATAGAGTGGACCTACTCCAGGCCCCTATACTTAAACCCCACGTAGGAACTATGCTTTTCCTGCAGCTGCCCCTGCCCTGTGGAAGTCCCTTTCCCTTAAGATCCGGTAGGGTCCCATTCTCTTATCTTTCCATAAAACTATGAACAGCTGGCTTTCCCCATGAGTTCTAGGACATGGGGGTTGGAATCTAAGGATTTTGGAGTCAAAAGGCTATAGTTATAGATTGGGGGACCATTTTTTCTTTGATTTTTTTTTTCTTGTTTTGGAATTCTTTTTATTGCTTCTGTTTTTATTACTGTTTTTAGCTATCCCGAGTAGCGTATTGCAAGGTGGGCAGCCATATAACTCTAATAAATAATAAAATCCATTACAATAGATATATATTCTGTCTTATAACATCTTACCAGTTGGGAGTTCTGATAGCTGGAGAATATGAGAAGTGTTCTTTTGCTTGTTGCATGATTCTGATTTTGATTTTTTTAATTGTTTACCGTCTCTTGATCATCTACGCTAGAGAGGCCTTCTGTTGTTGTGTCCCAGATATGGATGTTATAGCAGTGGCTAAGTATAAAACAATAATGTTATATCAGAATCTGAGAGTAATTGCTTAGTCTGCTTAAGGGCTGGGCAGCCTTGATTAACCTTCAGATTAATTCATTTATTTTCCCTCCTTGTTTTCCCCATTTCTATAAACAGGAAAACATTTGTATACAATCTTTGATGGTGAGCATGAGATTGTTTTCCTATAGAAAGGTTCTGCTCAAAACAACAGGGAGAGTTATGCTGTTATGTTACTTGATAGCTGCAAGGAAAAATTTTTATTTAGCAGATGCTGCATTAAATAGATGCTTTTTGGTTTTCGATTCTCTCTCCCTACCCCAGACAACGTTAGCAAAGAGGAGTATAAATCTGCAAACACTTTATAAGATAAGTAATATTTTCCACTGTTTGTGACTTCAATCTCTTCAATTTAAGGTCATGTAAAAAGCAAACAAAATGATCAAGGGAATGAGATACTTCACTTTGAAAAGCTAAACATTTGCTTTTAGTGGGGTTATATAACGGAGATGACATAATTGTTTGTAGGGAAAATGTGTAGAACAGTGATAGAGAATTCACTTCCTTCTCTTATAATAACTAGATGGTTTGACATGCTGTGAAATTGTTTTGAAAGAGTTTTAAGCCTTAAAAATGAGTATTTTTATACAGTAAATAATTAAGATGAAATGAAGTCTCTCAGGAAATGTTGGTGGGACGAATCTAGTTTAAATTACTTTTTTCCAATCCAGAAGTGTGTTGGGGCTATAAATCCCAGAATATTTCCCAAGATATTTGAGAATACAAAATTGGATAAAATGATTTTTTAAAAAAAAAAAGTTACTGTACGTTATACTGCATTGAGTCAGAAAAAACTTTTGGAACTTATGTGAGCTCATAAGTAACACCAGTTTACCTTTAAACCAGAGGTGTAAAACTCAAGGCCCATGGGCTGGATCCGACTCACAGGGTGCTGAGATCTGGCCAGCGGGGCTGCCCTGGAAACAGCGAAGGATTGGCCCGTGGTGCCTCTGCCAGTGAAAACAGAGCTCACGAGGGCTGTGCGCGGCCTTCCCGAGGTCTTTTTTCACTGGCAGAGGATTGCAGGAAGCCGTCACAGCTGGAAACAGAGCTCAGGAGCACGTTTTTGCTGGCAGAGCACTCGCGCCGCCACAGGCACCCCCGACATGAGTGACAGCAAGCTGGCCACGCCCATCCTAGCCCCGCCTACCCCAGCCCCGCCAAGGTCAAACACAACCCTGATGCAGCCCTCAATGAAATAGAGTTTGATACCCCTGCTTTAAACGAAAGGTATCTTTGTCTGGAATTGTGATGGAATTATAAAGGAGAGATATCTTATCCTAGGGAAAGTTGTAGTTTCTTTAAAGAGCTGTGTCCCCAGTTGCTTTGATACACATTTTGATTTTCAATTGTTTGCCAGTCCCTTTTCTAGCTCAATTTTTAAAAAACTAGTTATTGTAAACAGTGTTTTTTTCCCCTTTTTAAAAATCATGTTATATTGTTTTGAACTAATCACACAGGGACTGTGGGAAAGAAAGACTAAGCAGGAGCTTAATGACCTGACTAGGCCAGTTAGCTTGAAATTCCAATGGAGGAGTTCCACATTGGGGATGGTTGATAGATTAATAACAGATCCAACCTCCTCTCCTTATCATCCTATTCCCTTCTCCCCCCATCTTTTTTAGTTAGGGGTCAGTAATTGGGATCTTTGTAGTATTTTATTTATATCATCTAGGTTTTGTACAGTTTGATCTTTTTAATATTATGAGCCGCCCAGAATTACCCTGTGGTAAAATGGGTGGCCAATAAATTTTGCGAATGAATGAATGAATGAATGAATGAATGAATGAATGAATGAATAAGCAAGCAAGATTGATTGATTGATTGATTGATTGATTGATTGATTGATTGATTCCTTGTTTAACCTTACTGCAACATTAAGCTCTTTTGCTATCCCCAGGGAACTAAAACAAGTCATCTTCCACTACCAATACTCTCCAACCATGTAAATTGACCTGGATTTAGAGCCATGGTGGCGCAGTGCTAAGATTGTGGTACTGCAGGCTACTTGTGCTGGCCGCCAGCAGTTTGATTCTTACCAACTCAAGGTTGACTCAGCCTTCCATCTTTCTGAGGTCGGTAAAATGAGGACACAGATCGTTGGGGGCAATATGCTGACTTTGTAAACTGCTTAGAGAAGGCTGTAAAGCATTGCGAAGTGGTATATAAGTCTAAGTGCTATTGCTATTTAAGATCACTGTGGGAACTTGGGAGTCTGTAATACTTCCTTCTCCTGAGATAAACAAACAATCTTTCATCAGTAACATGTTTTGCAAGTTAGATACCTGTAAGCAAAAAAAAAAATGTTTCCCATTAATGATACCTTTTTACAATAGTGGCCTGCCTCTTTTTTGTCCAGGCAAGCAGTAGTGTAAGTATTACACCACAACTTCCTATTGTGTGATGACTCCGTGGTTGAGCACATGTTTAGAATGACGATCACTGTTTTAATCCATGATGACTCCAGTTGACAAGGAGATAAGAAAAAAATAAGCTGCTGCTAATCAGAGTAGATGATTAAATAAATCTAATGGCTAAACAGTCTGGATTTTTGTAAGTTTCCTATGCCGTTATTTCCATTTGGAACGCCTGTCTTCTCTGTTATGTCATTAGTAAGGAGATATATTGGACCAATTATCTACCATATTCCATTGGGAAGAGTTGTTAAAATATCACTGATCATTGCAAAATTTAAAAAGCTGTGATCTTCCTAAAAACAAAACTAGCTTTTTGAGATACCTGTGGATATTTTTTCTACTTTTAGTAGAAAAAAGTGTGAAGAGTTATTTCCTTAATGTAAGGAGCCATGTATAAATACGCTAAAAATGAAAAAGGATTTTTAAGGTACGTTGTACCATGTATTGAACATATGTTTTCTCTTTCATAAATGCATTTAGTTTAGCCCAACGGTGTCAAACTCTTGGCGTCACATTGCGTCACATGACGTATCACAATGTTTTTGTTGTGTCTCGTCCGATCTCACCACAGCCGGGGTCTTCTTATCTGCTTCTGAACACGGAGGAATGTCCTAGTATGCCTCCCGGCCCCAGCCCTGGCTCCATGCCCAGACAGGCTGAAGAGGAGGAAATACCTCCAACCCCCAGCTCTGGCTCCATGCCCAGGCAAACGGAGCAACTAGACCCCTCCCCCTCCTCCACAGCATGTGAGCCTGAGGGAGGTCAATTGCCAACAGCTGCCGACTGGAGTGACCCTCGCGTCAGAAGACTTGATAGGCGGAGGCAACAGAAGGAAGGGAGGGGCAGGCCTGGATAAGTGCTGAGTCATGGAGCCACACCCCATGGCCTATATAAAGGATCTGCTTTCTGGCATTCTCTGAGTCAGGCAAAGTCTAAACATATCTTGCTGAAGTCACTTTCTGGTCTCCTGCCTGCCCTGAGGACTTTGCTAGGACTTTGGCAGAGCTGCAGAGGCACGCCTGATTCGGATTTCCCTGACCCGGCCGTCAGCGGAGGAGTGGGACATGACAGTTTTTTCCCTTCACGGAGCTGGGGTGGGTGTGGTCTGTAGGTGATGCATCCAGCCCACGTGCTGCCAGTTTGACACCCCTGGTTCAGCCCATTCTAAAGTTCTTAAATCGCCATAGATGATATTAAAAAGATGACACTAGTGGTTTGGGTTACTTGTTTAGTGACCTATTTGTTTAGTGACTTGTTCTTTCTCCCAGGGAAAATCAATATTGTTATCAAAGTTTGAGGGTCCTTGGTGGTCTCTGAGCTTTCTTGCTTTCTTGCAGACGTTTCATTATCCAAACTAAGTAACATCATCAGTGCTAGTAAGGAGTGCTGTTTGTTGTCAGTTTATATTCTAGTGCAGGGGTGTCCAACTCAAGGCCCGTGGGCCGGATGCGGCCCGTGGGGTTCTTAGATCTGGCCCGTGGGGCCACCTTGGAAACAGCAAAGGACCGTCCTGCGGTACCTCTGCTAGTGAGAATGGAGCTGGAGGGGGTGCATATTAGTATTAGTGGGGGTGGTCTTAGAAATTCTTTGGTTGGGTTGTTTGCTATTGGCTTCTTTGGCAGTTTCTTCATTGTTGGTTTGGCATTAACCTTAGAATTAGGGTCTTTGGTCTTTTTGTTCCTTTTTGGGCTGGGTGTCTTTTTTATTTATTTATTTATTTATTTATTTATTTATTTATTTATTAAATTTTTATACCGCCATTCTCCCGAAGGACCCAGGGCGGTGTACAGCCAAAAGATAAAAAACACAGAAATGTACAATTAAAACGACAATTTAAAACCGAGCATATTTAGAAAAAATGGCCACATTTAAAAGTTTAAAATTTAAAATTATAAACCATATAATAATAAAACCCCAGTTAAAATTTTAAAATATTAAGAATATTAAAAGTATTATAAATATTAATATTATGCCAGTCCTGCTTGAATAAATAAATGCGTTTTCAGCTCACGGCGAAAGGTCCGAAGATCAGGCACTTGACGTAGTCCAGGAGGAAGTTCGTTCCAGAGCGTAGGAGCTCCCACAGAGAAGGCCCTTCCCCTGCATAGACTTTTTGCATAGTCTATAGCAGTGATGGCTAACCTTTTTGCCATCGCGTGCCAGGAGCAGGGTTGAGTGGGTCACGTGCACGTGTGCCCGCACCCGCCCTGCCCCCATGCATGTGTGTGTGACCCTCCCGCTCCTCTTACTCCTGGCACACGATGGCACAGTAGGCCCGTTTTTTACTCCAGATGTTGGCAGAGGGGCCGTTTCCAGCCTCGGGGGGGAGGCTGTTTTCGCCCTCCCCAGACTCCTAGAATGGCTCTGGCAGCTGGGGAGCGAAAAAAACGGGCCTTCCCACCCCCACCCCCCCAAGGTCCTTTGGAGGCAGGTAACGGCCTGTTTCCCTACTTCTGGTGGGCCCAGAAGACCTGAAAATCGGCTGGCCGGCACGCATGCACGCGCCAGAGCTGAGCTTGTGTGCCCACCGATACGGCAGGTGGCACGCGTGTCATAGGTTCACCATTATGGGTCTATAGATATGCTCATCCAAACAGAAACCCAAACATGAGGAGCAACTTCTCTTAATTAGGTATAGGTTTCCTATACCTGGTATAGGTATTATTTGGTATTATTTTAAGAGACTAAGAAGGAATTATACAACAATGGATTCAGTACACCAAGGTACAGACGGTCCCAAATGCGAAAGAGTTAGCAGTTAATTTTGACAGGCAAGAACAAATGCTTATAATGGATGAAAAATTGCTTTCTGTTTCCCAATTTTATTGGGAGTAGGGTTTTCTTTTCTTTTTGTGCTGGTTTGGAAAAACAAGGGTTTAAAGGATTATGGAAGGAATGCTGGTATTCCAGAGTGACATCCAATATTACTAGTTTATTGACCATAAACTATAAGTAATTGCTTTTTTGGGAGGGGGGGCAGGTAAGAGGAGATTTCTTGGCGTAGTTGAAAATGCTCTGATTTCCCACAAAAGAAATCTCTTTGCTGCTAGAAAATATGGCCCTTTGCTTCTCTCCCGCCTTTATTGTGATTTTCTTTGAATCTTAAGAGGTTGCAATGGGGGCTTCCATGAAAAAAATAAACATGTATTTTTATTGGCAGTTAAAGATGGGCATTTTGTTCTTGCTGACCCATAAATTTGAAAGTTACTGTTTTTGTTTTAGAAGTGTTCTGGGAATATTTGTCAAGCAGTTTTATTTTCGAAACTGAAAAGACTGGCTTGCTAATTTTTTATTGAGAAATCCTCAACAGCGAGATCATAGTCTCAATAAAAATGAAGATATAAATTCAGCTGAAACTTGTGACGAATGGCTTTGACATCTACCAAGGCTTCTCTTAAGTACTTTTCTTCTGCTGTTGGAATAAAAAATGCCAGCATGTGGTAAGAATAGAGACAATTAAAAAAGCTATATTACTTGCTTTCCAGTAAATGGACCTCATAGGTCACTGGATGATCTGGTAACAGGAAATCATAGTTAAGTTTAAAAAAAAAAAAGCTGGTTTCAAAACATTGAATCTTAAGGTGGGTGAACTATTGCCCTTGTTGTAACAGACTATCTTTTGTTTCCCCTTCTAGGAGGAAGGGTGGAATTTTAATTGACTGCTGGTTCTGTGTGTAGGTAGATTTGGAAAATGTTTACAGTTTATCAAAGCACATTAATGACTTAACCATTTGGTACAGAAATGTATTTTTTAATTTTCACAAAGAGCAAAAGATACCGTGTTTCCCCGAAAAATACGACCCTGTCTTATATTTTTTTGAACCCTGAAATAAGTGCTTGGCCTTATTTTGGGGGAAGTCTTATTATTTTGGGGCACGTGGAGCAAGATGGGGCTCCTCTTGCTATCTTACCTAATTTCCAGCTCTGCATTTAAATATTTTCGGGGGGAGACTTATTTTAGAGCATGCGCTCAAAAGCCCGATTGGGCTTATTATCAGAGGATGTCTTATTTTTGGGGAAACAGGGTAATGGGGAAAATGATCTATTGGGGACAACAGTAGATGTTGTCCCACTCTTTGGGGTTCTCCAGAATACGTCATCCACTGTGGGGTGCTATAAAGAAGAAGAGGCATTTGTATTTATTAGTTTATCAAACATGTACAAGATAGCAGGTATAAATAAAAACATGGATATGAATGAAAGAAATGACTACAAATAAATGGGGGCCAGAGGGAGTGGGGGCGGTAGGCACGCTCATGCGCTTATGCACACCCCCTTTATGGACCTTTTAGGAATGGGGTGAGGTCCACGGTAGACAATGTAAGGTTGAAGCTGTGAGGGTTTGAGGCTGTAACAACAGAGTTGGGTAAAGCATTCCAGGCATTGACCACTCTGTTGCTGAAGTCATATTTTCTGCAATCAAGTTTGGAGCAGTTTACCTTGAGTTTGTACCAATTGTTTGCCCTTGTATTATTGAGGTTGAAGCTGAAGTAGTCATTGACAGGTAGGACCATTGTAACGGATAATTTTGTGTACTGTGCTTAGATCGGACCGCAGGTGGCGCAGTTCCAGATTGTCCAAGCCTAAAATTTCAAGTCTGGTGGCATAGAGAATTCTATTGTGAGTAGAAGAGTGAAGTACCTCTGGACCTGCTCAATCGTATTAATGTCCAATATGCCAAGAAAGAGAGAATGCCCCCCCCAAAAAAAATTAGGGCAGAGGTAGCTCATCCTCCGTACCTCTTGTTCTTTGTAGCACCCCACAGTGGATGAAGAATTCTGGGGAACCCCAAAGAGTGGGACAGTTTGTTGGATCCAAAGTATCTATTGTGGGTTTTGTTTTTTTCCCAATAGATCATTTTCATCGTTATCTTTTGCTCTTTTTGGAATCTACAAAGTAAATTCCTGTACCAAATGGTTAAGTCATTAATGATCTTTATTTTATAATTTAATCTCCAACCGTTCTTATAGACTGAATGCCTTTATTAGTAGCAAGTATAATTGGTGTCAGGTTCAGAAACAAAGACCACCCCTCTGCTTCCAAAACAAAAGCCAATCTGTTTCTCATAACCCCCACCCACCCCCCCAAAAAATTCACAAGCTCCTGATCCTGGCAACACACAAAAAAAGTAAGCAAATCCAGAAAATACATTTGGGTATTACTTAGTAAATCATCAGGCTAAATATATGATATTATCTTGTAATTGAATGTCCTTCTTGCAGTTTCTCTGCTGATCCATAGGGAGCATCTGCTCATCTCTACTTCATAACTTGTTAGTGGTTACATATTTTTGCATGCAAATCATGACTGAGATTTCAAGGCTGCAGTCCTGTGGCTTGTCAGACTTAATACAGAGAATTTGTTTGTAAGAAACCCAACAATCAGCAATTCATAGAGCTGTGAGCAAGTTAATGATGAGGTTGTCATTATTTCTTCCCAGTTTCATGTTTTACATATTATATTTACTTATCTGCAGCATATGTAATAATGTCCTTATTATCATAATTCAGTATAATTCAGTATAGAACTGTGATGGGGAACCTATGATACATGTGCCTAAAGTGGCACGCGAAGCCATGTCACCCAGCACATACGGCCTGGCCTATTGTCTTTCGGGTTTCTGGAGTGCATGCGCGTGTGATGATTACCTGTCCTTCGCGTGCATGGCAGTGCCAAAAAACGGTATGCGCATGCGCACCAGCCAGCTGATTGTTGTGTGCGCATGCGTACCAGAACTCGGAAGTTTGGCTTTTCCGGAGCACAATCCCTTTGCGTGCACGGCAGTGCCGAAAACCAGCCTGCACATGCACACCGGCCAGCTGATCGTTGGGCACATAGAACCTGGAAGTTCAATTTCTCCAGAGCATGATCCCTTCATGCACGTGGCAGTGCAGAAAACCGGCCTGCACATGCGTGCTGGCCAGATGATCATCGGGCGCACTAGAACTCGGAAGTTCGGCTTTTCCGGAGCATGAGCCTAATGAGTGTGCGCATGTGCACGCAACGTTTTTGCACGACCTTTTAGGCACTCAGTGCCTAAAAGTTACAAGGTTACAAGATGGTAATAGTGCTTCAAGATCTGGATTGTTAAACTGGCCATGAATCTCAGCTCAAGGTAGAAAAAGGCAATGATGAACCATGGCCCAAATTGTTGACTGCAGGGATTGGTCCAGGCAGTTGCCAAAAGTCGAGACTGACTCAAAAGCACCAAAAATATGGCTTTCAGTTAATGCAGTGTCCTTGCTAAATTTCAGAGAAATGTATCTATACCAGGGGTGTCAAACTCGCATTGTCACGGCGGCATCACATGACGTAGCATGACTTTTTTCCCTTTTGCTAAACTGGGTGTGTGGGCGTAGCCAGCATGTGACGCATCTGCCCGTGGGCCGCTAATTTGAGAGCCCTGATCTATACCATTTTCATTCACACTTGCAAAGTTGCCACATATGGGGTCAGTCAGTTGGTTATTGTCAATATGCCTTAAATAAGAATTGTGAAACTCATGGCGTTTGCAAGCAAGTAAATGGCTTGCCACACTGAACAAGGCCCATTTATGAACAGAGCTACAGATTTTACACAACAGGCTAGCATTTTGTATTACAAATAGTTGATTGAGTGAACAATATGATTAATAGGACCCAGTACTGTAAAGAATTCATTGCCGAAGTTCTGCTTTCACTGGGAAATTCCCCATGCATAGTTCAGGGTATCAACAGTTGCATCATATCAATCGTTGAACAATAGTATGATCTGTTTCACTGCACTGACTTAATTATGACGCTTGTAATTTCTTGGGGTCTGTAGCAAATATTTGGCAAACTGGACAATTAAAGAGACAGATCCATTTTTTTCTGTTCCCCTATGTAGACTCCCCTACTTATATTCTCTTACGATATAGCTGCTGCTTCCTTGTAAGTTAATTTTGGTTTTTAGTAGATGGCAACATTCATTTTAACATGTTGAACAATTCAGACATGTGGATGCCTTGACTTATGACTAAACGTCTGGTCCCAATTGTAGTTATAAGTCAAGGACTACTTGTATCAGTGAAAATTCCTTCCTCACAATAATCAAAGAACTTATTATCTGCTGCCAGATTCTTCTGATTGAAATACTAATATTAATAGTCCATCTAAGTTGTCTACACTATTGACTGATTAGGAGGGATATTCTGGATTTTGAAACATGAATCTTTCCCACCTCTGTTATGAGACACACAGCCTGAGTTGGTCTGTATTACAAAATGTCTATTGTTTACTCTTTATCTTTCCTTTGCATTGACCTGATCTTTGAATGACCTATAGAAATTTTGGGCAAAAGATGCTCAGATCATATAAGTGCTATTTTAGATTTATAGATTTAACAGTAGACACAGAAACACTCCTGATCTTGACCCACAGCAATGATAGCAAATATGACACCAAATTTCTGCAGATAGCTAGGTAATCACAATTATCTATGGGAATAGATAACCTTAGTTTATTCAATCCAAGTTGAGATCCCATGACAGCAGCTCTTAATAAAGTAGGAAATCTATGGGAATAGATAACCTTAGTTTATTCAATCCAAGTTGAGATCCCATGACAGCAGCTCTTAATAAAGTAGGAAATCTATGGGAATAGATAACCTTAGTTTATTCAATCCAAGTTGAGATCCCATGAGAGCAGCTCTTAATAAAGTAGGAGAGAGTGAACACATGGAGGTCTGTGAGGGACTGATGTGATTTGAGCAATTCAGTGCGAGTATCTATCAAGAATACTTCCAATTAATATAATCAGTCAGTACTGTCAACTTTCCAAGTAGTACTTCTGTTAAATTCTCCACAGTGCTTATTATGTAATAGTAAACATTTGGAATTCTTTGCAAACAAAGGTCCAATTGTTTCTTTGGATTTTTTATATTAAGCTGAAATTTCTGAAATTTCGATAACCATATCAACAATTGTGCATTCTGTATTTATGCAGATGTGGTGTTATTGAATATCCGTGATGGCGAACCTATGGCATACAAACCTATGCCATAGGTGCCACGCGGAGCCATATTGGTGGGCACGTGAGCTCAGCTCCGGCCAGCTTTTGGGCCCACTGGAAGTCGGGAAACAGGCCATTTCCGGCCTCCAGAGGGCCTCCAAGGGGGTGGAGAAGGCCCGTTTTTTGCTCTCCCCAGGTTCCAGAGCCTTACTAGGAGCCTGGGGAAGTCGAAAATGGCCTTCCCCACCCCCCCAGAGGCCCTCTGGAAGCCAAAAACGGGCTGGTTCCTGATTTTTGGTTCTACTGGAAGTCGGCAAATGGGCTGTTTCCGGCCTCTGGAGGGCCTACGAGGGGGGTGGGGAAGGCCGTTTTTGACCTCCCCAGGCTCCTAGAAAGGCTCTGGAGTCTGGGGAGAGCAAAAAACGGGCCCACTGGGCCATTGCATACCAAAAACGGCTGTGTGTGTATCATAGAATTACGGGTGTGGGTGCGCGTGACCCCCACACACACACATACACACTTCCCCCACTTTTGGCACGCAATGGCAAAAAGGTTAGCCATCACTGCCGTATATAGCCTTGAATTCCCCCTTCCAAAGTTATGTTTGTAAACTTAGCTTAAACTTCAGCAGCTATGTATGTTGCTTGGCTTTTGTATATTTTAACATACAGCTGGAATGCATATGAAATTGTTGACTCCACCTGAAAACAACTGGGAGGTAAAATGAGAAAACTTCCTGCCAGAGATAAACATTAACAACGTGAGCTGTTAGCTCTTGAACCAACTTGTTCCATCTTGCAGAGCGTGTGAGTGACATGTGGAAGCATAAAAGTGCTCATCTTATGCTTCCTGCCAACTCATACTGGAATTTATTTCCAGTTGTCCCTGGATATTTCTGGCAAAGGATAATCTCAGTCAGTTAAAAATGGAACAGTAGGGATTTTTCACTAGCTGTTTGTCCCCGCCCCCCTTTTCTTCCCAAAAGGTTGCTGAGGGTACTGGGGGAAAATGTAATGATCAACATTACTTTGAGCCAGACCTGTCTGTCTGGATGTCGGCTGTGGTGCCAACTGAGTCATCAAAGTTTTCCAAATCTGACCTAATGGTTTTCTTCTGTTTGTAAAACTAACCTGCTTAACTGCTTTATGTTCTTCCTTTTATTTATTTAAACTCTCTGTTTATCCAATTATCCATATAAAATAATGCCAAATTCTGGTGGTATAAAGAAGGCATATATGCAGGTGACAAGTAATACATTTAATTAATTTCCTATCTTTAAAAAAAAAACTTAAAATCAGAGTGTTTTTCTTTTCTTAAATACTTCTGGGTGTTTTTGCTGATTGTGAAGACTACCATAAAGCTCACAGATCGGTATGATCCCCGCAGGCATTATGTTCCAAAAGGCATTCATGGCATCTCAGAATTTCAGTTCTTTTTTTAATGCAAATGTCAGAAAAATCATTTGAAATTGACATAAGACTTTGTAGGGGATCAACGCATCTTCTGTGATCTGATGATTTCCCCGAATCATTAAACCGTAGAGAGGGTACGCTGGAGACTATAGGCCGTGACCTCCTCAATCACATCATTGATCTTCAGACCACCAATTGGCATTGAACCAAAAATCATGGTTTACAAACCAGAATCAAAAAAATCACATTATCCTTTATTCCAGTGCACGAACACAGCCACGCATGATGGCTAGGTTCACACTACTGCTCGTTTGTATAGCTGCTTCAGCTGGATGCGGAAAATAGATAGAATTCTTTATTGGTCAAGCGTGATTGGACACACAAGGAATTTGTCTTTGGTGCATATGCTCTCAGTGTACATAAAAAGAAGGAAAAATACATTCATCAAGAATCATAAGATACAACATTGATAGTCATAGGTTATTAATAAGCAATCAAATCATACTAGGAAACAAAACAATATAAATTGTAAAGATACAAGCAACATGGTTATAGTCATAAGTGGAAGGCGATAGGTAATAGGAAGATTGAGAAGAATAATAGTAATACAGTCTTAGTAAATAGTTTGACAGTGTTGAGGGAATTATTTGTTTAGCAGAGTCGGGGAAAAGCTGTTCTTGTGTCTAGTTGTTCTGGTGTGCAGTGCTCTATAGTTCATTTTGAGGGTAGAAGTTGAAACAGTTTATGTCCAGCATGTGAGAGGTCTGTAAATATTTTCATAGCCCCTTTTTGACTGGTACAGTATACAGGTCCTTAATGGAAGGCAGGTTGGTAGCAATTTTTTTTTCTGCAGTTCTAATGATCCTCTGAAGTCTGTGTTTGTCGTGTTGGGTTGCAGAACCAAACAAGACAGTTATAGAGGTGCAGATGACAGACTCAATAATTCCTCTGTAGAACTGAATCAGCAGCTCCTTGGGCAGTTTGTTTAGAACTCATAGGCAGTTATGATGCTAGATATCGTCTTTATAAGGCATATTTAGTATTATTCCATGGTCCTAACATACCCAAACATTAATAAATCATCCGGCATGACTTGCACCATGGAAAGAGATGTTTTATCATTATGGATTCTCACATACCTAGTATGCATGTTGAATAATTTCAGACTAGGAGTGGTATTCAGAATAATATCTTGCCCTTTTTTTGCTGATAATTACAGATAACATGTGCAGATTGGCTTAGCACTCATTGCCATCATCCCATGCAATTTTAATTTATCCAGCGTGCATGTAAATGCTCCTAATTTGGGAGTATCAGATCTTTGGGTCCACCAGATCCAAAGAGGGCTACCATCTTTGCTGACATATGGGGGAACCAATTGTGAAAGTCTTGTAACAGCTTCATCATATGATTGGCTATGGAAGACTCCAGCTATGAAGAAGAAGACATTTCAGAGCATGCCAGGGTCCACAAGTGGCACCTAGTGGCAACTCTTTAAAGCAGCTGCATCCTTTCTCAATATCATGCGTCTGTCATGCACAACTAAAGTGGAATCCTGGGGGGAAAAACACATTTGGTTTAAGGCAGGGGTGTCAAAATCAAGGCCCGGGGGCCAGCTCTGTCCCACAGGGTACGTAGATCTGGCCTGTCGGGCCACCCTGGAAACAGCAAAGGACCAACACGCGGTGCTTCTGCCAACAAAAATGGTGCTTGGGAGGGCCATGTGAGGCGCTTGCGAGCTCTGTTTTCACTGGGTTGCAGGAGGCCGTGGCAGCTGAAAACAGAGTTAAAGAGTTTGTTTTTGCTGGCAGAGCACTTGGGCCACCACAGGCGCCCTCGACATGTGTAACATCGAGCTGGGAACGCCCACCCCTGGCCCCCGGAGGTTAAATACAACCCTGATGCGGCCCTCAATGAAATCGAGTTTGATACCCCTGGTTTAAGGAGTTACAAACTTATCAGCAATTATATGTTCTGATGGAATCTTTTGTCTTTGAATCTAAAGTCTGTTCATTATAGAAACAATGATTGAAGTGGTGTGAAGGACCCGTTTTGCATTTAAACTCTGAGTCTTCACTGCAATTGAGAGATCAGTTTTAATCTCTCATATTTAAGCCACCATTTCTAAATTCTGGGAGAAAATGGAACATATATTTTTTTATCATAAGCATTTATTTAACTTTCCAATCCTTTATTTTATAAGTGTCTTTATTTTCCAGGAAGGAAAGAAGAAGTTTGACAAAGAGAGTGAAAAGTATTATTCCATCCTAGAGAAGCACTTAAATTTATCAGCTAAGAAAAAGGAGTCACACCTGCAAGATGTAAGTTTTTGCAACTGGGATTTTGTATTTTCAAATTTAAAAGGAGCAAAGCAAAAGATATGAAACATGCTTGTTTTATGCAGAGCAGAAATGAAAGTATTTTATTATGTAAATAAATATATGAGGTCAAAGTGATGTTGTTCTCAAAGGAGAGTGTTTGTCTGTTTTAATAATTTAAATATGAGCCCAACTGTGTTTCTTTTATGACCCAAGATATTTAAGCTCTGGATTTAATATGTTTTTCCTTCATGTTGTCTGACAAGCTATTGAAGAAAGATTAATGAATTTAAAAGAAGTAATATACAACGATTATTTGTCAGACAAAAGTTAGGCCACCTCATGTCACTTAATTTAGGGTTGAAAGACAGGGATGCACAAAGACATGTTTAGATTTGAAAAATATTTTGAAACAGAATAGAATAGCAGAGTTGGAAGGGACCTTCTCAAACAATTTTTGTTTCAAACAAAACTTAACATCAGATTTAAGTATTTGAAACAAAACTACTATTCATTGTGGAATATTGATGTCATTTTTAGTAATTATTCAGATTAGTAGCGGTGCTTGGTCTAGTATCTGTCTCCATTATTTTTTTTCAGCTGTTACAACAGGAGAGTATAACAGCAAGTAGAAAAATCACCAGATTATTCCTATTTCCTGTTATTCATTGTCAGACTTTCAAGTTTCATAGCCCACTGAGGATTCTAGAATGTTGCCCACAGACGCACCCACTCATTCCAAAAAGTGGGGGTGGGAGAGTGTTGGGTAGGATATGACTGTCATAAGTCTTTAACTTTTTTATTATTTTTGTTGTGCTTTGCAATTTTTTTTAACGATCTATTCCTCAAGAACATTATCATCCTCCACTCCTTATAAACACCCTTCAGTCTGGTTCCTCGGGAATACATTTCCATCATCTATAGCAGGGGTCTCCAACCTTAGCAACTTTAAGACTTGTGGACTTCAACTCAAAGCTCAAAGCCAGCTCAAAGCAAAGCTGGCTGAGGGACTCTAGGAGTTGAAGTCCACAAGTCTTAAAGTTGCTAAGATTGGAGACCCCTGATCCACAGGGTGAAACTCAACATTTATTCTAGTATGATCTATTCTAGTATGATGTCATCCAGTTGCTTTGCAAATACGCTTCACCCTCCCTGATCACTGGCTGTTCTGAGAAACTGGAAATCCAACATACAGGTAGTCCTTGAATTACAACAGTTCGTTTACTGACTGTTCAAAGTTACCAAGGCACTGAAAAAAAGTGACTTACCACCATTGCAGCATCCCCACGGCTAGGCAATCAAAATTCAGACACTCTGCAATTGACTCATATTTATGATGGTTGCAGTGTTCCGGGGTCATGTGATCACCTTTTGCAACCTTCTGACAAGCAAAGGCAATGGGGAAGCCAGATTCTCTTAACAACCGGGTTACTAACTTAACAACCATGGTGATTCACTTAAGAAATGCAGCAAGAAAGGTCATAAAAGGAAGAAAAACTCAGTTAACAATTATCTCGCTTAACAACAGAAATTTTGGGCTCAATTGTGGTCATAAGTCAAGGACTATCTCTACCTAGTAAGTAGACTGGTTTATACCAGCAGTCACCAACTGGTGGTCCGTGGACCACTGGTGGTCCGTGAGAAAATGTTGGTGGTCCTCAGAAAAATTATTTGCATTTTTTATATTGCACTAAATACTACTTGTCTTTTTAAAAAATGCATATTAGTGGTCTGCAGGATTTAAAATTATGAATTTAGTGGTCCCTTAGGTCCGAAAGGTTGGTGACCCCTGGTTTATACCATGCTTTTCGGTGCATCGAACATCAAAATTGTCCTTCATATTTGCCAGATGTTCTCTAAGGCTGCTAAAGGGTTTTTTTTTGTGTATGTGTGTGTGTGTGTGAGATTAAAGGAACTTTATCTCAATAGGCAGTTACCCAAAGACAAAGGAAGTTAATTGCATATAAGTCCTCCGGATGTTTATTGAATGATCTTACTAGTACTAGTAAATACTATTGATTCAATGGGATTTGTAAAAGTACCTGTCTTTGGCTTTGGACCAGTAAAAATTCCCTATGTATTATTACTTACTTCTTTGAAAACTTTGCTTTATAAATCTTGACTGCAATAAATGGTTTATAGACTGACATTTTTTAAAAAAGTAATTTTTATTAAACATGTTTTAAAAAACAAAAAAGAATCTTTAACCATTTTTTCTTTCCAACAATTTTGCATTGGTAAAACATTTCTTATCCATTTTTCTCCCTTATTTCAATGTATCCTTTATACATATAATTCTAATATTAATTTATTTACATATATACATATAAATAAGTGTACACAATTTCATTTCTACAATCTGCATTTTTTGTTTCCTCTTATTTGTTATTACTTTTCTACTCCTATATCTTCCTTATTTGATCTTTCCTTGCCTTTTATCTCTCTTCTCTAACCATTCATATCATTTATCCCACACTATATAATATTCTGTTTCCTCTTTTTCTTGTATTTCCTTTGTAAGTTTGTCCATTTCTACACATTCCAAAACTTTTCTAATCAAATTATCTTCGGTTGGTATATTATTGTTTTTCCAATTCTGTACGTACATTATTCTTGTTGCTGTGATAATATGAATAATTAAATATTGTATTTTTATAAGACCCTGAAGAGATAACCAAACAACATGTAGAGATGAAGCCAAAAATATTTTTATTAGATTTTTAGACTGTAATTTTATCTATATTTTATCGGTTATCCATATTTCACTGGCTAAATTTTAGATGTGGTTGTAGAATTCATGTACATTCATGAGGGATCATATATTTCTGTTTAATTTCTTTCTTTATAATCCTTTCCATTATACTTCTGAATCTAAGTTCTAATAATGATTCCTGATTGATCATTATTTACATTTGATAGATAGATAGATAGATAGATAGATAGATAGATAGATAGATAGATAGATAGATAGATAACACATGATTACAAAATGATCCTTTACTCACTTTTAACACAGTCTAGAGTTCTATAGTGCTTTTTCTTGTTCTTTTCCATAAGAGGAATGTATTTTGTCTAACTATTAATTTGAGTTTGATCTAACTGACTCCACTCTTTAACATAATCATTTATGTTCTGGATCGGAGAAAATACTAAGTAAAACTAAGATGCATCAGAAGCAACCTCTCCCCTCCCAAAACTAAGAACTATTTCTTGCTCTCATGGTTTTTTTAAGAATAGTTCTCAGACCAAATAATTCATCATGTCTGAAACCAAGAGTGAGTTTTCTGTAGCAACTCTGTGATTAGATCATTGAATTTCCTTCCATGGAAATATGAATCTCAGATGATTGTATACTTTGCAGTGCATAGATTTTCATGCTATTCCTGTAGATTTTTTTTTTATTTGAAAAAAAAAAAGAAACAATTTGCTTCTCCTAATCCAGTAGAATACCTAAACATGAGAATTTATTGTGTGCTTACTTTTTATAGGATATATTGAGTCAATATGGAGCTTCTGTTTCAGAAGACTTTCCTGATGCAATTATAACAATACTAATAGGATAAATTGTATTTTTTTACAATCATTTTATGTTTCAATTTTAGGCAGATACCCAGATTGACAGAGAACATCAAAATTTTTATGACGCATCATTAGAATACGTCTTCAAAATCCAAGAAGTGCAAGAGAGAAAGAAGTTTGAATTTGTTGAGCCTGTAAGTTTTAATAATGCTATTTGATATAACAAAAATATCTCTAAATCATGGGTGTCAAACTCACATTGTCACGGCGACGTCACATGACGTATCAGGATTTTCCCCCCCTTCATTAAACCAGGCGTGGCCAGTGTGTGACCCATCTGCCCTGCAGGCCAGGAGTTTGACATGGCCCTGCTCTAAATAGAGACCAAGATAGAAATAATTCATAGGATTGACTGATTGATATGCTACTTTTCCATAACATCCATTCAAACATCCTATCTTCAAAATATTTTCATATTTATTTATCTTATAGTAAACCTCTGTTTATTAATTCTGGAATCTCTGTGAACAGTACCGATGAGATTGGATTGGTCTCTCCTGCCAGCAAGATTGGCTTCCATAGGAAGAGGAGTGATTTTCTATATAGAAGCGGTCTCCATGTAGAAAATCACTCTTCTTCCTACATGGAAACCAGGGGTGAAATCCAGCAGAAATTTTGAGTAGTTCGGAAAACTGGCAAATACCACCTCTGGCTGGTCCCAGAGTGGGGTGGGAATGGAGATTTTGCAATATCTTTCCCCCAGGAGTGGGGAGGGAATGGGGATTTTGCAGTATCCTTCCCCTGGAGTAGGGTGGGAATGAAGATTTTGCCGTATCCTTTCCCTGCCATGCCCACCAAGGCACACCCACAGAACCAGTAGTAAAAAAAATTGAATTCCACCACTGATGGAAAACGCTTCTGGACTTTGTACTTGATGTGGAAAAAAATGAAACTTTGATTTTGGGTTTTACCAATTAGATAGATTTGTTGTTATAGAAATGGCTAGTATATATTATTATGGAAAAGTAAAAAGTTGAGGTTCAATGTTGATGCTTTATTCAACTGCAACAGAGAGAATCGGAAGTCAATGCTTTTTTTTTCTTTTCTTCCTCCCTTCCTCCCTTTTCTTTACCCTTTTCCTCCCCACTGTATCTTATTATTTGTATTTTTGTATTTTATTTTATAATTTAATTTTTTTAAAAAAATTAAAAAGGAAGAGGAGTGATTTCCCTCCACCAGGCCCTTCCCTCCCCCCCCACCCCACATATACCTTCAAAAATCTGAAATGGAAAATCAAGAGAGGAGTAGACTCTCCTGTTGTATAAGGATCACTTTGAGTAAGTGGAAATCTTGTCACATTAGTTTGTATTGTGCTCCTTTTTTTTTTATTCTTAGCATTCTTTCTTTCATTATACAGAGTTCCTTGGCAGAAAAATGACAGGCATCATTACAAATTTGGTTCGTTTTGTTTTAATATCAAGCCATGTTTAATGCCATGCACAGTGCAAGTTTATTTTAAATTTAAATTTAATTGAAATTTAAACTGTCTAATCACAACATTTTGTGTTTCCCCCCCCCCCCAAATTATAGTTCAGGGGTGTCAAACTCAAGACCCATGGGCTGTATCCGGCCCATGGAGTGCTTAGATCTGGCCTACAAGGCCACTCTGGAAACAGTGAAGGACCAGCCTGTAGTGCCTCTGCCAATGAAAAAGGAGCTCGGGAGGGCCTCATGTGGCAGAGCGCTCGGGCCTCCACAGGCACCCCTAACATGAGTAACATCAAGCTGGCCACACCCACCCTGGCCACGCCCGTCCGGCCCCCTGAGGTCAAACATAACCCTGATGTGGCCCTCAATGAAATCGAGTTTGACACCCCTGCTATAGTTCAACAAACTGAACTATGCTCCTTTTCCATAATATTCAACTTCCAACTCTGTTATTTTATATTTGTAAATGTGGATTGTAACATCTCAATTGAGCCAAAGTTGACTAGCGGTCAAGCTACCTAAATACTGGTTACCTTAGCAACAGCGGCAAGAAAGGTCATACAATAGGACATGTCTCAGTTAGCAATGGAAATGTTGGGCTCAATTTTGTTGTCGTAAGTCAAGGACTACCTGTATAAGCAAACCCCAGATGAAACATCTGAGAACAAACCACCAAGCTTAGAGAGCATCCGGACTCCACAAATTGAATTCTGATCTTCCTCTTCTTGATTCTTTTCAGAGCAGTCTCGGTGTAGCAAAATACATAAACTGAAACCATAAAATTTATGGCGTCAATGGCTGCATTGATGATAGCCCAGGTTCACAGGATATGGGTTTGATGAGCACAATAAGGGCAGCAATTACCAGTCTTCCTTACAAGAAACAAAAACAAGAAGCTATCTGCAAACATTAATTGCACAACAGCTAGTGATACAATTTCACCCTATAACCACTTTCAAGAGATCTCTTAACTATAGATGAGGATGTGTACTTAACCACTTTAGCTGATGTCTGACGATAAGTCTCTTTATAAACAGTTCTGTTTTATTAAGTAGAGCCACAAAAGATTACGAGCCATCTCGCCTATAACTATGCATCCCCTGATCGTTGCAATCGTATAAAATTGCGCTTTTGAAAAACCTTGGATTTGAGTTAATAAGTAATTAATGTGGTAATTAATCTATAGTGGCTCATTTGGAACTTGGTACTGCAACTGTGCAGTGATGAACATGCTTAATGTTTTGTTGGGGATAATTATATGCAGCTCCACAAACATTAACCTTTCTCTGAATCCCTAAATTAACCAGTTCAATAAATCAAAGTTTAACACAGCTGGAGCCATGAGTGCGCTAAGCAGCTTTAAGGCTCCGGCCAACAAAACATAGTATCTGAAAACCTCAAATAGTTGTGTATTTATTTTTATGTAGTGTTGTTGATCCTGGGATTGTTTGGTCATCTCATTCTCACAGGAAGACGATTTTGGTAGGAATTTGACCTCTACCCTTCAGTTCATCAGCCAAGCACTTATTATCTTCCTAGTTCCTTTAAATAAAAAAAAAACAGGGAAGAGAGAGAAAGAGAAAAAGTAACTGCTACCACAAAATAAATTTGAACAATCAAGTTTTAAACCAATGCGGTTAGTAATCTGGTAAGAGAGGAGAGGCAAGTGACTTTTGATACCCATTACTTTGTCAATAAAAAGTGGAATAGTTATCAAGAGTTACTTGGTATTGATCTGTGCATATGTTTTTTAGAAGGGGTAGTCTTAACAATTCAGTTTGCCTGTGAAGAAGAAATTTATTTGAGATGGTTTTGCTGAAGCTTGGGTGGCTCTTAAAGTTGTGGCTGTTTGTCCAGCAGCTTTTTCCAGTCTGGACATTCTTCAGATGTTTGGACTTTAACTCTCATTCCTTAGCCAACATGACTATTACTGTGGAATTGAAGCATCTGAGGAGTTGAAAATCCATAAATTTGAAGACTAAAAAGGGGAAACCCAATTATGTAATAGGTTGGGAACAAACAGCTCTTTTACGAGCTATGGTCTTCAACTTTCCAGAATTCCACAGCTGGCTCAGGAATTCCAGGAGTTGAAGTCTACAGGCCGTAAAGGAACCATACTTGCCCACCCCTGTAATCGGTGTTCTGGTATGGGAAGCTGATATCTTCTTTTTTTCCCTGAAAGCTGCCCTGCTCTGTTCTTAGGTCTCAGGGAAGCATTCCTACTATTCCTAGGACCTAAACTTCCTCCTTTAAAATGTGAAGTTGGTAGAAAATATTGTTTAAATGCTCTACAAGTTGTTTGTAGATGTGGGAGCCAGCCTGGCCTTTATAGCAACTAGGGTTGTCTGCAGAGGTGAGATTCACATAATTTACCTACCAGTTCGCCCACCACCGAAAATGTGAGTGTGCAGACGCGCACCTGGCCATCCGCGTATGCACTTTGTTCATGTGCGTGCCTTCCTCACATGCGCCCATCCTCAAAAATGTGCCTAAATAGACAGCATAGAGCCGGGGCGGGCCCACCGTGATTTCCGCTATCGGTTCAATAGAACCAGTCCAAACCGCTGAATACCATCTCTAGTTGTCTATCCAAGAATGCTACTTGATCCACCAAGAAGACTTCAAACAATGTAAAGAACATGCTGACCTGCAACTGTGTTTTTGAGTTGATGTTGCCATAAAAAATTGCTCAGACATTCGTTTCACTGAACATAGGCACTTTCTCCACAGTTTCTTGAACTAACTAATAGCAATAAGACAGATTACAAAATGCCAAGTTTTGATTCTCTGCGTTGGGACAGACGGTAGGGTGTAGCATAATGACTCTTTGAAGAAGCCTGATTACAGGGAGATAATATGTTCTTTTTCATTTCTGTGCACCTCATAAATGGCTGAGTTATTTACAGATGCAAGGGCAGGTAGTATCAGAATAAGTGAAGAATGAACTGGCTTGTGGAAATCAGTTTATACTCCAGCCTAGATAGCAATTTATAGTGCTTTGTGAAGGCTGAAGGATAGGATCATGGAGCTGATCTTCAGATAACTAGCAGTAGCATCTCTCTGAGGAAAATGGCAGCTGTCCCAACAATGCAGGTGGAGTGAAAGTAGATCCTTTTAGGCAGGGGTGAGCTGCTGGGGGTTTGCAGGGGTTTGGGAGAACCTCTAGCTAAGATTCTGTGCCATTCAGAAAACCCCCAAATCCCCCTCTTGGCTGACTCCGCCACTCCCGAGAGTCTCCACGCAGCCCGTTTTGGATAAGTGCAGGGTGCGAATGGAGGCTCGGGGAGGGTGAAAAATGGGCCTAGTTCGGGAAGGCCGGAAATAGGCCTCCAGAGCCTGGGGAGGCTGTTTTTGCCCTCCCGGAGACTCAGAGAAAGTCTCCATAGCCCAAGTAGGGCAAAAATGCACACACACACACACACACCCCGCTGTGGTGCAGGAGGCTGACTAGGCCACGCCCACCATGGCCATGCCTACCCAACAACCAGGCAGAGAACCCCTTGCTAAAATTTTTGAAGCCCATCCCTGCTTTTAGGTTATAGAAGCCATAAAATGTCCTAAGCCAAACCTAGGGTGACAATTAAACTAGCTAGCTGTATGTTGATCTAATACAGAGGTATTCTACATTTGATGGAGAATAATAGATTATCACTGGAGGTTTTCAAGAAAAGATTGAACAACCATTTTTCTGGAACAGTATAAGGTCTCCTGCTCAAGAAGGGAGTTGACTGGAAGACTTCCAAGGTCCCTTCCAACCCCGTTAATTCTATGTTCTATATTCTAATGGTATGTGCTTGAAATTTAAAGAAGTCAACAGATATCAGGAGAAGAAAAGAGGTCAAATGAATTCCCGGCTACAGTAGTTCATAATCACAACCTTTGTCAGAAATAATACAAAAGCCAGATTTATCCTTGTGAAAAATAAGGTCTAGCTGGTTCACCTTGAGGGCAGCCAGCTTGCTGACTCTGCCAGCAGACGCAACCATCAGCTTTTTAGGGGGGAAAAAATCATCTGAAATCACAATAGACAAAGGACATAAATGTTTCGGGCTCAGAGACATTAGAAAAATGAATCTTACCTGTTCATGGAAAATGATAGCGAGAATTTTTTATTTGAAAAAGATGAAGTTAGTTCCTTAGGATAGAGAGATGTCAGGAATGAGAAACTGTCTCTGGAGATTTATGTGGATCCGGTAAATGTTGGTAGGATGAACAAGGTAAACATTTTTACTTGGATGTACTGTACAAGATCACCATGTGGGTGGCTTCCTGGCCATCACTAGTACAGTTGAACATCTGGTGTTCTGCTGAAGATGAAGAGACCCTCCACACTCTGAGGCAGTTGTCCTAGATACCTAAGTGATTTACCACAAGATCACATCTGAAGAAGGTCAGATTCTGAGGAATTTTGTAATTAAGTCTGCAACAGATGAAAGGAAACTTAGTGAAAGAAATAATTAATGTGATCATCATTCCCTCTCTGACACCTTTTCCTACCGCCTACTTGAGCAGACATAGAGGGAAAAGAGGACCTGTTCACCCTTAGTTCCAACATCATCCTTCTGTATGCAGGAACTTCACTCTGTAACATCTGGCCATGGAAATCCTTTGTAGATGAATAACCCACAAGATGAGTAATGAGATAAATCTGCAAATGCTCCAGTCCTAGATATCAAGTACTAAGTGTACTAGAATTTGTGGATTTTTTTAGAGTTACAAGTTCTAAGTTATTTCTATAGAGATTGTCTCTGACCTATGCCGAATTTGTTTAATCTGAAGATTGTTGCTGCCTTCAAGATTAACATCTTGAAGACTAACATCTCTAGGATGGATAGATAGAAATTTCCAGACATGGAAATGTCCGGTCCTCCACATCAAGATACGTGACCGGAATTTAAGAGAGGAAAAACTGGGTTCCTCAGCACAGGTTTTCCTTGAGTTTAGCCCAAAAAGGAGCATTGAATCTAACTGGGAAGAAGCAGTTATGTGGAGGATATTGGTGGAGAATACTTGAAAAAAATCAAAACTGATTGGTTCACATATATAGCTAGGTTCATTCAACCATGCACCCAAGCAAACATTGGCTGCCAAGGGTGATTACAGTTACCTGCTTGCTCTGTTTGGCAAAGTTAAAGAGGTGATGTTGAATTGAAGAGCTGATATGTAAAAAGGTAGGAATTTTCAAGTTAATGCAGAGGCCTAAATCATTTAAAAGAATAATTAGAATAACAGAGTTAGAAGGGACCTTGGAGGTCTTCTAGTCCAACCCCCTACTTAGGCAGGAAACCATACACTACTTCAAACAATGGTTATCCAATTTCTTCTTAAAAACTGCCAGTGTTGGAGCATTTACACCTTCTGAAGGCAAGTTGTTCCACTGAGTAATTGTTCTAACTGTTAGGAAATGTCTCATTAGTTCTGAGTTGCTTCTCTCCTTGTTTAGTTTCCATCCATTGCTTCTTGTCCTGCCCTCAGGTGCTTTGGCGAATAGCTTGACTCTTTCTTCTTTGTGGCAGCCCCTGAGATATTGGAACATTGCTATCATGTCAACCCTAGTCCTTCTTTTCATCAGACTAGACATACCCAGTTCCAGCAACCATTCTTTGTATGTTTTAGCCTCCAGTCCCCTAATCTTCTTTATTGCTTTTCTCTGCACTCTTTCTAGAGTCTCAACATCTTTTTTCCAGTGTGGTGACCAAAACTGGATGCAGTATTGCAAGTGTGGTCTTACCAAGGCATTGTAAAGTGGTATTAACAGTTCACGTGATCTTGATTCTATCCCTCTGTTTATGCAGCCTAGAACTGTGTTGACTTTTTTGATAGCTGCAGCACATTGCTGACTCCTATTAAAGTGATTGTCCACTAGGACTTCAAGATCCCTCTCACAGTTACTACTATTGAGCAAGGTACCACATATACTGTACCTGTGCATTTTGTGCTCAAGTAGGTAACAGCTTGGGCCCTTATTGTGTCAACAAGAAGCCATTCATTCATCAAAAGAAAGCTGTGGATGCTACAGTGTTATAGATATTCTGCAGCAGGCACCTTTTACTTTTGCAGCAACACAAGATACTGTAAAATTTGCTAAAGCAGAGTTAACATTTTTAGGATGGGTAGATAGAAATTTCCAGACATGGAAATTTCCATCTCAGATCCATGGTTGCATCCAAAACACATCCGCTTAGAGGTATCCTCTTCCCCAATTTTTAAATATACAGTTGATGAGATGCTCGATGATAATATTGTGCTATATTTCCCAACATCCTTGAGGCCTTAGTTTCAAAAGACAGGCAATACTTTTGGGTAATATTTCCACAGAAAATGCTTGCTTATTTTCTAATTGATTGACTGATTGGCTCTCTTATCCACCACAACTGAGAAATTCTTAGAGGGCTGCAGTCATAATAATAAAATTTCCATACTACAATTACAATTCCGTAACTACAAATGCAACCGTTACTAAGAAGTTTTCACAATTAAGTTAACATGAAAAATCCTGAAACTCCAAAATAGATAGCAACATGTGTACATCAAATGCACTTCTAAACAGTTCTGTTTCTGATAATTTCCTGCAGCCTAAAAAGGAGGAAATAAAAGGAAATAATGGCACACATTCATTTAGGCCTGGTAAACTATCTAAGTCCATCGAGAGCAGGGATGTCAAATTTGATTTCATTGAGGGCTACATTAGGGTTCTGTTTGATCTTTGGTGGGGGGTGGCCAGGGTGGGCATGGCCAGCTCGATGTCAGTCATGTTGGGTGCTTGTGGCAGCCTGAGTGGTTTGCCAGTGCAAACAGGCTCCCAAGTTCTGTTTTTGGCTGTAACGGCCTCCTGCAGTCCTCTGTCAGCAAAAATGGATCTCGGGAGGGCTATGTGCGGCCCTCGTGGGCTCCATTTTCAGCTGCAACGGCCTGCTGCAGCTCTCTGTCAGCCAAAATGGAGCTCAGGAGGGCTACCCGCAGCCCTCACAGGCTCTGTTTTCAACTGTGACGGCCTCCTGCAGTCCTCTGCCAGTGAAAAGGGAACTCTGTCAGCAAAAATGGAGCTCGGGAGAGCTATGCACGGCCCTCGCAGGCTCCATTTTCAGCTGCGGTGGCCTGCTGCAGCTCTCTGTCAGCAAAAATGGAGCTCGGAAGGGCTACGTGCGGCCCTTGCAGGCTCCGTTTTCAGCTGCGACAGCCTCCTGCAGCCCTCTGTCAGCAAAAATGGAGCTTGGGACAGCTACGTGCGACCCTTGCATGCTCTGTTTTCAACTGCAACGGCCTCCTGCAGTCCTCTGCCAGTGAAAAGGGAACTCAGGAGGGCCATACACAGCCCTCCTGAGCTCCGTTTTCACTGGCAGAGGCACCGCGGGCCAATCCTTCATTGTTTCTGTAATGTATTACTGTAAGTTTTGGCGGGACTTTTAGGCGGGAAATATCTCGTTTCTGATTGGATGCAGCCTCAGGCTGAAGTGTATATAAGGAGAGGTTTTTCTCCAGAGTTTTGCTGGGTCACACTATATTAAAGAGCTGTTGTCACTAACCTGGTCTCCTGCCTCGTCAATACCCAAACCTAACATTGGCGACGAGGATGGGATATTGAGGCAGAGCACCAGAACAGAGCTGAACTCACTACGAGAATCAAACCCAGCAAGGTGACGGCGAATGCAGCGATGACCGGCTACACGCCACCCACTCCGTTTGACCCTGCCCAGGAGACATGGGGAATATATATGACCCGTTTGAAAGTTTCCTGGAGGCAACGAGCTACAGGAGTCTCCGACAACCGCAAACGGGCTTACTTCATAAGCCACTGTGGGTCAGCAGTCATCGCCGTCGCAGAAGCCCTAGCGGAGCCAACACCGCTACACTCCGTGTCGTGGCAGACCCTTCAGACCCTCCTGAAGAATCACTACGCACCAGCCCGTCCAAATCGTTCGACGGTGCGAGTTTGGGGGCGCAGGCAACAAGAAGGCGAGTCTATCAGCGACTACATGGCAGCCCTGAGACAAGCCTCCAAGCATTGCAGTACCGCGATCTGGACGAAGAGCTGCTGGAACAACTTATACGGGGTCAGAGACATCCGTTTGAGGAGACGGTTGCTAGCCAAGAGCAACCTGACATTGGCAAACGCTCTGGACGAAGCCAGAGCCCATGAGATGTCCAACCATGCAGCAGACACCTTACAAAGCGACTCACGCCGATGGCGGGCGCAAAGCGAGCACAGTCCACCACGAAGAAACCTATCGTGAGTCAACCAGCGAAGAGGAGGAAGAAGTCCACTACACCGGAAAATCGACAAGGAAGACCGGAGGAATGCGGAAGTTGCGGGCGACATCAGCGCCAAAGATGTAAGTTCAGGGCGCCATTTGCGGCGGTGTGAAAGGAAGGGGCACCTGGCTCAAGTCTGCCGAGCACCCCAACCTTCCCGCCGAAAATTCAAATCGGCCAATCAGAGCGGCTCTGAGTCAGAGATGCAAACCCCACATTCCCGCCGAAATTTCAAACCAGCCAATCAGAGCGCGAGATCGGCGAGGCGACCGCGATTGGCCAGGAAAGAAAGAGCGAAGTCAATCCGAATGACTGTTACCATAGACCACGCAGCTACCCGCATCGAAGAAAAGATCTTCACAAACCCGACAATTGAAGGCGTACCGTGCCGACTGGAAGTAGACACAGGATCAGCTATCACAATCATGTCCTGGGACACTTTTGTGAAAGCCTTGCCGCACATCGCAAAGCGCAAGCTACAGAAACAACGGCTCCGGGTGCAGGATTACCAGGGCAACCGCATCCCTGTTCGAGGCACAACGACCCTCGAGGTCAAGTACGGGACATACGAAAAGACCCTGCCCATCACGTTAGCCGAGGGAACCTTGCCAAGCTTGCTGGGGCTAGACTGGTTCAGGCGTTGGGAATGGGGTGACTGGCGTCCACGGGCGGATGCAACCTGCAAAACGCCCTACTGGAGGAATTCGCAGGCGTATTCGAGGACCGTTTAGGCAAGTACAAGGGACCCCTATCTCCTTCAATTTAGACCCCCAAATAGCTCCCATTAGGTTAAAGGCAAGGAGGGTTCCTTTTGCACTCAAACCTAAAATCGACAAAGAGTTAGATAAATTAGTCAGCCAGGGGATACTAGTGCCAGTTGACCATGCCAAATGGGAGACGCCAATCGTCACCCTATAAAACCAGACGGGTCCATAAGAATTTGCGCTGATTACAAGGCTACCTTGAACAAAGCATTGCAAAAGCGCCTACCCAGTTCCAGTAGTGCAACACTTATTGCACTCACTAGGCACGGACAAGTTTTCGCCAAATTAGACTTGGCACAAGCGTACCAACAGCTACCCGTAGATGCTAGCACAGCTGAGGCCCAGACCATTGTAACGCACCGGGTGCCTTTAAGTGCACCCGGTTACAGTTCGGGTGAGTGTGGCCCCGGGCTATTCCAAAATTTGATGGGCGGCTCCTACAAGGGTTACCGGAGTCGTACCCTATTTCGATGATGTGTTGGTATCAGGGAAGATTTAAGAGAACTGGGGAAGCGATTAAGGAAAGTTTTGGCCATTTTAGGTCGGCAGGATTAAAAGTCAAAGCAAGCAAGTGTCAGATAGGGGTCGAATCTGTTGAATTTTGGGCTATAGAATAGACAAAAAGGATTCACCCACTGAGAGCAAAGTCAAGGCGATAAAGAGAGCCCCAGCACCCAAAAACAAGACAGAACTCCAGGCTTTCCTGGGTCTGGTAAACTTTACGCCGTGTTTTTAAAAGACAAGGCAACCGTTGCTGAACCGCTGCATAAATTGCTTGGAAAAACACTGCTTGGTCGTGGGGAAGTCAGAGAATAGGGCATTTGAGGCAGTAAAAGTTTGCTATCAAGCGATAGCCTGTTAATACAATACAACAACAGACTGCCGTTAGTATTGGTTTGTGATCGTCCCCTATGGAGTAGGAGCGGTACTTAGCCACAGACTCCCAAACGGCACTGAAGCCCCTATAGCGTTCTATTCACGAGCGATGTCCCGGCTGAGAGGAATTACAGCCAGCTAGATAGGGAGGCTCTCGCAATAGTGTCAGGGTGAAAAATTTCACGAATCGTTTTTGGGCGAGATTTCGAAATTGTCACTGATCACAGACCGCTATTGGGGTTACTGGCTGGCGACCGCCCAACGCCAGTAGCACTCTCACCTAGACTGACCAGATGGACTATTTTTTTGACCGCATACTCCTACAAGCTGCAGCATCGGCCTGGAAAGGAGCTGGGGCATGCGGACGCATTGAGCAGATGCCCATTGCCAGGGGAAATCGAGGACCCCACCCCGGGCACACCCGTTCTACTAATTGACTCTTTGGACTCGGGGCCAGTCACATCGCAGGAAGTGGCTCGGGCCTCCTACCGGGACGTTGTTTTAAGCACTGTAATCAGTTGGGTTGAAAGGGGATGGCCATGCCGGGCGACGTTTCAAGGAATTTGTAAAGAAAAAAGGGGAATTGTCTGTGCAAGGGGGGTGCCTGCTCTGGGGGGATAGGGTGGTAGTTCCAGAGAAGCTGAGAAAAAAAGTTCTGGAACTCCTGCATGAGGGTCACCCAGGAATTGTGAGGATGAAGGGTTTGGCTAGGAGCTATGTCTGGTGGCCCCTAATGGACAGGAAATCAGTGACAGGGTTGGCGATGCCAAGTATGTCAGGAATCCAGACCACTACCACCTACGGCCCCAGTTTTGGAGTGGGAGAAACCCCAAGGCCCTTGGTCCCGCATACACATTGATTTTGCCGGCCCCTTCCACGGCCAAACATTTCTAATTGTGGTGGATGCATTCTCCAAATGGCTGGAGATCATCCTAATGAAATCCACAACCGCTGGAGCTGTCATCTCAGCACTAAAACACCTTTTCGCCACGCACGGGCTACGGACACCCTCGTGTCCGATAACGCCCACAGTTCACCGCAGCATTATTTGAAGGGTACCTGGCTGAAGAGGGCATCCGACATGCCCTCTCAGCGCCGTTCCACCCTCGTCGAGCGGCCTTGCTGAACGCTTTGTCCGGTGCGAAGAAGCGCTATCACGAAGCGGCCCGGCGATTGGCAGGCACAAATCGACGCATTCCTAACCGTCCAACACAGGACCCCTGTGTGGCCACCGCCGCAGCCCAGCCGAGCTATTAATGGGCGGAAGCTACGGTGCCCGCTAGACCGGCTACACCGAACTACGTACAGGACGGGTTCAAAACAAAACCAGATAGAATCCGAGAGTTAAACATAGGAGACTCGGTGTGGGCACATAATTACAGCGACGGCCCTAACTGGAAGAGGGGATAGTCATAGACAAAGCGGGCCCCAAATCTTATCTAGTGGAACTAGACGATGGCAGAATCTGGGCGCCACATAGATCAATTAAGAAACAGATTGAGCGATAAGGCAGAATTAGGCGAGAACAGCCCTGACTATGATTTAATTAACCCCACAGCTGACTGGCGCCAAGAACAAACAGAAAGCGTAAGCAAAGAACCAAACAGAGACTTATCTGAGTCAGGCGAGGTCCAGCGACACCCTCCGGTCCCTCTAGAGGACAGCAGGTCCGAGCCGGCGAATAATCCAGGGCCGGATGGCCGGGAGGAGGAGCTCAGAGGAACGAAAAGTCCCTCCGGCAAGCTCGACTCAACTCCAGAAAGTGAACTGCGCAGGTCCGGGAGAGTCAGGAGACGCCCCACGTACCTGCAGGACTACGTAGAGAAGTAATATGCAAATATTGGCAAAGTGCCTTCTGGGAGGGAAGGAGTGTAATGTATTACTGTAAGTTTTGGCGGGAGTTTTAGGCGGGAAATATCTCGTTTCTGATTGGATGCAGCCTCAGGCTGAAGTGTATATAAGGAGAGGTTTTTCTCCAGAGTTTTGCTGGGTCACACTATATTAAAGAGCTGTTGTCACTAACCTGGTCTCCTGCCTCGTCAATACCCAAACCTAACAGTTTCCAGGGCAGCCCCATGGGCCAGATCTAACCGCCCTGCGGACTGAATCCAGCCCATGGGCTTTGAGTTTGACACCCCTGATCTGGAGTATTGTTTCCTACCCAAGGTGCAATTTTTTTCAATCTTCTCTGTCAATATGCTGCTGGGATGATTCTCCTGCTGCTGCTCCTTCCATCGGGATCAAGTATGGCACATGGTTCAAAGTAGGGTGGTCTGCATTTTCAAACCTTGCCATCTTTTATTTATGTTTTTCCTCACCCACTTCATTTTAACACTGGATCTTAGAAGAAAAAAGACGAAGGATCTACTATGGTAGTTCCTTCAGTATGGCGGCCATAAGAATTGATTTTTTTATAACTCCACAAGATTCAGTGGTGAAGCCAAGATCATAATACGTAACACCCATGGAGTTGTTTTTTTATTGATACTCAGGGACCCACAAATTTTAAGTTCTTGTTCCCAAAATGTTGCCCAGCTGTAAAATAAAAATGTCTATAAGAAGTCTGTTTTATAAAGGCTTGGCAAGTGGTACATAAGTCAGCACTACTTCTCTCAAATGCTACAGGTTCTTTCTTACTGGAAGAGTAAATTTTTGCCACATTTTGTGCATATTTTTTTTAAAGAAAGTCCTAAAAATACAAATAAAAATTGATTTTTATAACTCCACAAGATTCAGTGGTGAAGCCAAGATCATAATACGTAACACCCATGGAGTTGTTTTTTTATTGATACTCAGGGACCCACAAATTTTAAGTTCTTGTTCCCAAAATGTTGCCCAGCTGTAAAATAAAAATGTCTATAAGAAGTCTGTTTTATAAAGGCTTGGCAAGTGGTACATAAGTCAGCACTACTTCTCTCAAATGCTACAGGTTCTTTCTTACTGGAAGAGTAAATTTTTGCCACATTTTGTGCATATTTTTTTTAAAGAAAGTCCTAAAAATACAAATAAAAAATTGAAGAAGTCATTGAAGGCAGAGAAAATGTCAGAAGAGTGTGGATGAAACGTGAGTTTCTTTCTTTCTCTCTCCTTCCTTCCTTTGCAAAAAAAAAATGATGGTGCTTACTTTTAAGGACCTAAATTTCTTAGAAGCTAACTTAAAGTCACATGGAGAAGGCCTGTGATGACTTATCAGACATTGACTCAAGTCTTCTACAGTTATCTCAAGGTTTTGAATCTGTTCCTATAAGATCTCTGAGATGACACTATCTAGTTCAGGGGTCTCCAACCTTAGTAACTTTAAGACTTGTGGACTTCAACAAGTTAAAATTCACAAGTCTTAAAATTGCCAAGGTTGGAGACCCGTGATCTAGTTGATCTTGTTTAGACTTGAAATCTAAGTATTTTCTTTCCTGGTTAAGATCTTCAAAAAATACATGGGTTGTAAACTAATCTGGGAGTTTGAAAGAATATTCCAGAAGAGGCAAATAACAAGCTATTTATGTGTTGTTGCCAAGAAAACTAAATAGGTATCTGTGAATTCAACTTAAAAGACTTTATTTCTTTACTTCAAGTAGTAGCATACTTTGTGGTTTTTATAACAGTTTTAAAATGCATAGATTTTCACTTGACTTAACTGCTTTAGCTTTTTAAATTCTGTTTTCATTGGTTTTATTCACTTAAGCAATGTAGAAGAAACAGGGACAGTTCAGCAACACCAAAATATAAGACACAAATTGATTCACTTATTTAACCTACTGTTGTATTCATGAAAACGACAAAAGAGGTTGCAGTCTGACATTCAAATAGATCCCATGATAACCATCCTAGTGGCTGAATTCAAATTAGAATAATTTGAATCCAAAGATCCAAAGGTTTGCTTCTTAATTTCATTTACTAGATCCTTATGAACTTCAGGTCTGAGGTCTTTGAGTCCATTGGAATCCATGGATCCCACATTGAATATAGCAATTTTAATAGACATCAGGACATGTGGAAACATAATTTCAATAAATGGAGTGAATATGTCATAAGATGCATTTTATATTTATTATAGTTTAATGTAAGTTTTTTCCCCTTCCATCTTAATCCCAGATAACTGGAATGTATAAGTGGTCTAGTAAAAGGAACTTTAAAAAAAATACAAGGGGTTGTAAACTAATCTGGGAGTTTGAAAGAATATTCCAGAAGAGGCAAATAACAAGCTATTTATGTGTTGTTGCCAAGAAAACTAAATAGGTATCTGTGAATTCAACTTAAAAGACTTTATTTCTTTACTTCAAGTAGTAGCATACTTTGTGGTTTTATAACAGTTTTAAAATGCATAGATTTTCACTTGACTTAACTGCTTTAGCTTTTTAAATCTCTGGGCTAATGTTAAAATGTGGCAACTGATTTAAAATTTAAATTTTAAATTTAGGTAACTAGGTTAATCTTCAGAGTAATTTGAAGATATCTTATTGTTCATATAATAAAATTTATTCTGCTATTGATATATCTCTAGCAAAAAAAAAAATGATGGTGCTTACTTTTAAGGACCTAAATTTCTTAGAAGCTAACTTAAAGTCACATGGAGAAGGCCTGCTTGATGACTCATCAGACATTGACTCAAGTCTTCTACAGTTATCTCAAGGTTTTTGAATCTGTTCCCTATAAGTCTGTAGAGATTCTCAGTCATCCAGGTCATGGTTGTCCCAAAGATGTTTTTTCAGGAGGCAACTGGACTTCCTTGTTTTTTCCTTTTGAAGAGGTTTCGCTTCTCATCCAAGAAGCTTCTTCAGTTCTGACAGGACCCACTGTCCATTCCCCACTGTCCTGTCAGAACTGAAGAAGCTTCTTGGATGAGAAGTGAAACGCCTTCAAAAGGGGAAAAAAAGAAAGTCCAGTTGCCTTCTGAAAAAGAACTTTTGGGTGTTCCCTATAAGATCTCTGAGATGACACTATCTAGTTCAGGGGTCTCCAACCTTAGTAACTTTAAGACTTGTGGACTTCAACAAGTTAAAATTCACAAGTCTTAAAATTGCCAAGGTTGGAGACCCGTGATCTAGTTGATCTTGTTTAGACTTGAAATCTAAGTATTTTCTTTCCTGGTTAAGATCTTCAAAAAATACAAGGGGTTGTAAACTAATCTGGGAGTTTGAAAGAATATTCCAGAAGAGGCAAATAACAAGCTATTTATGTGTTGTTGCCAAGAAAACTAAATAGGTATCTGTGAATTCAACTTAAAAGACTTTATTTCTTTACTTCAAGTAGTAGCATACTTTGTGGTTTTTATAACAGTTTTAAAATGCATAGATTTTCACTTGACTTAACTGCTTTAGCTTTTTAAATTCTGTTTTCATTGGTTTTATTCACTTAAGCAATGTAGAAGAAACAGGGACAGTTCAGCAACACCAAAATATAAGACACAAATTGATTCACTTATTTAACCTACTGTTGTATTCATGAAAACGACAAAAGAGGTTGCAGTCTGACATTCAAATAGATCCCATGATAACCATCCTAGTGGCTGAATTCAAATTAGAATAATTTGAATCCAAAGATCCAAAGGTTTTGCTTCTTAATTTCATTTAATTTCAATATTATTTCTAAACCTGGCTGCCTTAATTATGAGTTATTGCAAGAAACCAGATTGATACATATTGCATCTGAACTGGAAATTTACATTACATAGTCTTTGTTGGGTCAAAAATAGGGGGGAAGAAGAGGCTTTTGATTTCTTGGTAGGTCTGGAAGGAAATAGGAGAAGCTTGTAAGCTTACCGTTATTCAGTATTAAGATCTGAACGGTGTGGTTACAATCCTGCTGGTTGAAAATTAGATTTTAATTACTGAGATCAGATTAAAAAACATTAATCCTTTCTCGCAGTCACATTTTACACACAGATGCTTATTAAATTACCTTGACTGCGGGATAATTTTTGAACCAGCAAAACTACCTTCCAAGAAGCAGGTGGCACAAGTGGAGAAGAGAACTTTGCTTTTTTTGTGGTTTGAATAATCCTTCTGGAGATGTTCCTCAGGCTCACTCACCCACCCGCCCATCCATCCAGAAATGCCTTTTTCTGGTTGCATTTCTAGAGTGGAGCAGACCAAGACCCTCCTTGGATGCCCTCATCTTCTTTATCCCAACTGTACTTGATTCCATGCCCATTCGCTTGCTCTCTTGCTTGGTATTTCTCACTACAATTTTTGCACGTGCTTCAGGGATGAAATGCTCCCGGTTCAGACCAGATCGGCCAATCCAGTAGTGATGGCAGCGGGTGGTTCACAGAACCAGTAGCAAAAATGCCTGCCCCCCCTCCCCACCCATGCCCACCCAATTGTCCCTGCCCGAATGGTAGGAATAGGTTGTAAAAAATGCTTTTAAAAGGTTAAAGGCTCTGACGATCACAGCTGAACTGCGCAATCGTCAGAACCTCTCTTTTTTTACCTTTAAAAGCATTTTTTTACAACCTATTCGGCTGATGCTTTTTAAAGTAAAAAAAAAAGGCTCCAACTATCGCGCACCACAGCTGATCAAACACACACACCCAGCACACACTGTTCTACTTACCTTCCTTCCCATGCCTCCTTTTGGTGTGCACTGCGCCACACTGTTTGGTGTGGAATGCGACTCCGCACGTATCAGGTCAGTAAGAGCCCATATTCTGGTATATGACTTTTATTGACAAAAGTGTTTAAAGTAGGGATTTCTGAAAAAATAAATTCGTTATAAGAGATGTAGCCGTTCACAGTAAATTTGCCATGACTGCCATCTAGTGTCAGGAGTTGTCCAAGATAAAGGAGATATTTAAAACCAAACACATACATAATCTGAACCTGCTGGCATGGAAGTTTCACCTTGACACTGCATTGAACTAAGGAGAATGATGGTTTTACCAAAAGATAGACAGCAGAAAAATTAAGGAATCCTACATTCATTTGCAAAAAAAAAAAATCTTCACTCTTGGCACTGAAATTAGCAGTATTAACAAGCATTAATAATGCTTACAGTGATAAAAGGTTTGATAAAAATCTTGCTTACTGCTTTAAAAAATGACACTCTGTTTAATTGGAAGCTGGTCTTACTT
Source organism: Ahaetulla prasina (assembly GCF_028640845.1). Taxonomy (NCBI): domain Eukaryota; kingdom Metazoa; phylum Chordata; class Lepidosauria; order Squamata; family Colubridae; genus Ahaetulla; species Ahaetulla prasina. Next base: position 19,138,378 of record NC_080543.1, read on the forward strand.
TGGATGTTCTTCCTGAATCTCAGCCTTTTGCTACAATCTAGAATGGAGACAGTGCAATTCATTCTTCCTTTATCTTCCACCATATGTGTAAACCTGTATACTAGTTTTAGCCATCAAGTTGTTACTTTGGGTCAGGCCTGTGAAGTATCTGCCGTTAATGGAAGACCTAAAGTATCTCAGCCAATGGGCATGGTCTGCAGTTATGGTGAATATGGTGAATAATGAACAGTAATTATTTTCAGTAAGATACAATTCCAGCTTTTATCTTTGGGTCTCTTTCTCTTTTTTTTCTCTCTCCCTATTTACCTTTTACGTTCTTTTCTGACTTAGCTCCTAACTCTTTAGGACCAATCCTTGCCCTGCAGTAGGGTTATCCAACCTTGACAACCTTGATTCCCCTTACTAGCTGGGGAATTCTGGAAGTTGAAGTCCACAAGTCTTAAAATTGGCAAGTTTGGACATCCCTGACTTGTAGCTTGGCCTTGTTGTTTTCTATTTTCTTCTGGTGTCCTACCTCCTGATTTTTGTCAGTGAGGAGAGTTAAAGGAGACAACATTTGTATCTTGGGATAGCTATAAACCAGAAGCTTTGTGCTCACCAACTCTTTGTGCTAGCAGCCAGCTTCTAAGGTGGGCTAACAATCTATGCTTAGAATGATGCATCGAAGTCTCAATTCTTCTTTGAAAAAGAAGAAAAAAAAAGAAACTATGTTTTGTTTTCACATTTTGTCCTCTCAATATCATCACAAACATTGATTCATGTTCTTTCAGTTACACGATGGATAAAATGAATTTTAAACGCTTCATTTGAGTTTTGATTCTATTTTGTTTTGTTCTCATTTTTATCGTTTTTCTCTTTTATTTCCCCAGCTTTTGGCATTTCTTCAGGGATTATTTACATTTTACCATGAGGGATACGAGCTGGCCCAGGAATTTGCACCATACAAGCAACAGCTGCAGTTCAATTTACAGAATGTAAGGCTAAATTTCATTTACTAGCATTTTTTTGAATAATTGAATGTCTTTATGATGAATGCCCAATTCAGTTACAACGTTGAAACCTCTAGAGCAGGGGTGTCCAAACTTGGTCCCTTTAAGACTTGTGGACTTCAACTCCCAGAGTTCCTCAGCCAAAGCTGGCTGAGGAACTCTGGGAGTTGAAGTCCACAAGTCTTAAAGGGACCAAGTTTGGACACCCCTGCTCTAGAAAATAAAATGAATAATTTCAAGCATCAATGCACAAACTTTCCTGCATTGCTTATCACCTTTATTTATTTTTTATTTATTTTGAAATTTATTTGCCTCCCATCTCATGATTTTAGACGGCTTAGAATATAAAAAAAATATAAAACCACCCATTATAAATTATAATTCCAAGGAACAGATATTGCATGTCTCTACCTTGGAAAATTAAGATTAACACCCCTAAATTATAAGCGACTACAGGTAGTCCTCGATTTACAACAGTTTACTTAGTAACCATTCAAAGTTATAACGGCACTGAAAAAAAAGCGACTTTGGACCAATTTTCAGAATTACGACCATTGCAGCATCTCCATGGTCATTTGATTTACATTCAGATGCTTGACAACTGACTCACCCTTATGACAGTTGCTGGGTCATGTGATCCATTTTTTTGCAACCTTCTGACAAGCAAAGTCAATGGGGAAACCAGATTCGCTTAACAACCCTGTTACTCATTTAACAGCTGCAGTGGTTCATTTAACAAATGTGGCAAGAAAAAGTTGTAAATTGGGGCAGAACTCACTTTTAACAAATTTCTCACTTAGTAACCTAAAATTTTGGCCTCAGGAAAGTCACAAAAGGGGATCACATGTCCCTGGGATCCTGCAGCCGTCATACACATGAGCCAGTTGCCAAGTGCCTGAATTTTGATCATGTGATCACAGAGATGACGCAACAGTCATGTGTGTGAAAAATGGTCATCAGTATATTTTTCAGTGCCGTTGTAAGATCAAGCAGTCACTAGATAAAATGTAAGTCAAGGACTACATTTAATAGTGTTATATGCAGCTCAAAAGCATTGTTTAAATGGAATGTAATCTGCCACCTATCTTCTTACTACCTTTTATTGTTTTGCTCCACAAATGGACACATTTTAAAGCAGAACATGTGCTTAGATCATCGGTTGTTTTTTGTTTTTTTTTAATTTTCCTTTTTCTTAGTGGCCTGTTAGAAGTCCAGATACATTCTGAAAATAAAAATGCTGAGAGTAGAACTTTGTTCTGCAGCATCCCAGCTTCCCATTTTTATGAGATTTCTATAAAAAGTTAACAGCCGTATTACTAACTTACTGTAGCTACATTGATTCACTTAAACACTGTGGCGAAAAAAAAGGTTGTAAAATGGAGCAAAACTCACTTAACAAATGTCTGTCTTTACAATTTCATTTACTAGATCCTTATGAACTTCAGGTCTGAGGTCTTTGAGTCCATTGGAATCCATGGATCCCACACTGAATATAGCAATTTTAATAGACATCAGGACATGTGGAAACATAATTTCAATAAATGGGAGTGAATATGTCACAAGATGCATTTTATATTTATTATAGTTTAATGTAAGTTTTTTTCCCCCCTTCCATCTTAATCCCAGATAACTGGAATATCCCAAAGGTGCTTTTTCAAGAGGCAATTGTATTTTCTGGTTTTCCTTTGAAGACGTTTTGCTTCAAGAAGCTGAAGAAGCTTCTTGGATGAGAAGCAAAACGTCTTCAAAAAAACTCAGAAAGTCCAGTTGCCTCTTAGCTTTGCTAAGCAACCATAACCTGGATGACTAAGAATCTCCATAGACAGATAACTGGAATGTATAAGTGGTCTAGTAAAAGGAACTTTAAAAAAAATTAGGATGAGTTTGCCTGAAAATATGCTTTGTGCTGAACAGCTTATTAATGCAGAGTGCAATGATTGAAGAGAATGAAGTGTTGTGGATGTCAGTCCTCAAAATACTTTTAACTCTTGTGCTGTCTTCTGTCTCATCTTTGGGGCAAGCCCAAATTGCTGCCTAGAAGGAGAGAACAAATAAATAGACGTTTCTTAACCTCTGAATTAAGAAGAAGAGGAAGAGAAAACAGGGAGCCACATACAAACTTCCAAATATCAACAATTCAAAACTGCAAAAATTTCATATTTACTGTTGCATTTTTTATGTTCCCTCAACAGAATTGTAAAATCTGACCGCAGAGAGACAAAAGGAAAGTTTGTCTAAACTGTTGGTTTTAAAAGCACCAGGGGTCACTGGTGCTCTAACTTTATTTTTTGAAAGAGCAAAGTGGGGGTGGGAGTGCGTTTTAGCCAAACCTCTGTGGAGATTTACAGGTTGTTGTTAGATTAGTTCGATCCCACAACTCTGGTTGCATATCACAATGATTCAGTGCCAAGTGCTGACCTTGTTAAAAGCAGCTGTATTTAGTGTTAAAGATATCATCTTCAACAGTAATTTGAAAGGGAGAAGGGAAAAACTCTTTAATTCCTGGGTTTCTTTTGGGCTTATTTGGTGCTCGGCTAAAAATAATAAATATTTCCCAAGGCCACTTTACATGGATGTGATAATGCTGTTGCCTTGAAGTCTTTTAAGTTTATTAGCAAAGCACAGATTCTATATCTGTACTTCAAAAAAATATACTGTATTTTTCAGAGTATAAGATTCACTTTTTTCCCTCCTAAAAGAGGCTGAAAAATTGGGTGTGTCTTATACTCTGAATGATAGCTTATTTTTTTCAGCCCTAACGAGGCGCTAATGAGTGAAGCCATCTCCGCTTCCCTGCTTTGCCTTCTCCCTCCCACTCTCAGCTGTGAAGGGTTTTTTTTCAGCCCTAACTAGGCGCTAGTGAAGTGATCCCCATGCTTTGCCTGCTTTTCTCATTGCTTCTCTCTCCAGAGATCAGTTGTGCTTTAGAAGCTGTTTTTTATCCCCAAGCAGGGGATGAAAACCAGCAAACTCATGTGCTGAAGCTGACCAGACTAAGGACGCTAGCCAGCTAGGCTACCTGGTAGGCAGATTTTCCCCCCCTATTTTCCTCCCCAAAAACTAAGCTGCGTCTTATACTCCAGTGTGTCTTATACTCCAAAAAATACAGTAGTTTTGTTTTCATCACAGGCACTAATGGAGATCTTGCAATACTAGCTAATTGTACACTAATATACAATACTAGCATTCTCTTCAGATGCAGTATATAGTTTGCTTATTAATAGCCATTTGTACTTGGAGGAGTTATAAAGGCAAATACATTAATATATTAGCTTCTGTAGATGTTGGGCAGAATAGTTCTATTAAATGCAATAGCAGTAGCACTTATAGACCCCTTCAGAGTGCTTCACAGCCCCGTCTAAGCAGCTCACAGAGTCAGCTTATTTGCCCCCAACAATCTGGGTCCTCATTTTACCGATCGTGGAAGGATGGAAGACTGAGTCAACCTTGAGCCAGTCAGGCTCGAACTCCTGGCAGTTGGCAGAATTAGCCTGCAATACTGCATTCTAACCACTCCGCCACCACAGCTCATGTAGCTGCAGGTAATCCTCGACTTAACAACAGTTCATTTTGTGACCGTTTGAAGTTGCAACATCACAGAGCAAAGTGACTTATGATCGTTTTTCACACTTACGAACATTGCTGCATCCCCATGGTCAGATGATCAAAATTCAGATGCTGGAGACTGGCTCATACTTACAACAATTGCAGTGTCCTGGGGTCATGTGATGCCCTTTTGCAACCTTCTGACTAACAAAGTCAATGGGGGAAACCGATTCACTTAAAAGCCGTATTACTAACGTACCTACTGGATTCACTTAACCCCCTGGGGCAAGAAAGGTTGTAAAATGGGACAAAACTCACTTAACAAATATCTGTCTTAACAACATAAATTTTGGGTTCTATTACGGTCATAAGTCGAGGACTACCTGTACATATTTCGTTAATGGCCTTTGAAGGTACTTATCCTATATCTGTGATGGCGAGCCTATGGCACGCATGCTGGAAGTGGCATGCAGAGCCATCTCTCGGGGCCTGCCAGTTGTCGCCCACTGCTATTCCAGGTTCCGGCGTGTGCATGCGTGTTGGCCAGCTGGTCTTCACACACGCATGTGCACCAGAAACTGGAAGACAAGGTAGAAACTGGAAGACAAGGTAGAAACTGGAAGCTGCTCTTCAGGTGCAGGGAACTGCTCTTCCAGTTTGAGGTATTCCCCCGCGTGCACGCACAAAAACATTTGTAGTTTTTAACGTGTGCATTGATAGGAATAAAGCTCACAAAGAAGTCTTAAGTGAAAAGTCATAAAGTAATTGGAAAAATGTTGACAAGCTTTCGACTTATTTGGGCTGTAATGCTTACAGTAGCAAGCAGTAGGTTATATGTTTGAATGTTTGCCAGGGGAAGAGACAGCTAAAAGATAATATGAGAAGACCGTAATCAGTTTGGGATGGATGCAAAAGGAGATAGGAAAAAAAATATTACATACATTCAGAACCATTGGAGCTAGCTTATAGTTCTGCTTTAGAAATTTTAGTTCGAAATGGAGCAGTGATTTATGCAAAAGTAAACTACTAATTGTACTAAATCACATTCTGAATAGAATGCATATAACTCAGTGGTGAAACGTAAAATTTGTTACTACCGGTTCTGTGGGCGTGGCTTGATGGTGGGGTAATGTGACTGCGTGGGCGTGGCCCACTTTTTTTTTTTACTTTTAAAAGCATTTTTTTCTCTTCGGTCGAAGAGGTTGTAAAAAAATGCTTTTAAAAGGCTCCTCTGATGATCCCAGCTGAGTTGCTTGATCGTCAGAGGCTTTTCTTTTAAAAGCATTTTTTTTGCCTTTAAAAGAAAAAAAAAAGCCTCTGACGATCAGGCAACTCAGCTGGGATCATCAGAACCTTTTAAAAGCATTTTTTCGGCCAAAGAAGTTATGGAAAAAGTGCTTTTAAAGGGTTCTGTTGATCCTAGCTGAGTCGTGCAATCATCAGAGGCTTTTTTTTTTTTTTACTTTTAAAAGCATTTTTCTGGCCAAAGAAAAAATGCTTTTAAAAGTTAAAAAGAAAAAAACCTCTGACGATCAGGCAACTCAGCTGGGATCATCAGAACTCTAAAAGCATTTTTTCTACAACCTCTTGGCCGAAGAGGTTGTAAAAATGCTTTTAAACTCCTCTGATGATCGCACAGCTCAGCTGGTCATGGGTGGGGAGGATTTTGCTACCGGTTCTGTGGGCGTGGCCCACTTTTTTTTTTTACTTTTAAAAGCATTTTTCGGCCAAAGAAGTTATGGAAAAGTGCTTTTAAAGGGTTCTGTTGATCCCAGTTGAGTCGTGCAATCATCAGAGGCTTTTCTTTTAAAAGCATTTTCTGGCCAAAGAAAAATGCTTTTAAACTCCTCTGATGATCCCAGCTGAGTTGCTTGATCGTCAGAGGCTTTTCTTTTAAAAGCATTTTTTGCCTTTAAAAGAAAAAAAGCCTCTGACGATCAGGCAACTCAGCTGAGATCATCAGAACTCTAAAAGCATTTTTTGCCTTTAAAAGAAAAAAGCCTCTGACGATCAGGCAACTCAGCTGAGATCATCAGAACTCTAAAAGCATTTTTTGCCTTTAAAAGAAAAAAGCCTCTGACGATCAGGCAACTCAGCTGAGATCATCAGAACCTTTAAAAGCATTTTTTCTACAACCTCTTGGCCGAAGAGGTTGTAAAAATGCTTTAAAAAATGACACTCTGTTTAATTGGAAGCTGGTCTTACTTTGGATGTTCTTCCTGAATCTCAGCCTTTTGCTACAATCTAGAATGGAGACAGTGCAATTCATTCTTCCTTTATCTTCCACCATATGTGTAAACCTGTATACTAGTTTTAGCCATCAAGTTGTTACTTTGGGTCAGGCCTGTGAAGTATCTGCCGTTAATGGAAGACCTAAAGTATCTCAGCCAATGGGCATGGTCTGCAGTTATGGTGAATATGGTGAATAATGAACAGTAATTATTTTAAGTAAGATACAATTCCAGCTTTTATCTTTGGGTCTCTTTCTCTTTTTTCTCTCTCTCCCTATTTACCTTTTATGTTCTTTTCTGACTTAGCTCCTAACTCTTTAGGACCAATCCTTGCCCTGCAGTAGGGTTATCCAACCTTGACAACCTTGATTCCCCTTGCTAGCTGGGGAATTCTGGAAGTTGAAGTCCACAAGTCTTAAAATTGGCAAGTTTGGACATCCCTGACTTGCAGCTTGGCCTTGTTGTTTTCTATTTTCTTCTGGTGTCCTACCTCCTGATTTTTGTCAGTGAGGAGAGTTAAAGGAGACAACATTTGTATCTTGGGATAGCTATAAACCAGAAGCTTTGTGCTCACCAACTCTTTGTGCTAGCAGCCAGCTTCTAAGGTGGGCTAACAATCTATGCTTAGAATGATGCATCGAAGTCTCAATTCTTCTTTGAAAAAGAAGGGGAAAAAAAGAAACTATGTTTTGTTTTCACATTTTGTCCTCTTAATATCATCACAAACATTGATTCATGTTCTTTCAGTTACACGATGGATAAAATGAATTTTAAACGCTTCATTTGAGTTTTGATTCTATTTTGTTTTGTTCTCATTTTTATCGTTTTTCTCTTTTATTTCCCCAGCTTTTGGCATTTCTTCAGGGATTATTTACATTTTACCATGAGGGATACGAGCTGGCCCAGGAATTTGCACCATACAAGCAACAGCTGCAGTTCAATTTACAGAATGTAAGGCTAAATTTCATTTACTAGCATTTTTTTGAATAATTGAATGTCTTTATGATGAATGCCCAATTCAGTTACAACGTTGAAACCTCTAGAACAGGGGTGTCCAAACTTGGTCCCTTTAAGACTTGTGGACTTCAACTCCCAGAGTTCCTCAGCCAGCAAAGCTGGCTGAGGAACTCTGGGAGTTGAAGTCCACAAGTCTTAAAGGGACCAAGTTTGGACACCCCTGCTCTAGAAAATAAAATGAATAATTTCAAGCATCAATGCACAAACTTTCCTGCATTGCTTATCACCTTTATTTATTTTTTATTTATTTTGAAATTTATTTGCCTCTCATCTCATGATTTTAGACGGCTTAGAATATAAAAAAAATATAAAACCACCCATTATAAATTATAATTCCAAGGAACAGATATTGCATGTCTCTACCTTGGAAAATCAAGATTAACACCCCTAAGTTATAAGCGACTACAGGTAGTCCTCGATTTGCAACAGTTTACTTAGTAACCATTCAAAGTTATAACGGCACTGAAAAAAAAGCGACTTTGGACCAATTTTCAGAATTACGACCATTGCAGCATCTCCATGGTCATTTGATTTACATTCAGATGCTTGACAACGGACTCACCCTTATGACAGTTGCTGGGTCATGTGATCCATTTTTTGCAACCTTCTGACAAGCAAAGTCAATGGGGAAACCAGATTCGCTTAACAACCCTGTTACTCATTTAACAACTGCAGTGATTCATTTAACAAATGTGGCAAGAAAAAGTTGTAAATTGGGGCAGAACTCACTTTTAACAAATTTCTCACTTAGTAACCTAAAATTTTGGCCTCAGGAAAGTCACAAAAGGGGATCACATGTCCCTGGGATCCTGCAGCCGTCATACACATGAGCCATTTGCCAAGTGCCTGAATTTTGATCATGTGATCACAGAGATGACGCAACAGTCATAAGTGTGAAAAATGGTCATCAGTATATTTTTCAGTGCCGTTGTAAGATCAAGCAGTCACTAGATAAAATGTAAGTCAAGGACTACATTTAATAGTGTTATATGCAGCTCAAAAGCATTGTTTAAATGGAATGTAATCTGCCACCTATCTTCTTACTACCTTTTATTGTTTTGCTCCACAAATGGACACATTTTAAAGCAGAACATGTGCTTTGATCATTGGTTGTTTTTTGTTTTTTTTTTAATTTTCCTTTTTCTTAGTGGCCTGTTAGAAATCCAGATACATTCTGAAAATAAAAATGCTGAGAGTAGAACTTTGTTCTGCAGCATCCCAGCTTCCCATTTTTATGAGATTTCTATAAAAAGTTAACAGCCGTATTACTAACTTACTGTAGCTACATTGATTCACTTAAACACTGTGGCGAAAAAAAGGTTGTAAAATGGAGCAAAACTCACTTAACAAATGTCTGTCTTTACAATTTCATTTACTAGATCCTTATGAACTTCAGGTCTGAGGTCTTTTGAGTCCATTGGAATCCATGGATCCCACATTGAATATAGCAATTTTAATAGACATCAGGACATGTGGAAACATAATTTCAATAAACGGGAGTGAATATGTCATAAGATGCATTTTATATTTATTATAGTTTAATGTAAGTTTTTTTCCCCCTTCCATCTTAATCCCAGATAACTGGAATATCCCAAAGGTGCTTTTTCAAGAGGCAATTGTATTTTCTGGTTTTCCTTTGAAGACGTTTTGCTTCAAGAAGCTGAAGAAGCTTCTTGGATGAGAAGCAAAATGTCTTCAAAGAAAAACCAGAAAGTCCAGTTGCCTCTTGAAAAAGCACCCTTGGGACAACCATGGCCTGGATGACTAAGAATCTCCATAGACAGATAACTGGAATGTATAAGTGGTCTAGTAAAAGGAACTTTAAAAAAAATTAGGATGAGTTTGCCTGAAAATACGCTTCGTGCTGAACAGCTTATTAATGCAGAGTGCAATGATTGAAGAGAATGAAGTGTTGTGGATGTCAGTCCTCAAAATACTTTTAACTCTTGTGCTGTCTTCTGTCTCATCTTTGGGGCAAGCCCAAATTGCAGCCTAGAAGGAGAGAACAAATAAATAGACGTTTCTTAACCTCTGAATTAAGAAGAAGAGGAAGAGAAAACAGGGAGCCACATACAAACTTCCAAATGTCAACAATTCAAAACTGCAAAAATTTCATATTTACTGTTGCATTTTTTATGTTCCCTCAACAGAATTGTAAAATCTGACCGCAGAGAGACAAAAGGAAAGTTTGTCTAAACTGTTGGTTTTAAAAGCACCAGGGGTCACTGTTGCTCTAACTTTATTTTTTGAAAGAGCAAAGTGGGGGTGGGAGTGCGTTTTAGCCAAACCTCTGTGGAGATTTACAGGTTGTTGTTAGATTAGTTCGATCCCACAACTCTGGTTACATATCACAATGATTCAGTGCCAAGTGCTGACCTTGTTAAAAGCAGCTGTATTTAGTGTTAAAGATATCATCTTCAACAGTAATTTGAAAGGGAGAAGGGAAAAACTCTTTAATTCCTGGGTTTCTTTTGGGCTTATTTGGTGCTCGGCTAAAAATAATAAATATTTCCCAAGGCCACTTTACATGGATGTGATAATGCTGTTGCCTTGAAGTCTTTTAAGTTTATTAGCAAAGCACAGATTCTATATCTGTACTTCAAAAAAATATACTGTATTTTTCAGAGTATAAGATTCACTTTTCCCCCTCCTAAAAGAGGCTGAAAAATTGGGTGTGTCTTATACTCTGAATGGTAGCTTATTTTTTTCAGCCCTAACGAGGCGCTAATGAGTGAAGCCATCTCCGCTTCCCTGCTTTGCCTTCTCCCTCCCACTCTCAGCTGTGAAGGGTTTTTTTTCAGCCCTAACTAGGCGCTAGTGAAGTGATCCCCGTGCTTTGCCTGCTTTTCTCATTGCTTCTCTCTCCAGAGATCAGTTGTGCTTTAGAAGCTGTTTTTTATCCCCAAGCAGGGGATGAAAACCAGCAAACTCATGTGCTGAAGCTGACCAGACTAAGGACGCTAGCCAGCTAGGCTACCTGGTAGGCAGATTTCCCCCCCCCTATTTTCCTCCCCAAAAACTAAGCTGCGTCTTATACTCCAGTGTGTCTTATACTCCAAAAAATACAGTAGTTTTGTTTTCATCACAGGCACTAATGGAGATCTTGCAATACTACTATACTAGCTAATTGTACACTAATATACAATACTAGCATTCTCTTCAGATGCAGTATATAGTTTGCTTATTAATAGCCATTTGTACTCGGAGGAGTTATAAAGGCAAATACATTAATATATTCGCTTCTGTAGATGTTGGGCAGAATAGTTCTATTAAATGCAATAGCAGTAGCACTTATAGACCCCTTCAGAGTGCTTCACAGCCCCGTCTAAGCAGCTCACAGAGTCAGCTTATTTGCCCCCAACAATCTGGGTCCTCATTTTACCGATCGTGGAAGGATGGAAGACTGAGTCAACCTTGAGCCAGTCAGGCTCGAACTCCTGGCAGTTGGCAGAATTAGCCTGCAATACTGCATTCTAACCACTCCGCCACCACAGCTCATGTAGCTGCAGGTAATCCTCGACTTAACAACAGTTCATTTTGTGACCGTTTGAAGTTGCAACTTCACAGAGCAAAGTGACTTATGACCGTTTTTCACACTTACAAACATTGCTGCATCCCCATGGTCAGATGATCAAAATTCAGATGCTGGAGACTGGCTCATACTTACAACAATTGCAGTGTCCTGGGGTCATGTGATGCCCTTTTGCAACCTTCTGACTAACAAAGTCAATGGGGAAAACCGATTCACTTAAAAGCCGTATTACTAACTTACCTACTGGATTCACTTAACCCCCTGGGGCAAGAAAGGTTGTAAAATGGGACAAAAATCACATAACAAATATCTGTCTTAGCAACATAAATTTTGGGTTCTATTACGGTCATAAGTCGAGGACTACCTGTACATATTTCATTAATGGCCTTTGAAGGTACTTATCCTATATCTGTGATGGCGAGCCTATGGCACGCATGCTGGAAGTGGCATGCAGAGCCATCTCTCGGGGCCTGCCAGTTGTCGCCCACTGCTATTCCAGGTTCCGGCGTGTGCATGCGTGTTGGCCAGCTGGTCTTCGCACACGCATGTGCACCAGAAACTGGAAGACAAGGTAGAAACTGGAAGCTGCTCTTCAGATGCAGGGAACTGCTCTTCCAGTTTGAGGTATTCCCCCGCGTGCACGCACAAAAACATTTGTAGTTTTTAACGTGTGCATTGATAGGAATAAAGCTCACAAAGAAGTCTTAAGTGAAAAGTCATAAAGTAATTGGAAAAATGTTGACAAGCTTTAGACTTATTTGGGCTGTAATGCTTACAGTAGCAAGCAGTAGGTTATATGTTTGAATGTTTGCCAGGGGAAGAGACAGCTAAAAGATAATATGAGAAGACCGTAATCAGTTTGGGATGGATGCAAAAGGAGATAGGAAAAAAAATATTACATACATTCAGAACCATTGGAACTAGCTTATAGTTCTGCTTTAGAAATTTTAGTTAGAAATGGAGCAGTGATTTATGCAAAAGTAAACTACTAATTGTACTAAATCACATTCTGAATAGAATGCATATAACTCAGTGGTGAAACGTAAAATTTGTTACTACCGGTTCTGTGGGCGTGGCTTGATGGTGGGGTAATGTGACTGCGTGGGCGTGGCCCACTTTTTTTTTTTTTCTTTTAAAAGCATTTTTTTCTACAACCTCTTCGGCCGAAGAGGTTGTAAAAAAATGCTTTTAAAAGGCTCCTCTGATGATCCCAGCTGAGTTGCTTGATCGTCAGAGGCTTTTCTTTTAAAAGCATTTTTTTTGCCTTTAAAAGAAAAAAAAAGCCTCTGACGATCAGGCAACTCAGCTGGGATCATCAGAACCTTTTAAAAGCATTTTTTCGGCCAAAGAAGTTATGGAAAAAGTGCTTTTAAAGGGTTCTGTTGATCCCAGTTGAGTCGCGCAATCATCAGAGGCTTTTTTTTTTTTTTTTACTTTTAAAAGCATTTTTTAGGCCAAAGAAAAAATGCTTTTAAAAGTAAAAAAAAAAACACCTCTGATGATCACATGGCTCAGCTGGACATGGGTGGGGGGGCAGGGATTTTTGCTACCGGTTCTCCGAACCACCCGCTGCCGTTGCTACCAGATCAGGCGATCCGGTCCGAACCTGGAGCATTGCACCCCTGATATAACTCATTCTATTCAGAATGCGATATAATCCTCTTTCTTTTTCTCTGTCTGATTCCTTAGACCAGGAATAATTTTGAAAGCACGCGTCAGGAAGTGGAACGACTTATGCAGAGAATGAAGTCTGCCAGCCAGGATTACAGGCCACCAAGCCAGTGGACTATGGAGGGCTACCTCTACATCCAAGAGAAGCGTGAGTAGTCAATAGGCCACAAAATATATTTATAAGTTAGCCACAAGTTAATACATTATAGAGTTAAAATACACATTATACTGTATGTATGTATGTATGTATGTATGTATGTATGTATGTATTTATGTATGTGTGTATGTATTGTATGTATGTAATGCATGTATGTATGTATGTATGTATGTATGTATGTATGTATGTATGTATGTATGTATGTATGTATGTATGTATGTATGTATGTATGTATGTATGTATGTATGTATGTATGTATGTATGTATGTATGTATGTATGTATGTATGTATGTATGTATGTATGTATGTATGTATGTATGTATGTATGTATGTATGTATGTATGTATGTATGTATGTATGTATGTATGTATGTATGTATGTATGTATGTATGTATGTATGTATGTATGTATGTATGTATGTATGTATGTATGTATGTATGTATGTATGTATGTATGTATGTATGTATGTATGTATGTATGTATGTATGTATGTATGTATGTATGTATGTATGTATGTATGTATGTATGTATGTATGTATGTATGTATGTATGTATGTATGTATGTATGTATGTATGTATGTATGTATGTATGTATGTATGTATGTATGTATGTATGTATGTATGTATGTATGTATGTATGTATGTATGTATGTATGTATGTATGTATGTATGTATGTATGTATGTATGTATGTATGTATGTATGTATGTATGTATGTATGTATGTATGTATGTATGTATGTATGTATGTATGTATGTATGTATGTATGTATGTATGTATGTATGTATGTATGTATGTATGTATGTATGTATGTATGTATGTATGTATGTATGTATGTATGTATGTATGTATGTATGTATGTATGTATGTATGTATGTATGTATGTATGTATGTATGTATGTATGTATGTATGTATGTATGTATGTATGTATGTATGTATGTATGTATGTATGTATGTATGTATGTATGTATGTATGTATGTATGTATGTATGTATGTATGTATGTATGTATGTATGTATGTATGTATGTATGTATGTATGTATGTATGTATGTATGTATGTATGTATGTATGTATGTATGTATGTATGTATGTATGTATGTATGTATGTATGTATGTATGTATGTATGTATGTATGTATGTATGTATGTATGTATGTATGTATGTATGTATGTATGTATGTATGTATGTATGTATGTATGTATGTATGTATGTATGTATGTATGTATGTATGTATGTATGTATGTATGTATGTATGTATGTATGTATGTATGTATGTATGTATGTATGTATGTATGTATGTATGTATGTATGTATGTATGTATGTATGTATGTATGTATGTATGTATGTATGTATGTATGTATGTATGTATGTATGTATGTATGTATGTATGTATGTATGTATGTATGTATGTATGTATGTATGTATGTATGTATGTATGTATGTATGTATGCAGAGATATTTTACTAGGAGAGTACTCAAATCCTCCACTCAAAATAAAATTCCCTATACCACCAGGCTTGAAATTTTATGCCTCGATAGCCTTGAACTACGTCGTCTATGTTCCGACCTATGCTTAGTTCATAGGATTATTTACCAAAACGTCCTACCTGTAAATGAGTACTTTAATTTCAACCACAATAACACAAGGGCTAGCAATTGATTCAAATTCAATGTAATTCGCTCTAATCTTGATTGTAGGAAATATGACTTCTGCAATAGAGTAGTACATGTCTGGAACACTCAACCTGATCCTATTCTTAATCTCTCTAATCCGCATACCTTTTACCTTAAACTGTCTACCGTGGACCTTTCACATTTCTTAAGAGGTCCTTAAGGGGGTGTGCATAAGCACACCAGCATGCCTACCATCCCTGTCCTACTGTTTCCATTTTTATGTACTCATTTTATGTGTTTATGACTATGTTTTGCTTATTTGTTTCCTTTTATTTGTGCCAATTTTTTTTTTCATGTGTCTATGTCTATACTGTTAGTTGTTTCCTTGTACGTTTTGACAAATCAATCAATCATTCAATCAATATAAGCCAGTTGGCAAGCTCCCAAATTTTGATCACATTACGGTGTGGGTGTTGTGATTGTCATAGCTACAAGGACCGGTCGTGGGTTATTTTTTTTCCCAGTGCCATTGTAACTTCTAGCAGGCACTAAACAATAATTGTAAGTTGAGAATATCCATATTCTTCCATTATATTGGTTTGTTGCGCAGTCAGCCAGATGTTGAAATTGGATTTCGCATTTATACCCATCTATCAAGTCTTTCCCAAGGATCTGGGATAGGCAGATGCTGATGTTTTTGTGGTGTTAGAGCTGGGGTGTCAATCTCAATTTCATTGAGGGCTGCATCAGGTTTGTGCTTGACCTTGGGGGCAGTGGTGAAACGTAAAATTTGTTACTACCGGTTCTGTGGGCGTGGCTTGATGGTGGGGTAATGTGACTGCGTGGGCGTGGCCCACTTTTTTCTTTAAAAGCATTTTTTCTCTTGATCGAAGAGGTTGTAAAAATGCTTTTAAAACTCCTCTGATGATCCCAGCTGAGTTGCTTGATCGTCAGAGGCTTTTCTTTAAAAGCATTTTTTGCCTTTAAAGAAAAAAGCCTCTGACGATCAGGCAACTCAGCTGGGATCATCAGAACCTTTTAAAAGCATTTTTTCGGCCAAAGAAGTTATGGAAAAAGTGCTTTTAAAGGGTTCTGTTGATCCCAGTTGAGTCGCGCAATCATCAGAGGCTTTTTTTTTTTTTTTTACTTTTAAAAGCATTTTTCTGGCCAAAGAAAAAATGCTTTTAAAAGTTAAAAAGAAAAAAAACCTCTGATGATCGCACAGCTTAGCTGGTCATGGGTGGGGGGGGAGGGATTTTTGCTACCGGTTCTCCGAACCACCCGCTGCCGTTGCTACCAGATCAGGCGATCCGGTCCGAACCTGGAGCATTGCACCCCTGATATAACTCATTCTATTCAGAATGCGATATAATCCTCTTTCTTTTTCTCTGTCTGATTCCTTAGACCAGGAATAATTTTGAAAGCACGCGTCAGGAAGTGGAACGACTTATGCAGAGAATGAAGTCTGCCAGCCAGGATTACAGGCCACCAAGCCAGTGGACTATGGAGGGCTACCTCTACATCCAAGAGAAGCGTGAGTAGTCAATAGGCCACAAAATATATTTATAAGTTAGCCACAAGTTAATACATTATAGAGTTAAAATACACATTATACTGTATGTACTGAATATGCAACCACAATTGGAACCAGAATTTCTGTTGCTAAGCAAGGCGGTTGTTAAATGAGTTGTACTCATTTTTATGACCTTTTTTTTGCTCCGATCGTAGTTGATTCACTGCAGTTGTTATGGAAACCCGAGTTCCCCTTTTCAGAAACCAGCTGAAAAGATTGCAAACTGTGATCACGTTATTCCAGGACGCTACAACTGTCATAAATATACTTGAATACTGCTTACCTTCCCTGGAACCCTCATTGTATTTCAGACATCAATACATTAGAGAGGGTCCAGAGATATTTTACTAGGAGAGTACTCAAATCCTCCACTCAAAATAAAATTCCCTATACCACCAGGCTTGAAATTTTATGCCTCGATAGCCTTGAACTACGTCGTCTATGTTCCGACCTATGCTTAGTTCATAAGATTATTTACCAAAACGTCCTCCCTGTAAATGAGTACTTTAATTTCAACCACAATAACACAAGGGCTAGCAATAGATTCAAATTCAATGTAATTCGCTCTAATCTTGATTGTAGGAAATATGACTTCTGCAATAGAGTAGTAAATGTCTGGAACACTCTACCTGATCCTGTTCTTAATCTCTCTAATCCCCATACCTTTTACCTTAAACTGTCTACCGTGGACCTTTCACATTTCTTAAGAGGTCCTTAAGGGGGTGTGCATAAGCACACCAGCATGCCTACCATCCCTGTCCTACTGTTTCCATTTTTATGTACTCATTTTATGTGTTTATGTCTATGTTTTGCTTATTTGTTTCCTTTTATTTGTGCCAATTTTTTTTTCATGTGTCTATGTCTATACTGTTAGTTGTTTCCTTGTACGTTTTGACAAATCAATCAATCATTCAATCAATACAAGCCAGTTGGCAAGCTCCCAAATTTTGATCACATTACAGTGTGGGTGTTGTGATTGTCATAGGTACAAGGACCGGTCGTGGGTTATTTTTTTCCCCAGTGCCATTGTAACTTCTGGCAGGCACTAAACAATAATTGTAAGTTGAGAACTATCCATATTCTTCCATTATATTGGTTTGTTGCGCAGTCAGCCAGATGTTGAAATTGGATTTCGCATTTATACCCATCTATCAAGTCTTTCCCAAGGATCTGGGATAGGCAGATGCTGATGTTTTTGTGGTGTTAGAGCTGGGGTGTCAATCTCAATTTCATTGAGGGCTGCATCAGGTTTGTGCTTGACCTTGGGGGCAGTGGTGAAATCTGAACCAGTTTATTAATGGTTTGCTGGCTCTGACCATCAGGCAGCTCATCTGTGATCGTCAGAGCCTTTTTTTTAACCTTGTAAAAGCATTTTTTAACAACCTATTCATTCGAAATGCTGAATACTTTTAAAAGTATATTAAAAAGGGCTCTCATAATTGCATGGCTCAGCTATGATCGTCAGAGCCTTTTTTTTACCTTTTAAAAGCATTTTTTAAAAGAACCGACAAGTGGGTGGCAGGGATTTTTGCTACCGGTTCTCCGAACCACCTGCTGCTATCGCTACCGGATTTGGTGATCCGATCCGAACCCAGGAGCATTTCACCCCTGCTTGGGGGGCCTGGGGGGGGCGAGATCAGGGTTACTCAACGTCACTCGTGTGGTCAAATCAAGCCCTTTGCATATTTCAAGATGTCATCAAATGGCAGAAGTTTTTATTAGCTTCCCAAGAAGTTGCCATCATTGAATCAGATGATAAGAGCAAGAACATGGTTGTTCCTGGGACACCTATCAGATATACTCATTTGATTTTTCTTCTCAATATTGTGTGACCACTTGAAAATGATTGTGAAATTGCTGGCTCTGGAATGGAGATGTTCAGTTGCCTAAAGCAGATCTCCGAGGACCAAGTAGCTGGAAGTTACGATTGTCTCACTGAAATGTTTTGCTGTTTCCACCTATTAAACAGCTTCTAAGTGACAAAAGAGGGACTTGGTGGCTCAGTGGCTAAGACGCTGAGCTTATTGATCGAAAGTTCGGCAGTTCAGCGGTAAGAATCCCTAGTGCCGCGTAACGGGGTGAGCTCCCGTTACTTGTCCCAGGTTCTGCCAACCTAGCAATTCGAAAGCACGTAAAAAATGCAAGTAGAAAAATAGGGACCACCTTTGGTGTCTTTGGCATTTTGTCATGCTGGCCACATGACCATGGAGACGTCTTCGGACAGCACTGGCTCTTTGGCTTTGAAACGGAGATGAACACTGCCCCCTAGAGTCAGGAATGACTGGCACATATGTGTGAGGGGAACCTTTACCTTTACCTTTAAATGACGAAGAAAAATTTCTCTTTCCCTCACGATGATTTTCGAAGGCTGCCTTGCCTGCTTCAGAACAGCGACAGTTTGCTCTGAGCTGGTTTTTTCCTTTAATTAACTGGTAATAATAAAAGGCAACCCCTCCACCCCAAAGGTCTCTGTTAAGCGGAAATTACCTTGGATATTATTAAGACAAGAGCAAGGACATAGGAAAATGCCAGGCACACATGGTGCTTCATTAAACAGTGAAAGGCCAAGATGACATAGTCATAGTGGAGGAAATTATTTGCTCATTTGTTTAAGCTAAGGGAGAAAAATGATACAAATTATAATTTTCAGATATACAGTAAAAGCATATACAGTAAAAGCACCACACCTAGAGTACTGCATCCAGTTTTGGTCACCACCCTGTAAAAAAGATGTTGAGACACTAGAAAAAGTGCAGAGAAGAGCAACCAGGATGATTAGGAGACTGGAGACTAAAACATGAAGAACGGTTGCAGGAACTGGGCATGGCTAGCTTAGTGAAGAGAAGAAGAGGGGGAGACATGATAACAGCGTCCCAATATTTGAGGGGCTGTCACAGAGAGGAAGGGGGTCAAGCTATTTTCCAAAGCACCTGAAGGCCAGACAAGGAATAATGGATGGAAACTGACCAAGGAGAGATTCAGCCTAGAAATGAGGAGGAACTTTCTGACAGGGAGAACAATCAACCAAGTTGCCTTCAGAAGTTGTGGGAGCGTCATCACTTGAGATTTTCAAGAAAAGATTGGACTGCCATTTGTCAGACATGGTGTAGGGTCTCCTGCTTGAGCAGGGGGTTGGACTAGATGACCTATAAGGTCCCTTCCAACTCTGTTAATCTGGATCATCAATTGTTCTCTGATCATCTTGGTTTGGGCTATGCAGAGTAAATGGGAATGTGTGTTTGTCCTCCTATATAACAGACTAGCTTAACTTATTTATTATTTTTGTGTGGTAATTTTGAGATGGGTGATTAAAATAGGCTGAATTTCCCCATGTATCTCAAAATACTCAGCGCTAATTTTGGGAAAACACCTAAAACATCGTAATTTATCATATCTCCCATGAACATGGGTGAGCATTTTCCTTTTTTCTTTTTTTTTTGGTGCTCATAACTTTATACCTTTGTTTTTAATTTTGTGCACTTCCCAGAATCATGTGGGGTCCTTGGTGTCTTTCCAAGCTAGGTGGTTTTCTTACAGACGTTTCATTACCCAACTAAGTAACATCATCAGTGCGTCATCTACAGAGTCGTCTACAAGTGAGGTGCCCTTAGAAATGGGAATCATAAATAAACTAGTAAAATTACATTTTAATAAAAATTGCTTTATTATACTATATTACCGTAGTACAAATTTTAGCATAAAAGGTTTCCTTGTTACGAATTTTTTGCTCTTGTGATCTGCAAACAAACAACAGCTCTGTTTTGTTTTGTTTTTCTTCTTTTTAGGACCATTAGGATTTGCTTGGATAAAACATTACTGTACATATGACAAAGGGACCAAAGCATTCACAATGAGTATTTCTGAAGCCAAATCTGGAGGGAAAGTTGTGAGTATCATTCCGAAGGCCGAATGACTTTTTAGTCATCTGCTTATCAAGTTTACCAAGGATGCAATTTGCTTCTTTAAGCAAATTGTATTTAATGTATTATTAGGAAGATGGGGGCCGGTGGGGGTCATTATTCTTTTGGAGTAGGTCTGTTATTAATTTTTGACTTTGAATTAACCTTCACATGCATTGACATGTTATGAGCCACAGTGGCGCAGTGGTTAGAATGCAGTATTGCAAGTTACTTCTGCTAACTGCCGGCTGCCTGCAGTTTGGCAGTTCGAATCTCACCAGGCTCAAGGTTGACTCAGCCTTTCATCCTTCCCAAGTCGGTAAAATGAGGACCCAGATTGTTGGGGGAAATAGGCTGACTCTATAAACAGTTTAGAGAGGGTTGTAAAGCACTGTGAAGGATATATAAGTCTTAAGTGCTGTTGCCATAAATGCTATTATGGGTCTGAAAGAAAACTGGGCTTGAACGATGTCTGTATCTCCCAGAATATTTATTTATGATTTATTAAACAAAATTATATGGCAAAAGAAACTGGGCTTGAACGATGTCTGTATCTTCCAGAACATTTATTTATTAAATAAAATTATATGGCAAAATTGTATTGTATTGTATTTCATTGTTTTTACAAATAATTCGAGGCGGCAAACATATCCAACATACCTTCTCCCTCCTATTTCCCCACAAAAACAGGCCTGTGAGGTGAGTTGGGCTGATAGAGAGTAACTGGCACAAAGTCACCCAGCTGGCTTTCATGCCTAAGGCAGGACTAGAACTCCTGGTTTCCTGCTTTTGTAGCCCAGTGCCTTAACCACTAGACCAAACTGTCTCTTTCTCTCTCTCTCTCTCTCTCTATTCTGTCTTAAGTCTTAAAATGTATCATTTCTTAGGAGAAATATGTAAACTAAGATAAGATTTGGAAATGTGATAATGACAAAAAAAAGTAAGGTGTAGAGTGACGGCGCTCAGTTTTAATTATTTCCTATACACAGAGAACAATAAATTCATTCAGTTTCAGTTTTAATGCAGTCGTTTTCAACCTTCACCATGGACCCCTTTTAAATACCTTTTGTTGGTCACAGACCCCCCCAAAACGTAAACTCAAGATTTAAATAATAATATTTCTTCAAGCCTTTGCTGACCCTCTGTGATGACATCGTAGTCCCTGAGGGGTCCACGGACCACAGCTTAAGAACCACTGGTCTAATGGTCCAGGCTAGAAAGTGACACAAACGTTAGTTAGGTGAGCTTGGGCCAGTCCCACTCTCTCGTTCCTACAAAGAAGGCAATGGCAAACCACTTCCGGAATCTTGTCTAGAAAACTAGCAGTTCCCGGGAGTCAGCACTGACATAAGTAAACCCACAAGTTGCCTTTAATGAAGAGCTTAGACATTGGCTGATTTGAGTCCCTCCAGAAGTAAAGCCAGTAGAGATTACAGTATCTTTTGTATCTTCAGATCTAGTTGAGAAAAAGTTGAATTTATTAGTTAATAGCAATAGCACTTAGACTTATATACAACTTTACACAGAAGTGGTATTCAGCCGGTTCAGACCGGTTCGGGGGAACCAGTAGTGGAAATCGCGGGTGGGCCCGCTCCCCTGCCCCTGCTCTATGCTGTCCTATTTAGGCACATTTTTGAGGCCGGGCACATGTGCGGAAGGTGCATGCACGAGCAAAGTGCATGAGTGAAAGGTGAGCGTGCGCTCACATTTTCGATGCTGGGCGAACCAGTAGGTAAATTATGTGAATCCCACCTCTGGCTTTACAGTGTTTTACAGCCCTCTCTAAGCAGTTTACAGTGTCAGCATATTGCCCCCAACAATCTGAGTCCTCATTATACCGACCTGGGAAGGATGGAAGGCTGAGTCAACCTTGAGCCTGGTGAGATTCAAACTGCCAAATTGCAGGCAGTCAGCAGAAGTAGCCTGCAGTACTGCACTCTAACCACTGCGCCACCACGGCTCATTTATTAGTTAAACTAGGAAAAAGTTTCTTAATGCTAAATTGGGCAACTGTCTGCAGAGTCTGTTGCAAAAGAGATATTCTCCGTTCTTTTGAAGAGAAAGGATGAATGCTTGCTGGCTCATTCAAAATACTTTCTGAAATAACATGTGAGCACTATTTAAAATTTAAAAGGTAAATATCCATGTCTATGCAAATGTAATAAATGTAGAATGGAAATACGATCTGGTAGGTCTTACATATTTTAAGCCTGTACTTTCTTTGTCTCATGGCCAGTCAGATAACTCTGGGTTAATAATAAGCAGGTGCTGGAGATAAATCTCTCTCCTGCTGCTGTTTTCTCGGCAGAGTTAATTAACCAAAGCTCCTGTGATTGATAATTACAGTTTCTTTACCTTAGTTGATTTGGTTCGTCATTCTAACTTTAAATGTTCTGATTTTAATTTTTTTTATTTTTTTCCTAGAATGGCCTTGTTCCGAATTCGCCAGAATTGTTCAAGCTGAAGTCCTGCATCCGGAGAAAAACAGATTCAATTGACAAGCGCTTTTGCTTTGATATCGAAGTTGCCGAAAGGTTTGAAATTTTAGAAAGGGTGATTTTTTTAATTCTCTTAAAGAAAAAAAAATGCCCAGGTGCCCTATCAGGGCATTTTGTGAGCCATCTGCATACCACTTAACCCCACAATCTTTTTTTTTTCCCTGTTCCCAAAACCTCTCTAGATCAGGGGTGTCAAACTGGCAGCCTGCGGGCTTGATGCGTCACAGGAAGGCCATGCCCACCCCAGCTCCGCAAATGGAAATAACGTCATGTGACGGCAACGTGACGCAGCGAGTTTGACACCCATGCCCTAGATAAAACATATAAAGAACGGTGGCTGGAACTGAATATGTCTAGTTTATTGAAAAGAAGGACTAGGGGAGACATGATAGCAGTGTTCCAATATCTCAGGGGCTGCCGCAAAGAAGAGGGAGTCAAGCTATTCTCCAAAGCACCTGAAGGCAGGACAAGAAGCAATGGGTGGAAACTAATCAAGGAGAGAAGCAACTTAGAACTAAGGAGAAATTTCCTGACAGAACAATTAATCAGTAGAACAACTTGCCCCCAAAAGTTTTAAATGCTCCAACACTGGGAATTTTTAAGAAGAGATTAGATAACCATTTGTCTGAAGTAGTGTAGGGTTTCCTGCCTAAGCGGGGTTGGACTAGAAGACCTCCAAGGTCCCTTCCAACTCTGTTATTCTATTCTATTCTATTCTATTCTATTCTATTCTATTCTAGATTATATAAAATGTGGTGGAAACCTGTTTGTAATGATAACAGTTTTCTACACCTTAGAAATAAAACAGGTGTGTTAAGTCCTCCAGGATCATTTTACCCATAAAGCATCTGCCCTTATATCTCCTCGATGACTTTCAAATCTTTTCATCTTGGTTTTTGTTCAAGCTCTACTTCTCTCAGCAGATTTGATATTCTAGAGCAGTGGTCCCCAAACTTCCTGGATTTGTGCATCGGCGGGGGAGGGAGGGGAGAGGAAATGGTTGTGTGTAAGTGACAGGCACGCATGCTTTTCATTTGTGTAAGTGGCGGACACTGTGTGTGCGCGCGTGCGTGTGTGTGTAGCTCCATTTGTGCAAGTAGTGGGCTAGTTGTGTGAAACTCCATTTGCATTTGCGGCCTGGTTCTAAACAGGCCATGGCCTAGTACCAGGCCGTGGACCGGGGTTGGGGACCCCTGTTCTAGAAGTCCCTATTCTTTTCCATTATGGAACATATTTTCTGTAACATTATACATTTAATCCCATTTCAAAGTCAGTTTTCGGTGCTGTTGGATATCCATATCCAAGATGGTTCCCTACAATATTGATCTTACAGCCTCCATTAATATTGGTTGCCCTTACATTGGCTGGCATTGCCATCATCTGTGTGCTTTATCTAATCTTTAGCTCAATAGTTAACTTCAGGCTGTGGTCTCCTCTTAAGGTAGGGACTGAGTTCAGAGTTCTTTAATCAGGATTGTGAATACTTTTTTCTTGGTGGTCTCTATAAACAATCCTTGAGATTTGCATCACAGAAATCCTATTTCAGAAAATCAAATCTTTCTGGATAATCTACGTACCCAGCTATTCAGTTCTGGTATCTCTTCGTTCTTTGTTTTCTTACTTTCATTTTCATTTTGCAGTTTTCCCTCAGCAAATTTTCCTAATGAATTTCTTCTTTGGGTTTATAAATTATAGCAAATACATTGCTGTTATTTTTTCTGAATGCCCCACCTGTTATCATTTTGGAAGATTACAGAGTTATTCATGTGAATATATTTTATTGTGTGTGTATATATCATTTGGTGTCCGTGTGTATACATGTATGTATTCCAACATGAGTAAGTCTGGAATATTAAGCATCTATACATCCTTCAATAATAGATGGTTTTCCCAGCAATTATCACTTAACATATCAAAAGCAATCCTATCTCACTAATTTAAAATTAATGGTAAAAATAAAGTATTCTGAAATGAATAAGGTCTTATCAATGTATTTTCTTTCACACTGTTTTTAACAAAACAATAACAATGCAATTTGAATTTGCTTTCCTTGAAAAATCTTCTTTGACCTTGCTTTTCCCTATTTAAGAACTTGTAATCTTTGTGTTATTTTCTGCTGTATTGCTGTCTTATTAACTTTGTTCATCTTATGGCCCTAGAAAATTTCCATTTGGGAAACTTGCAATAAGCAAGAAGATTTTGTATTAAGAAAAGAAACAGTTAACCTGATAAGAACGTATTTCAGATATGCTCAGATGAATTGTCATACTAACATCTTTTCATCTTCTCTGTTTTGCATTTGTATTTAGTGTAGCTTTCAGATTCATAGGAACAAAAGTGATTAACCAGGTTTTTAATTTGTATATGATGTTCTTTTTTTTAAACAGACATGGGATCATCACCCTGCAAGCTTTTTCTGAATCCAACAGAAAACTTTGGCTAGAAGCTATGGATGGAAAGGAACCTGTAAGAAAAACATTGGTTTCTCTGTATGTGTGCGTGTGGGTGTGATTTTTGAAAGTAACAAACATAAAATTGTTGTACGTATCATTTAAAAATGTCAATGCCACATTGCTGTTTTAAAATACAAATATACTTTTATTAATTAATTTATTTGTTCTGACTTGATTTACTGCAAACTATCAAAATCTCTCAGTGATTTATTGTAAAAATAGTATCAGGACACTAAAAGAAATTAAAATAGCAAATAGCTGAAGTGAGAACTGAAGAAGCTTCTTGGATGAGAAGTAAAATGTTTTCAAAGAAAAAACCAATTAATTTTAATTTGTTTTTAATTCTGTTTTTAACTCTGTTTTAATTATGATTTGCAGCATATTTTTTTGATTTGTAAACCATCCAGAGTCAGGGTGCCAGAGTGAGATGGGTGGCATGGAAATTTGATAGTTGATAGTTAGACAGACAAAAAGACAGACAGAAAGACAGATAGATATTATCTAGGTTGCTGTTGAAAGGAGGCATGTGTAGATTGGTGAGAGTTGCATCCCATCAATAATTTAGTAGGTTAGGTAGGATTAGATTAGATGTGATGTGATGTGATGTGGTGTGATTTATAGAGGTGCATCTCACCAATGCACCTTAATAATAATAATAATAACAACAGAGTTGGAAGGGACCTTGGAGGCCTTCTAGTCCAACCCCCTGCCCAGGCAGGAAACTCTACACCATCTCAGACGGATGGTTATCCATCTTAACCTTCGGGCAGCCAACAAGAATTAAAATATTTATATAAATGCAGTTTTCCCAGCCAACTAGCATAAATGGGTTCCCTAAAACACCATTAACTAATAGCAGGAGCTCAATTACTCTTCTAGCCCCCATGCCTAGGAAAACAGCTAGGTCTTTAAAAGTTTCTAAAAGATGAGCAGAGTTAGGCCAGCTGAACCTTGAGTGGTTTGCTGTTCCAAAGAGCAGATGCAGCTACAGAAAAGTCATGCTTCCTGGCTCCCTCCAATGATGGCTAGGAATGATGAGAATCAGGTAGGGTGGTGGAATGGAATCCAAAGTTGCAGGAGGGAGGGGCTCTTTTCCAGAGACCAAAGACACACTATAGCTTGGAATCTTTGGTATGGAAAAAGAGAATGACGGTGAGTCCTCCCTAGCAGTTCACAACTATATCTAATAGTTATGCAGATAGTACTTTAGTCTGGCAAGACTCCTGTCTATAGGCAAATAACAATAACTCTGATAAGAAAAAAGTGAATTAGTCTCATCTGGTTTTCAGAAAATTACATTATGATAATACAAATTTGTTCTTTTTAGATTTATACTCTACCAGCTATTATTAGCAAGAAAGAAGAAAGTAAGTTGAATTTTAATTATGAAATTATTATGTATGTTTAGTTTCTTTTTAAGTTGCCCAACCAAAGTAAATAAAATGTTCCAGTGTAGGCATATGTATGCATATGATTGCTATTTTACATATATTTAAGAATACAGCTTGCTTATTAGTGAAATACCTTTAAGCAACAATTACACTGAGAGTTTCTAAACATGGTTTGCTGTTACCATTAACTGTATCAATCTATCACGATGAGTCAAAAATAAACTAAATTTCAAACCTGCAGAGTAACTTATTTTATGGCTAAAATGTTGACAAAACTGTAATAATATTTTTAGACTTCAGGAAAAGAATTCATGAGCAAAATGTTATTGGGGCTTTCTAACTTCGCAGGAAAAATATTTTACTTGTATTTCTGGGAACAATTAAAAAATGTAAAATGATTTTTTTTTCAGTCTTCTCGTTTTTTTCAGCAAAATAGTTTCTTTACTTTGAAAACAGTTTGGGACAGTGCTAGAAAGAGCAGAAGTATTTCTTTTCATCTTAAATGCTTTTCCTTAAATAATTTTCCACCCCCATGGGAGGAAAAACCAACATTTTCTCAACAAGACTTCAATTTGTAAGCATTTGATATTAGCTGGTGCTGAAAGAAACATTCAGAAGATAACAAAATAAGGCATGGCTGGTTTTTTTTTCATTCTACATATGTAAGATAAGCCCTATTTCTCAGTCATTCACATATTTTTGCTCCCTTCAGCATAAACCTTGAAGCTTAAAAACTTTCCAGTTGTTTCTCTATGCAAGTTTAGGGAAGGCTTTCATACAAATATTGCATTTTATTTACGTGTGTGTGTGTGTGTGTGTGTGTGTGTGTGTGTGTAGGTTTCCCCTGTCCAGTCATGTCTGTCTCGGGGGAGGTGCTCATCTCCAAGCCAGACGTTTCCACAGTCATGCGGCCAGCATGCCGCAGCACAATGTAAGCAGTGAAACACAGAACACTGTTACCTTCTCACTGAATTTTCTAAATACATACATAAACACACACACTCATACATGTATACACAGAGAGAGACAGAGACAGATATACACACACCATCTCTGAGTAACATCCATCTGGAGACATTACGTAACGATTAGATGTTGACTACTCTATTTATATCTCACCAAAGTCTTCCACAAAATCTCTCATAAAATTCTCCTTGGCAACATGGTAAAATACAGTTGACAACTGAGAGGAGTAGGCTCTTATGTTTGATTGTGGTGGCATGCCACATTCACTGGTTAGGGCTTAAACCGTGATGAATACCAAGTCAGACTAAAAATAATTTATACAAACTCATCCCCACTTGGGCGTGATGGCTCAATGATTAAGACACTGGGCTTGTCAGCTGCAAAGCCAACAGCCCAGGTTCGAGACCCGAATGTGGCATGATGGGGCGAGCTCCTGTTCCTTTCTCCAGCTCCTGCCAACTTAGCAGTTTGAAAGCATGCAAATGCAAGTAGATAAATAGGTACCACTTCAGTGGGAAGCTAACAGCTCCATGATGTCATGCTGGCTACATGATCACGGAAACATCTTCAGACAGCGCTGGCTCAATGGCCCTTGAAACAGATGAGTTTCAATCTGTTGTAGATGAGCTACAATCTACAATCGGCAACAGCTAGCAAAGTAAAATCTCCAGAGATTCCTTCACCTTGACCTTACTATCCTCACTTAGGTGTTTGATCTTACGTCCATATTCCCCAAAACAAAACAAGAATGTAAAAACTTTATTTGACTAAAATGCTGATTGAATTGATCAACTATTAATAAACATTTGTTTTTTTTCAAATTTAAAATTAATTAGATAAAAAGATTTTTCTATAAGTTAGATAATAACTACACGTGTGAAAGTACAAGTCTCTGATTATCAGGAAGCGTTTCAGAATTTAAACCTTCTGACAATGTTCATATAAACGCCAAGGTGAATATTTTGATCACTTTTTTAACAATAAGAATTGTTAAATAACATTTTTTAAAACGATTAATAGGGAAAAATGTTGAAAGATGGTGTCTATGTATTATGGAAAGGAAGTCTTACTGTTTCACTGCTTGTGACTGTCCTTTTCATGCTAGAAACATTGTGTTTGCTTCCCATAATTCAGCTAGTTAGCAAAATAGGCCACAGAAGGCTTTTAAAATAGCTGTGAAGTCTACCTTAGAGAAATAAATCTACCCATTGAAAAGGCTAAGAAATGTTTGCAAATACTGTTTGCCTTTCAGGAGTTGGTAACAGCCTGCTTTCTTTTCCTCTGTGAATGGATGTCAAGTATAGTTCAGCCTGACATTTCATCTTTTTTAATTAGTTTATCATGGCATAACTCTCTGCTCCCAACATTTTCTCTTGAATGGTTTTGAATGGTTTTAGAATCATTTCTTGGATTCTAAAACAGAACGCTTGTGTTATCAAGCACTGCTGTCTTCTTTCTCCCCTTTTGCAGAGATGGATAAGTTTGTACAAAAGTAAAACTAGTGGGCCTGGTTTTAAGAAAGTTAAATGTTTCAAGTCTGATGCTGAACTTCTGATTTCTCTACATTAGTCATTTGTTTTTGTGGGCTTTCTGTGAACCCCCCTCTCTCTCTCACTCTGCATGGTTCATGATAGCTTTTGAAGGGAAGCTAGAATTGGAGAAGGGGATGTCATTCATGCCATCCAATAGTGGCCAAAATTGTGAAAACCTTTTGGGAAAATTGTATTTTCTAAAGCTAGCTAATAACACTTTTTTTTTTGAGTAGTACCATAAAATTATATATCAATGGAAAGATAATTTAATCAAGAATGTAATGCAATAACTTTTATGAAGGATTTGCCATTAGAGAAGCAGTTACAGTATAAAGAAAAAAAGTGAAACACGTAGAAAAAACAAGATATACAAAAATTATCACCATGTCAGTTAATACTTAGTTGGGTAACCTTTAGCATGAATTATGGCCTTACAACGCCTTCCCATGGAGTGAACCAAGTCTTTTAGTTCTGCAGCTGTTATGTGAAGCCAAGATTGAATGATTGCTTCTATTAACTGGGTTTTATTGCTGGGTCACTTCTGACTAACACATTTCTTTAGTCAGCAGCTCTATAGATTTTCAATTGGGATACGGTAAGGGCTATTCCCCGGCCATTCCAGCAGTGGAATATGATTATCTTGAAACTCAAAAAAAAAAAAAAAGTGGTGTTATTAACCATCAAACCTCAAAAATATACTTTTCCCAAAAGGTTTCCACAATTTTGGTCACTACTGTATATTTAATTTTATTTGCATAACGTGGCCCTCCCCTCTTGCCTTATAGCTTTCTATCTCCTGATTATTGTGACTCATTCTAAATTAATTGATGTCTAATTGATACTTGAAATGTCCGAGGTGGTAAAGTTCCATTCAAATGCAAAAGAAAAATTAAACAACATAATAGAATAAAATATCCTACTCTGGTTAATATAAAAACTGCATTATCTCCCAGACCCCATTGAGGTCTAGAAATTCAGGTTAGAGGAAGGATTTTTTTAAAGGCAATACTGAATAAATAATGGATTGAAGGAAAATGTTTTGAGTTGGTCTGATTTCTAAGATGGCCTCACTTATACATCCAGAAACTGGGACACCATTAATAACAAATTTCTGTTCAATTAGATCAGTATTTCTCAGTCTCTGAATTTTAAAATATATGTATTTCAACTCCCAGAATTATCCAGCATGCTGGCTGGGGAATTCTGAAAATTGAACGTCTTAAAGTAGCTGAAATTAACCAACATTGTATTAAACAATACCTTTCTATTTTCCTTCTTTTGTTCGATTGGGAAAAAAGTGTGCCAAATCATTAAGGATGGAATTATAGGTGTCTGTTGCTAGTTGAATTCATTGCATCCTATAAAATGGCTTGCTTTTTTAGCTTTTAAAAAAAATCTATTTTCTATTTAACCCCTTGTCTTTCACACTTCAGAAGCAAACACAGAAGCATAAGACAACTTGTTCTAAATTGTATGAATGGTGGTCTAAATTTCAACTGGTTTCCTTCCGGTTGAACTCAACTAGTGGTGACATCACAAGCATGTCCCATTGTTTTCATGATAATAGATGAAAGGGATTTCTTTTTTTTTAGTCTACATCACGGGTGTCAAACTCGCCATGTCACGTTGCCGTCATGTGACATTTCACGATGGTTTTCCCATTTGCAGAGCTGGGGTGGGCATGGCCTGCATCCGGCCCATGGGCCGCCAATTTGACTGCCCTGGTCTACATATATGGTTCTTTCTGCTGATGATAGGATATAACGATAATAAGGAATGCTTTTTCTTTAATGCTGATTATCTACTGTAAAACAAAAGTCAGTTGATTTCTAACCATCATTATTATATAAGCCTCATCAATAATTCAGTGATTTTAATAGCAATGAATTTGGCTTTCTGTTTTGCCTGATGAATAATGATATGTAATTTTTGGTCTTTTCTTTTGACAGCATTCCTAAATGAAGCTGGTTTTAATTTTGTAAAAAAATGCATTCATGCAGTGGAAACCAGAGGTATATATTAAAATATTTATGTAATAAAAACATTGCAATTAAACCAAACAATTTAAATAACTAAGTAATTAACACTGCAATTAAATTAATCAATTCTTACCCTTTGGGGACTGCTGAGCATATTTAAAACTTCTCAGTTCAAACAAAATGGCTGCCTTGATGGGATTGCAGATTTGACTATTCTCAAAGTGTCTGAACTTGTACCTGTAGTTTATTGCAAAATACTAATTGTAGCCATGATAACAACTACCAACCATCATCCTGCTTCTGCTTTTCTTTTCTTTCTTTTTTTCTTGGCAGGTAGGAAACTTTTAAACAAAATGTTCTGTTGTAGTTATTCCTATTTAATGAAAGCATTGCATAACTTGCATTTCACCTTTGCAATGCCCTCTCTCAAAAATATTAGGCTGCTTTTATCAGGGGGTTCACTCAGTAAAAACACTAAATTAATCTTAAAATGTGGGCCTTTGGTCTTCAGTGCATGGGGGCCCATTTTTCACAAAAATGAGATGTGCAGAGGGTTTGGGAGGCCTACACAGTGCTCCTAGGGGCCAGGGAAGGCAAAAATGTGATGCGTGAGTGGTTTGGGAGGTAAAAATCAGCCTGTTTTTTGCAAAAATGGGGCCTGCAGAGGGTTTGGGAGGCCTGCAGAGTGCTCCTAGGGGCTGGGAAGGGCAAAAATGGGCTCGTTTTTCATAAAAACAGGGCACACAGAGTGTTTGGGAGGCCTGCAGAGTGCTCCTGGGGGCCGGGGAGGGCAAAAACTTTTTTTTTCTTGTTTACCTCTTTGAAATCTTATACTCCAGTGCGTCTTACAGTCTTACAGCTTGGCCCTGTACCAGGAAAATAAGGCAACAATGAACCTCAGCAGTTTGCTGCGGTTAGGTTATAATCTGCATAATGGTAAAAATAATCTACATGATGGAGATTTTTTCTGAAAGTCAGACATAGGGATGTACAATTTCAGAGAATTGGTCATGTCTTTTTCCTTCTCCTATTTCTTTCTATTCCTCTTCCTTCTATGCTAAATTTTATCCCAATGATAGATTGGACTCAAAAACTGATTGACTCCAGATTGCTGAGAACCTGAGACCATCACACTTCAATGGCCTTCTTGTTCCTATTCTAATCAGGGACTCTTCGGTCATGTGACCATGTTGCAAAGAGTCATGGGGCTTACCTGTGGATATGGGAGGGAAATGTGCCTCACAAATGCACTCGCAATATGGATTTGTGACCATGCATCACAACAGTGCCAAGGTGACAAGGCAGATCACAGATTAACAGAGTTGGAAGGGACCTTGTGGGTCATCTAAATGTTGTACCTTGATGAACGTATCTTTTCGTTTATGTACACTGAGAGCATATGCACCAAGACAAATTCCTTGTGTGTCCAATCACACTTGGCCAATAAAAAAATTCTATTCTATTCTATTCTATTCTATTCTATTCTATTCTATTCTATTCTATCTAGTCCAAACCCACGCCCAAGCAAGAGACTACACCATTTCTGACAAATGGCAGTCCAATCTCTTCTTGAAAGCCTCCAGTGATGAAGCTCCCACAACTTCTGAAGGCAACTTCTGTTTCACTGGTTGATTGTTCTCACTCCTTATTTCCGGGTTGAATCTCTCCTTGATCATTTTCCATCCATTATTCATTGTTTGGCCTTCAGATGTCTTGGAAAATAGGTTGACCCCCTCTTCTCTGTGGCAGCCCCTCAAATATTGGAACACTTCTATCATGTCTCCCCTGGTCCTTCTCTTCACTAAACTAACCATGCCCTGTTCCTGTAATCGTTCTGAATATGTTTTAGTCTCCAGTCCCCTAATCACCCTGGTTGCTCTTCTCTGCACTTTTTCTAGAGTCTCAACATCTTTTTTAAAGTGTGGAAACCAAAACTGGATGCAGTATTCTAGGTGTGGTCTTACTAAGGCTTTATAGAGTGGTATTAGTTCCTCACCTGATCTTGATTGTATCCCTCTGTTAATGCAATTTAGAATTGCATTGGCTCTTTTGGCTGTCACTGTACACTGCTGGTTCATATTTAGCTGGTTGTCCACTAAGACTCCAAGATCCCTCTCACAGTTACTGCTATTAAGCCTGGTTTCATCCAGTCTATATGTGTACTTTTGGTTTTTCTTGTCTAAGTAATACTTTACTTTTCTCTACATTGAATGTCATTTTGTTAGATAGACAGATGTTTTAAATAAACTGTAAATTTGGGTATTGAAGCATTCATAAATTCTTAACTGCACTCTATTTTTGTTTATCTTTGAAGGTATCACAATCTTGGGATTGTACCGGATAGGGGGTGTGAACTCCAAAGTGCAGAAGCTGATGAATACCGTCTTCTGTAAGAATATTGAGATGTTCATTGTGCTTCAGTGTTTTATTGTGTGTTCCACCAGAATCTACTTTAATGTACAAGCAGAATAAGTTTGTACTTATCCAACAGTCCTGATTATTGGATATGTTCTTAGGAAAGGAGGAGTTCAGGGGTGACCACCCACCTAATGTTTTTTAATGGTTAAATATTACTTTTTCCAAATATGTATCCTGGTTGCTGACTACCATTTCCCATTTACATTTGAAAACATTGCCAATATAGTTTCAGTTGCACGAAATGTGCAGGAGAAAAAAAATGGAATATCCTTATGTATCTATTTGCCTCCAGGAAAGCTGGCTCAAATAAATTAGGACCATCTTGGAATCAGATGATAAATCCATGGTTGACAAATTAAACGCCCCGATTGCTAAATGATTAGCATTAAATTTGCAACTGAGTTTTATCCATTTGCTAGGATAATTGCATGATTTGTAAATAGAGGTAGTCCTCGACTTGCAACAGTTCATTTAGTGACTGTTCAAAGTTAAAACAGCACTGAAAGATCTGACTTATAATCATTTTTCAAAGTTAGAACCAAGGGTGAAATCCAGCAGGTTCTGATAGGTTCTGGAGAACCGGTAGCAGAAATTTTGAGTAGTTTGGAGAACCAGCAAATACCACCTCTGGCTGGTCCCAGAGTGGGGTGGGAATGGAGATTTTGCAATATCATTCCCCCAGGAGTGGGAAGGGAATGGGGATTTTGCAGTATCTTTCTCCTGGAGTAGGGTGGGAATGGAGATTTTGCAGTATCCTTCTCCTAAGCCACACCACGCCCACCAAGCCACGCCCACAGAACCAGTAGTAAAAAAAATTGGATTTCACCACTGGTTACAACCTTTGTAGCATCTCCATGGATATGTGATCAAAATTTGGATGCTTGGCAACCGGTTCATATTTATGGCGTTTATAGTACCCCAAGGTCACATTTTATTTTATTTATTTATTTATTTATTTACATTTATATCCCACCCTTCTCCGAAGACTCAGGGCGGCTTACAGTGTGTAAGGCAATAGTCTCATTCTATTTGTATATTTACAAAGTCAACTTATTGCCCCCCCAACAATCTGGGTCCTCATTTTACCTACCTTATAAAGGATGGAAGGCTGAGTCAACCTCGGGCCTGGTGGGATTAGAACCTGCAGTAATTGCAGGCAGCTGTGTTTTAATAACAGGCTTCTTACAGCCTGAGCCACACCGCGGCTCATGATCACCTTTTGCAACCTTCTGACAAGCAAAGTCAATGGGAAGCCAGATTCCCCCTGATTAAACTATCAGGTTACTAACATATCAACTGCAGTGATTCAGTTGACAACTACGGCAAGAAAAGTCACAAAATGGGGCAAAATTCACTTAACAAATGACTCACTTAACAACAAAAATTTTGGGCTCAGATATTGTCATAAATTGACGACTACCTGTACAGAAATCTTACAATATTGTTTCCTAACTCTTATAACTGCTTTTTATCTTCAGTTTAATTTCAGCATTCTGAAGAAACGTTATGAATAATACAATATAAAAAGGCACAACAATAATATACTTTGAGAGTCTATATAAGAAGATTTGTAATGTTAAACTGAAATTTAAGAACATTATGGCATCCGAATAACCAAAACCAGAGTTCTATATCCACATTTATAATTGAAGGAACTGCTAAAGAAGTTATTATTATTATTATGGAAAATAAATTTTATATAAAATAGCCCTTTTAACTATCAGTTTGCAATCCTTTATGTTATTTATTTATTTATTTATTTATTTATTCAAATTTATATACCGCCCTATCTCCCGAAGGACTCAGGGCGGTGTACAGGCATTTAAAAGACATATAAATACAATATAAAACAATTAAAAAACTGATTCTAAAAAGCCCGTAAATTTAGAATTAAAATATCAAATAAAACCCAATTTAAAACCAATAATTTAAAATCTAGCTCAGCCCTGCACAATTAAATAAATACGTTTTAAGCCCGCGGCGGAAGGTCCGGAGGTCCGAGAGCTGACGAAGTCCGGGGGGTAGTTCATTCCAGAGGGTGGGGCCCCACAGAAGGCCCTTCCTGGGTGTCGCCAGACGACATTGCGCGGCCGACGGCACCCTGAGGAGACCCTCTCTGTGAGAGCGCACGGGTCGGTGAGAGATATTCGGTAGCAGTAGGCGGTCCCGTAAGTAACCCGGCCCAATGCCATGGAGCGCTTTAAAGGTGGTCACCAAAACCTTGAAGCGCACCCGGAAAGCCACAGGTAGCCAGTGCAGCCTGCGCAGGATGGGTGTTATCACGGGAGCCACGAGGGCTCCATCTATCACCAGCGCAGCCGCATTCTGGACTAACTGCAGCCTCCGGATGCCCTTCAAGGGAGCCCCATGTAGAGAGCATTGCAGTAATCCAGGCGAGGCGTCACGAGTGCGTGGTGACCGTGCATAGGGCATCCCGGTCCAGAAAGGCGCAACTGGCGTACCAGGCGAACCTGGTAGAACGCTCTCCTGGAGGCGGCCGTCAAATGGTCTTCTAGAGACAGCCGTTCATCCAGGAGGGCGCCTAAGTTGCGGACCCTTTCCATCGGGGCCAATGACTCGCCACCGATGGTCAGCCGCGGATTTAGCTGACTGTATCGGGATGCGGCATCCACAGCCACTCTGTCTTGGAGGATTGAGCTTGAGCCTATTTCTCCCCATCCAGACCCGTCGGCCTCCAGGCACCGGGACAGCACTTGATAACCGTTGGGGTGGTCCGGTGTGAAAATACAGCTGGGTGTCATCCGCATACAGCTGGTACTTCACACGAAACCACTGATGATCTCACCCAGCGGCTTCATGTAGATGTTAAACAGAAGGCGAGAGGATCGACCCCTGCGGCACCCACAAGTGAGGCGCCTCGGGGCCGACCTCTGCCCCCGTCAACACCGACTGCGACGGTCGGAGAGATAGGAGGAGAACCACCGATAAGCGGTGCCTCCCACTCCCAATCCCTCCAACCGGCGCAGCAGGATACCATGGTCGATGGTATCGAAAGCCGCTGAGAGGTCTAGTAGGACCAGGGCAGAGGAGCAACCCCTGTCCCTGGCCCTCCAGAGATCATCCACCAACGCGACCAAAGTCGTCTCCGTGCTGTAAACGGGACGAAAACCGGACTGGAGCAGGTCTAGATAGACAGTTTCATCCAGGTGCAAGGGAAATTGATATGCCACCATACTCTCTACAACCTTCGCCATGAGCGGGTTGGAGACCGGACGATAATTACCTAAAACAGCCGGGTCCAAGGACGGCTTTAAGGAGGGCCTCACCACCGCCTCTTTCAAGGCGGCCGGAAGACACCTCCACCAAAGAAGCAGTCGTAATCGCCTGGAGCCAGCCTCGTGTCACCTCTCGAGTGGCCAGCACCAGCCAAGAGGGGCACGGGTCCAGTAAACACGTGGTGGCATTCAACCTACCCAACAACCTGTCCATGTCCTCGGGAGCCACAGGGTCAAACTCATCCCACACAATGTCACCAAGACCACCCTCGTGCATCTCGCCCGTATCACTGCAATCTTGGTCCAGACCATCCCGAAGCTGAACGATTTTATCGTATAGATAACCGTTAAACTCCTCAGCACGTCCCTGCAACGGGTCATCCCGCTCCCCCTGGTGTAAGAGGGAGCGAGTCACCCGAAACAGGGCGGCTGGGCGGTTATCTGCCGATGCAATGAGGGAGGAGGCGTAGCTACGCCTCGCTTCCCTCAATGCCACTAGGTAAGTCCTAGTATAGGACTTCACTAGTGTCCGATCAGCTTCCGAACGGCTAGACCTCCAGAGACTCTCCAGGCGTCTTCTCCGGCGCTTCATCCCTCTCAGCTCCTCGGAGAACCAAGGAGCCGGTTGGGACCTGCGCCGGGTCAGAGGCCGCAAAGGCACGACACGGTCCAAGGCCCCCGCCGCGGCCTGTTCCCAGGCCGCAACAAGTTCCTCAGTCGAGCCGTGAGCCAGACCCTCAGGAAATGGCCCAAGCTCCGTCCGGAACCCATCCGGGTCCATCAGGCGCCTGGGGCGGAACCAACGTGTCGGCTCCGTCTCCCTGCGGTGGTGGATGGCGGTCAGAAAGTCCAGGCGGAGAAGAGTGATCTGACCATGACAAAGGTTCAATGACTAATTCCTTTAAGTCCAGATCTCTCAACCACTGACCAGAGAGAAAAATCAGGTCCAGGGTGCCACCCCCAATGTGAGTAGGGCCATCAACTACTTGGGTCATGTCCAAGGCCGTCATGGAAGCCATGAACTCCCGAGCTGCCGTCGATGGCGAGCCGGGCGATGGCAAGTTAAAGTCCCCCATGACTAAAAGTCTGGGGGTCTCAACTGCCACCCCAGCCAGCACCTCCAGGAGCTCGGGCAGGGCAGCTGTCACGCAGCAAGGAGCCAGGTACGTGATCAGCATACCCATCTGACACCTATGACCCCATCTCACAAAGAGGGATTCGCACCCGGCAATCTGAGGTACAGTGGTCTCCCTCGGCTCTAGACTCTCTCTAATCACAACCGCCACCCCCCCACCCCTACCCTGGGCCCTCGGCTGATGGAATGCACGGAAACCCGGCGGGCACAACTCAACCAGGGGCACGCCCCCTTCAGTGCCCAACCAGGTCTCCGTAATGCCCATAAGGTCCGCGGAACCCCCCTGTATAAGGTCACAAACGAGGGGGGCTTTGTTCACCACGGACCGGGCATTGCACAACATCAGCCGGAGGCCCAAGCTCTGAGGATCCTGACCATCCGGGGAACGGGTGAAGTCCAAGGGGTCGGAGCGCGTGATCGCTTTCAAACATCGAGCACGCGCTCCCGAAACTTGATATGACCCCTCGCTTCCGCCATACCTGCCTCTCCCACTTACCGTGTCAATAGAACCACCCTCACAAATAGGAACACGCTCTCCCCCCATAACCTCTGGACCTAATAAAGAAAAACCGCCGCGAGCATGTGCAGGAACTGGCCCCCTACCCGACGGGTTACCCCCATTACCCGCCCTTACCCTCCCACCCCTTAAAAATTCCCTTTCTAAAAAACCCCATAAACCCTTCTTTTTAGCATGCCACCTCTGTGGGTCCCAAGACCCGTCATAGAGGCCGGCCCTCGATAATGTGGTGGGCCATTCCTGCGAGGCGGGGGCACCTCGCAGGCGCAAGAGTTCCTGTGGCGAATAACGCATAGAATCAACCATCAGCTGACTATGTCCCATTTGGCAGCCGAGATGTTATACTGGGATGTCATTCTGGAGTCCGGTAACGGATGGAAAAAAGAGATGGAAAAAAGAGACAGGCAGTCCGTCCTAAAGAGATGTAAAATCCATTATATCCTGATGGATTAGCAGACAAAAGATCGTAAACCGTCTCAACCCATCCACCAGGTAGATGTTCCGCTGGACCGGAGTATGCCGTCTGTGGGAGAGATGTTCCAGCAGTCCAGGAAGGAGGTCCGGGGGTGGGGTAAAGGGTAGCCGCAGTGTCAGCTGGAGAATACACCTTCCTGCCCCACGCCTCAACATGGTCGTCATGTCCATCACTTGCCCCCACCCTCAGTGGGAGAGATGATCCAACAAGCTGGAAACCAGAAGCCCAAGGAGGCGAGTCCAGGGTGCAAACAAGGCGCAGCTGAATAAGCGCCATCTCAGCTGAAAACATGCAGCCCCTCCCCATCTCCACAAGGCCGCCTTCACCAGTCCGCCAAGCCTCCACCGCCGACGGAAAAGATGTTTTGAAGCGAGGCCAAAGTGCTGAGCCACACAACCCGGGCGTCGGCGGTTGGCATCCGCCGCCCCACACCTCCACATGGCGTTCGTCTCCACCGCTCACCCTGTAACCAACAGGAGATGACAACAAGAGCGGGAGCCGAGTCCATGCGGCTTAGTCCAGGGTGGGTGTCGCCTGATGGAAGCGGTAGCGGCGCTAGAAACCCACGCCGCTCACCGCCAAACAGCTGAGAACAGCTGAGGGTCGGCCGGCCGCCCACGCACCTCCGCAGGGCCGCCATCTTCATCCGCCCCGTCTCCGGTTCCTCCGGCCTCCAGCGCAGCAACCGCGGGTTCAAGGAGGTCCAAAGACCCCACCCGCGATTGCTGAGATGTAATATTCACCGGGCCGAGGGGAGCCAGCGGCATAGGCGACAGCAAAACATCGCCATCAGCCAGGGATCCGCCAGCCGATGATCCGGCGTTTCAGTAAGCCGCCATCTTGCGCATGCGTAGAAGAGAAATTATGAAATTCCTTTTAATTTTTGGAAAAATCATCAAAATTGTTTGTAAAATTATTTATAGATGGCATTCTACCTTAAAATTGCATTATATTAATCAGTCTTTCCAGGTTATGTTGTGAAGTTTGTACTTTAATTAATACATGTTAACATTTCTGGTGGCAAAATTCCTATTCCGATTATCATTTTGGTTCATAGTTTTTGTGAAACATTTTGGAGATAATTTTTGGAAATTATATGACAACCTTAATTCATTCATGGCCATGTTATGTCCATGTTATAAAGTAACATAGCTCAAGAGATTACGAGCAATTAAATTTCTGTTATTAGTTGCCAGCTATGTTACAGCAGATTAGCGGGGAACTATGTATTTCAGATTATTATAACGTCTAAAATGCTTCTTTAAACTTTCAATAAAAATGAGGGTTTTTTCAGTAATCAGTTTTAAAACCAAGCACAAATTTTTAGTCGTTTGAAATGCTGGAACATTTTGATATTTATGCAAGACAATCAAACAGTGGCAGCCCATGAATGAATTGCCAGTGACACTGCCAACAACTGTAGCTTGGCAATAGAGAAGGCGCATAAAATCTCTGCCAGGTTAGGCTGTAGCTCATCTGGCCCATCATTTTACATCACACAGTGGCCAACTGGATGGAAATGGGAAGTTGGACCGGAGAGCAAAAGCCTTGTTCACTTTTGCTTCCCAGGAACCAATATTTAAGGCATTTTTCTTATGATTTAGAAAATAATCAAATCAATTACCAACACTATTAATAGCCGTTGATAGTCTGATCTTTCATGAACTCTTCTAAAAGTTGAAATCGATAAGCATTCATTGTAACTGCTGGCAGCAAATTCCACAGTTTGTCTCATGAATCAGTTCAGTAATCTCCTTGCATCTGGTTTCAGTCTCTGACCTTGAGTTCTAACGTTGTAAAGAGTGGAAGGATTTCTATCCATGTTGACTGTGTCACAGATGAGCATCCCCTTAGCCTCCTTTATTTGAGCTATAGAGCCACCAATAGCAATAGCACTTGGACTTATATACCGCTTCACAGTGCTTTAAAGCTCTCTCTACGCGGTTTACAGAGTTAGCCTCTTGCCCCCAATAATTTTGGGTCCTCACTTTACCCACCTCGGAAGGATGGAAGGATGGATTGACCTTGAGCCTGGTGAGATTCGAACTGCCAAATTGCAGTCAGCCGGCAGTGAGCCGAAGTAGCCTGCAGTACTGCACTCTAACCACTGCGGCACCGTGGCTCACCAATGTTCTTGCAGTGAATGGGCATATCCTCCTTGACTCCCACAAGATGCAGCAAGCCTTCTCTTCCCAGACTCATGTCATCATGTGTGCACATAGACCAGGCATGCGAGTCTGCAACCAAATATCCAAGCAGATGTTCCCATTCAGAGATGAGTCCTCCTAGTTTTGGGTCCTCCATCAGCTACCATACCAAGGTCAGGGAGGAAGAATAGCCACTGTGTATTATTGATACATTAGCATTAGCTAGTATCAGTGTCCTGGAAGTAGGTGCATTGGACTGGGGCTGCTTCTGGTGTACAGCCTGCTTTGATGCTTGGCACCAGCCCTTAGAGAGTTCCTTGAGTTTATCATTGGGCTTCTTATTCTAGGGTTCAATTTCCATGCTTCAGGCCCAAGGTCATAAACAGTTCATGGGCATGTCCCAAATTACCTTGGCCATCCTCATGGTTTTCCCTTCAGAGGAGATGGGACATGAATTAGATATGGAGGACAATATCACCTGTTCTTTATCATGGTCGAATAACTTCCTGGTCAAACTACAAATAATGCTTAGAATTCCAGAGTCCCATGAAAGTTTCTGATGACCACTCTTAACGGGGATCTGTGTGTGAGATCCTGTCCCATTGTGTTGTGTCCCAGATATTATTGTGGATCCCTTCTTTTGAAAAGAAAAAAAAAGAGTATAGAAATATTTTCAATAAATAATCCATACCAGTAGTTGAGCTGTGTTGAAACAGCTGTGTTGTATAGTTTGTCCTATACGACTTGTTTTTTCCAAATTATATATGTTGTTGTTAATATTGAGTTACCAACTGTATTGAGAATTTCAATATGTACAGCTTTTTGTGGCTTCAAGGGATGACACTACTAGTAGTGGTACCTAAAATTCCACTGGGAAATGGATTCATCCCATTTCTCTCTCTTTTAATAGCGCCTAAATCTCCTCCTGATATGGACATTGATTTGGAAATTTGGGACAATAAAACTATTACAAGTGGGCTAAAGAACTACCTCAGGTAAGCATAAGCCATGTGGAATTCCAGTCTCTTATGGTAGGTGCTTGTCAGTATCTCTGACTTGTACTCTTCAAACTCTCCTGTAACGTAGACAGCATGGTATGGTGTTGGAAGCCACTGATTTAGTTATTTTGTCTTTTTTTTGGTGCATTGTGAATCTTTCCATTTTAAATGGAGCTTTTCTTAGCTGATATCTAATGATCTAAGTGCCAAAGCCCACTGTAACAACATTGCCAAAAAGGCATTAAGAGTTGTTAACCTAATCTTGTGTAGCTTCTTCTCCGGTAATATCACACTACTAACCAGAGCATACAAAATGTTTGTTAGACCAATTCTTGAATACAGATCATCTGTCTGGAACCCGCACTACATATTGGATATTAATTCAATTGAACGTGTTCAGAAATATTTCACAAGAAGAACCCTCCACTCCTCTGCTGGCAACAAAATACCTTATGGCACCAGACTTGAAATTCTGGCCTTAGAAAACTTAGAACTACTCCGCCTTTGGTATGACCTAAGCGTAGCTCATAAAATTATCTGCTACAATGTCCTATCTGTCAGTGACTACTTCAGCTTCAACCACAACAATACACGAGCACACAATAGATACAAACTTAAAGTGAACTGCTCCAAACTCGATTGCAGAAAATATGACTTCAGCAACAGAGTGGTCCATGCCTGGAATGCACTACCTGATTCAATGGTTTCTTCCCCAAACTCCCATAACTTTAACCTTAGACTGTCTACTGTTGACCTCACCCCATTCCTAAGAGGTCTGTAAGGAGCATGCATAAGAGCACCAGCGTGCCTACCAGCCCAGTCCTAATGTTTCCTCTATTGGTATCTCTTTTATATATCCAATCCATGTTTATACTTATTACCGAATACATTCTTGACAAATAAATAAATAAAATAAAATATGTTTAAATGTTTTTCATTTTTTTAGTTTTTCAAAAGCGTTACTTAAAGAACATCTGGAAATCTGTTATGGATCTGCCGTTGACGCTTGTTACTATTTCTTGATAGAATGAAATCATGGAATATAAAGGAGTCAGTTTTGCCTTAAATTAACTCTCAAATGGATTTCAATTCACAGTCCCTACATAAATGTGTGTGTGGTTAACATGTGTTCCCTGGAAATTTTCAGCAATAAGCAATGATATTCAGTCACATTCACACATTGGAGACACACACACACACATATACATGCTGTCACATTATTGTAAAAAGAGAGATGGAAATAATTCCATCTTTATAATAATGAAAAACTAAAGATTGTTAATATTTAAAATTTTGCCCAGAAATAAAGCACAGTAAAATTGGACTTTTAGGAAATAGATATTTTCTTTAATGTAATAACATACATTTTATTCTCTTATTATTTCAGCCTATTTATTTTCATTATCCCAAAGTACAACCATTACAATAACGTTTCTATCTCATTAGTATTATGAAAAGGCTATTTTCTAAAATTTCTTCAAGAAACTGAGCCTTGATTCCCATTTCAAAAATTTATGTCCCGTTATTACGTCAGAGCAATATCTGCCTCACTTTTGTTATCTAAAAGATTCAATTTGTCACCAAGGTAACCTAAGCTTTCCTTGTTAAGATAATAAATTACAGTAATATGGAAACTGACATCAGTTCTACCTCTGTTTTAACTTTACTTACTCAATATTGTTTTATTAGTAAAGAATTGAAAATCTTTATAGCATTTTAGTTGCATACAAAGTTATGTGACTGCTTTAGACAATATGAAGCAATAAATGATTCCAACTTTAAATAGTGTATTCAGTTATATGTAATAGGGTTAGTTATGAAATTTGGAACTGCTTTACTATGAAGAAGACAATTACCAAGGACAGCATCCTGTGTCAGTTGTGTCCAGTATTATGTGTAGGACAACTTAACTCTATGAACTCCACAATGAGTCCAGGTGACAAATGTTACTGTCAGACCTGCCCCAGTAAGACCCATGACTGCATTTAGTTGAAGCAAAGGAACTGTCTACAGAAAGAAACTGGTTTGCAGAAAGACCAGCCGGAATCTGGTGTTCCCGCTCAAAATATAAACTATTCTTTCATTTCCCAATTCCTCTCCCCATGACCAGTCCCCCAGCCAGCCAATGTGATGCCAGTAAGATGTT
Organism: Ahaetulla prasina; assembly: GCF_028640845.1. Lineage (NCBI taxonomy): Eukaryota > Metazoa > Chordata > Lepidosauria > Squamata > Colubridae > Ahaetulla > Ahaetulla prasina. The sequence goes on from NC_080543.1 coordinate 19,182,500, forward strand.
TTGAGAAACTCTGAGGTGTCAAACTGGTAACATTCTATTCTCACAGCAAATGGCCTTGAAGATCCTGTAAGTACTGCTTTCCAGCAAAAACATCATAAATTCCAGTCGTGTGACTGCAGGACACTGCAAGTGACCGTAAATATGGTCCAGCACCCCCAATGCTGTCATACATCCAGAGGCAGCCAGATGTTGGAACCTCAAATCTAGACCATAAATTTTTCAGGATCCATCGTAACTTTAAACAGTTGCTAAGCGATTGGGTCATTAGTCAAGGTCCACCTGCAGTCTAAACATAACAACCCAGAAAAAGGCAATAATAAATCTACTGTGCTGTGGCCAGGAAAATTACAAAGATTAAAAATTTAAAATTTAAAATTTTGCCCAGAAATAAAGCACAGTAAAATTGGACTTTTAGGAAATAGATATTTTCTTTAATGTAATAACATACATTTTATTCTCTTATTATTTCAGCCTATTTATTTTCATTATCCCAAAGTACAACCATTACAATAACGTTTCTATCTCATTAGTATTATGAAAAGGCTATTTTCTAAAATTTCTTCAAGAAACTGAGCCTTGATTCCCATTTCAAAAATTTATGTCCCGTTATTACGTCAGAGCAATATCTGCCTCACTTTTGTTATCTAAAAGATTCAATTTGTCACCAAGGTAACCTAAGCTTTCCTTGTTAAGATAATAAATTACAGTAATATGGAAACTGACATCAGTTCTACCTCTGTTTTAACTTTACTTACTCAATATTGTTTTATTAGTAAAGAATTGAAAATCTTTATAGCATTTTAGTTGCATACAAAGTTATGTGACTGCTTTAGACAATATGAAGCAATAAATGATTCCAACTTTAAATAGTGTATTCAGTTATATGTAATAGGGTTAGTTATGAAATTTGGAACTGCTTTACTATGAAGAAGACAATTACCAAGGACAGCATCCTGTGTCAGTTGTGTCCAGTATTATGTGTAGGACAACTTAACTCTATGAACTCCACAATGAGTCCAGGTGACAAATGTTACTGTCAGACCTGCCCCAGTAAGACCCATGACTGCATTTAGTTGAAGCAAAGGAACTGTCTACAGAAAGAAACTGGTTTGCAGAAAGACCAGCCGGAATCTGGTGTTCCCGCTCAAAATATAAACTATTCTTTCATTTCCCAATTCCTCTCCCCATGACCAGTCCCCCAGCCAGCCAATGTGATGCCAGTAAGATGTTTTGAGAAACTCTGAGGTGTCAAACTGGTAACATTCTATTCTCACAGCAAATGGCCTTGAAGATCCTGTAAGTACTGCTTTCCAGCAAAAACATCATAAATTCCAGTCGTGTGACTGCAGGACACTGCAAGTGACCGTAAATATGGTCCAGCACCCCCAATGCTGTCATACATCCAGAGGCAGCCAGATGTTGGAACCTCAAATCTAGACCATAAATAGCTTTTTCAGGATCCATCGTAACTTTAAACAGTTGCTAAGCGATTGGGTCATTAGTCAAGGTCCACCTGCAGTCTAAAAGAAAGCTTTTTTAAATCTCTGGGCTCTTACGGATTGTATAAAATGACAAATTCTGCCAGGTGTTACTTGTCATGTGATCATGCTACAAAGTGTTGGTACTGGAAGTGTTGGTTGCTTGGAACTGGATTGTGTGAATCGATTTGAATTAGGTAAACAGTTGGTGGCAATAGATTGCATAGAAGTCCATTATCATTTTGGAAAATATGATAGTTATATATTCTGATTTCAGCTAAGCCCTGTCAACAACATTTGTTTGTGATTCTTCTTGCTGGGTGGCGGGGGAGTTAAAACAATTTCCACTTCACACATAAAAGAAAGTGTTATATTGGATTTGATATTTATGCAAGACAATCAAACAGTGGCAGCCCATGAATGAATTGCCAGTGACACTGCCAACAACTGTAGCTTGGCAATAGAGAAGGCGCATAAAATCTCTGCCAGGTTAGGCTGTAGCTCATCTGGCCCATCATTTTACATCACACAGTGGCCAACTGGATGGAAATGGGAAGTTGGACCGGAGAGCAAAAGCCTTGTTCACTTTTGCTTCCCAGGAACCAATATTTAAGGCATTCTGCTTACGATTTAGAAAATAATCAAATCAATTACCAACACTATTAATAGCCGTTGATAGTCTGATCTTTCATGAACTCTTCTAAAAGTTGAAATCGATAAGCATTCATTGTAACTGCTGGCAGCAAATTCCACAGTTTGTCTCATGAATCAGTTCAGTAATCTCCTTGCATCTGGTTTCAGTCTCTGACCTTGAGTTCTAACGTTGTAAAGGGTGGAAGGATTTCTATCCATGTTGACTGTGTCACCGATGAGCATCCCCTTAGCCTCCTTTATTTGAGCTATAGAGCCACCAATAGCAATAGCACTTGGACTTATATACCGCTTCACAGTGCTTTAAAGCTCTCTCTACGCGGTTTACAGAGTTAGGCTCTTGCCCCAATAATTTTGGGTCCTCACTTTACCCACCTCGGAAGGATGGAAGGATGGAAGGATGGAAGGATGGAAGGATGGAAGGATGGAAGGATGGAAGGATGGAAGGATGGAAGGATGGAAGGATGGAAGGATGGATTGACCTTGAGCCTGGTGAGATTCGGACTGCCAAATTGCAGTCAGCCGGCAGTGAGCCGAAGTAGCCTGCAGTACTGCACTCTAACCACTGCGGCACCGTGGCTCACCAATGTTCTTGCAGTGAATGGGCATATCCTCCTTGACTCCCACAAGATGCAGCAAGCCTTCTCTTCCCAGACTCATGTCATCATGTGTGCACATAGACCAGGCATGCGAGTCTGCAACCAAATATCCAAGCAGATGTTCCCATTCAGAGATGAGTCCTCCTAGTTTTGGGTCCTCCATCAGCTACCATACCAAGGTCAGGGAGGAAGAATAGCCACTGTGTATTATTGATACATTAGCATTAGCTAGTATCAGTGTCCTGGAAGTAGGTGCATTGGACTGGGGCTGCTTCTGGTGTACAGCCTGCTTTGATGCTTGGCACCAGCCCTCAGAGAGTTCCTTGAGTTTGTCATTGGGCTTCTTATGCTAGGGTTCAATTTCCATGCTTCAGGCCCAAGGTCATAAACAGTTCATGGGCATGTCCCAAATTACCTTGGCCATCCTCATGGTTTTCCCTTCAGAGGAGATGGGACATGAATTAGATATGGAGGACAATATCACCTGTTCTTTATCATGGTCGAATAACTTCCTGGTCAAACTACAAATAATGCTTAGAATTCCAGAGTCCCATGAAAGTTTCTGATGACCACTCTTAACGGGGATCTGTGTGTGAGATCCTGTCCCATTGTGTTGTGTCCCAGATATTATTATTGTGGATCCCTTCTTTTGAAAAAAAAAAAAAGAGTATAGAAATATTTTCAATAAATAATCCATACCAGTAGCTGAGCTGTGTTGAAACAGCTATGTTGTATAGTTTGTCCTATACGACTTGTTTTTTCCAAATTATATATGTTGTTGTTAATATTTAAAATTTTGCCCAGAAATAAAGCACAGTAAAATTGGACTTTTAGGAAATAGATATTTTCTTTAATGTAATAACATACATTTTATTCTCTTATTATTTCAGCCTATTTATTTTCATTATCCCAAAGTACAACCATTACAATAACGTTTCTATCTCATTAGTATTATGAAAAGGCTATTTTCTAAAATTTCTTCAAGAAACTGAGCCTTGATTCCCATTTCAAAAATTTATGTCCCGTTATTACGTCAGAGCAATATCTGCCTCACTTTTGTTATCTAAAAGATTCAATTTGTCACCAAGGTAACCTAAGCTTTCCTTGTTAAGATAATAAATTACAGTAATATGGAAACTGACAGGATTTCAGGTTGCAAAGCTATCACAATTACATCTCCATTGTTTTGGAATAACTGGTGATTGTAGTAGTATTTTTGATAGGATCAGCCAAGGGTTTGACTCTAAGTACTTCTCTTTCAATATTCTTAGAAGTTTAACTCTAATCAAAGGGAAAATTACGAAGGTTTATCAAAAATAAAGAGGCAGATTGAATTTAGTTAAGGATGCTGCAACTTCTTTGGAATCTAAGTAAACTTCCTTCTTCTTCCCATAATTTAATGAAATCATAGAAGATAGCCTGTTGCAGCACCAAGCTAACATTGTTTAATGTCTAAACAAGCAAAGCAAAAAACCCATTTAGGACTTGATGAGAAATCACTAGAATTCCCAGATCTGTAGGCTAAACATAACAACCCAGAAAAAGGCAGTAATAAATCTACTGTGCTGTGGCCAGGAAAATTACATGAAATCAAGGAACCAAACTTGATATGAGAAAGTCTTTACCTTTGAAAACTGTGAATGATTTAGTCACATTTTATCTCCTATGCTTCCATAAGCAGATCCTTCCTCCATGTAGAAGTTTAGAAAACTTGGAACTCCGTCGCCTTCGACAGGACCTGGGTTTAGCTCATAGAATCATCCATTGTAATGTCCTTCCTGTTAATGACTACTTCAGTTTCAACTGCAATAATACAAGAGCTACCAATAGATTTAAACTTAATGTCAACCGCTCCAATTTGGATTGCAGAAAATATGATAGTTATATTTCTGATTTCAGCTAAGCCCTGTCAACAACATTTGTTTGTGATTCTTCTTGCTGGGTGGCGGGGGAGTTAAAACAATTTCCACTTCACACATAAAAGAAAGTGTTATATTGGATTTATATTTATTGGGAAGAAAACTGTTCTTTAGAGGCAGCGTATATAAAATATATATTGCTTGGTATTTGTGTTAATCTGTAGAAATTTTATTCCGTGACAAAACAGCTTGGGAGGGACACTACAATTCACCAAATATGTTAAATATTTGAAATTCTGCTTAAAATATGTAGAATGTTTAAATTATTTAAATACTTGAATTATTAAACAGGAAAGCCTGTTTTCAAGGGCGGTTTAGCTCTGCCTGGTAAGGCCTGTTATTAAGAACACAAAGCCTGCAATTACTGCAGGTTGAGCCCGCCCAAGGTTGACTCAGCCTTCCATCCTTTATAAGGTAGGTAAATGAGGACCCAGATTGTTGGGGGCAATAAGTTGACTTTGTAAATATATACAAATAGAATGAGACTATTGCCCTATACATTGTAAGCCGCCCTGAGTCTTCGGAGAAGGCGGGTATAAATGTAAACAAAAAAAAAGAGTATAGAAATATTTTCAATAAATAATCCATACCAGTAGCTGAGCTGTGTTGAAACAGCTATGTTGTATAGTTTGTCCTATACGACTTGTTTTTTCCAAATTATATATGTTGTTGTTAATATTGAGTTACCAACTGTATTGAGAATTTCAATATGTACAGCTTTTTGTGGCTTCAAGGGATGACACTACTAGTAGTGGTACCTAAAATTCCACTGGGAAATGGATTCATCCCATTTCTCTCTCTTTTAATAGCGCCTAAATCTCCTCCTGATATGGACATTGATTTGGAAATTTGGGACAATAAAACTATTACAAGTGGGCTAAAGAACTACCTCAGGTAAGCATAAGCCATGTGGAATTCCAGTCTCTTATGGTAGGTGCTTGTCAGTATCTCTGACTTGTACTCTTCAAACTCTCCTGTAACGTAGACAGCATGGTATGGTGTTGGAAGCCACTGATTTAGTTATTTTGTCTTATTTTTGGTGCATTGTGAATCTTTCCATTTTAAATGGAGCTTTTCTTAGCTGATATCTAATGCTTACGATGCTGGGCAATAAATTTCTTTCACTAGTTAATTCGTTTGATCAAAATGGCTTAGCTTGGTTCGCTAATTGGCTATTAGAATCACATAAAATAAATACAACTTATCTCCTTTGTTTAATAAATCCAGTAATTTAGGCAGTTGCATTGGCAAGGAATGAAAAAAATATATGAAGGTACATGTTTATTCCGAAAGCAGATTAATTTTAAATCCATTGTCTTTCATTCCAGACAACCTAATGTTGATTTTATTTGAGCCCTCCAAATATTGGAGTATTTTGACTGAATATACTGAGACAGTTGTTAAGTTGACATTCAGAGGGTCTATTTGAGCAAGCTGATAGGATTTCAGGTTGCAAAGCTATCACAATTACATCTCCATTGTTTTGGAATAACTGGTGATTGTAGTAGTATTTTTGATAGGATCAGCCAAGGGTTTGACTCTAAGTACTTCTCTTTCAATATTCTTAGAAGTTTAACTCTAATCAAAGGGAAAATTACAAAGGTTTATCAAAAATAAAGAGGCAGATTGAATTTAGTTAAGGATGCTGCAACTTCTTTGGAATCTAAGTAAACTTCCTTCTTCTTCCCATAATTTAATGAAATCATAGAAGATAGCCTGTTGCAGCACCAAGCTAACATTGTTTAATGTCTAAACAAGCAAAGCAAAAAACCCATTTAGGACTTGATGAGAAATCACTAGAATTCCCAGATCTGTAGGCTAAACATAACCCAGAAAAAGGCAATAATAAATCTACTGTGCTGTGGCCAGGAAAATTACATGAAATCAAGGAACCAAACTTGATATGAGAAAGTCTTTACCTTTGAAAACTGTGAATGATTTAGTCACATTTTATCTCCTATGCTTCCATAAGCAGATCCTTCCTCCATGTAGAAGTTTAGAAAACTTGGAACTCCGTCGCCTTCGACAGGACCTGGGTTTAGCTCATAGAATCATCCATTGTAATGTCCTTCCTGTTAATGACTACTTCAGTTTCAACTGCAATAATACAAGAGCTACCAATAGATTTAAACTTAATGTCAACCACTCCAATTTGGATTGCAGAAAATATGATTTCTGTAACAGAATTGTCTGTGCTTGGAATGCATTACCCGACTCTGTGGTCTCTTCTCATAACCCCAAAAGCTTTAACCAAAATCTATCCACTGTTGACCTTACCCCATTCCTAAGAGGACTTTAAGGGGCGTGCATAAGAGCACAAACGTTCCTTGTTTCTCAACATATATATGTTTACATATTATCTAATCTTTTTGTGTGATGCTTGTGTATATTGTTATGACAAAATTAAATAAATAAATAAATGTAACATCCTCTAAAGATCATACAGCTGGGTAAGAGCAAAGCTCTTGTATTCCAACTCATTTGGAGGTCACCAGCTTGAAGAAGGCTGCAATAGGGCAGGCCAGGAAGCTTTATGTATGATCTCTCCTTTCAGCTGTGTGGCTATTTAAGACTTCAGTAGTACTATCCATAATTCACAGCCGTGCGAGTTTAGAATAGAGCTAAAGCAAGTGTCTGCTTTGGAATAAAAGGTGAATATCTTCAAAATACTACATTCAGCCTCTTTCTTTCACTATTTTTTATTTTTTTGCTCAGGTGTCTTGCAGAGCCACTGATGACGTTCAAGTTACACAAGGATTTCATCATTGCTGTTAGTAAGTGAAAAAAACGGATGATAATCTAGAGGAAGGGGGGGGTTGGACAGAGGGAGGGAGGGGGGAAGAGAATATACACACAGTATACACACACACAGAGAGAGAGAGAGTACATTTAGAAAGTAATCAGACACCCTTTCAATTTTGTTATGCTGTTTTCACTTTGTCATTATGGGGTATTGAGTGTAGATTAATGAGAAAAAAAAAGAATTTTAACAACTATAATATCAACCTGCAGCATGACAAAAGGGAAGGGGATCTGAATACTTTCTGAATGCACTGTGTTGGTTTCTTATTTACTGTGTTTCTTGTAATAGTTAATATAAATGGATTGATGTTGGTGTTATGTTATATTTCAGTTTCCCTAAGAGCCAGGCAATGAAAAATTCAGTAGGCCTTTCAGTAGTTATCTTATATGTCCTTGTATTTTTGTTTTTATTTAAAAGGGAAAGGGCCATTAAAGGCTCAGTTCTCTAAACACGCCTTTGTGTGTTTGTAAGATGACTTTTTAAGTGAGATCTCTCAGGGGATACTTGTAGGTATTCCCAAATTGCCATGGAATTAGGACACTGCCCCTGTCAATGGCCTAACACAGATTTTACACAGGAAGCCACTTACAGTAGATTAAAGTGGTTGAATAGAGCAGGAATCCAACTTGAATAAAGTTAAAACTAGGTTTGAAGGTACGTGGAAAGTGGGAGCTGACTTCATCATTTTCAATCACTTCTTTTGCCCCATTTCTGCCCGTAGCTTTTGATATTCATATGTCTCTTTTATCCATTTCTATTTCAAGGATTCAGTGTGCATTTTAAAACTTTCTGTTTGTGGAGGGCCTCATGCATTTCTGTACGGAGTAGTGTTTAGATGTCTGGTGTATACTTTGTCAGTTTCTGGTTTGTGTAAAGAAATCTTTAAAGATACATTCCATTTTTGTTCCTGACAATAAGTAGCATGTGATACAGTGATTATGACTGAAGTAGCAGAGATTTATATAAATTCTTAGAATTGGAAGGGATCTTAAATATCTTAATCAATATCTTAATCAATGCCTTCCTCTGCATAAGATCCACTAGCTACAACAGGGGTGTCAAACTCACGGCAATACGTTGTCGTCACGTGACATATCTCAACGTTTCCCCCCCCCTTTGCTAAACCGGTAGCCATCTTGTGACGCATCTGGCCCACAGGCCGCGAGTTTGATACCCCTGAGCTAGAACACCTCAGCCAGGACGACCTCCAGCTTCTGTTTGAAAGCACTTAGTACAGGAGAACTCATTGGGTTATTCTTGTTGTTACTATCTTTTTAATAGAGTCTGATGACCAGAATTACAGGGTGGAAGCAGTCCATGCCCTTGTCCACAAATTGCCAGAGAAAAACCGGGAGATGTTGGACATCCTGATAAAGCATTTGGTCAAGTAATAATTGCTTTGTATGGGGGTTATTTATAATCATGGGAACGAAAGGAGTTTTAGTGTCGCTGCCTTAAATCACATCCCAAAACAACAGATAAACCTTATGAAATAATAAATATTCACAACTGGAAATGTATGTATTAACTAGCGCCCCCTGGAGGTTCCCGGTGCAAAGTTACATTCATTCATGATCTGTTCGCATAATTTTTTTCTAGCAAAAGGTTCTGTAGAAGGTTGCTCTAGGCTGACTGACCATTCACCTTTTCGTATATTTCTGAAAACACTAACTTAAAATGTCAGTTATGTCTCTTGTTCCTGATACTATTTAGAATAGAATAGAATAGAATAGAATAGAATAGAATAGAATAGAATAGAATAGAATAGAATAGAATTTTATTGGCCAAGTGTGATTGGACACACAAGGAATTTGTCTTGGTGCATATGCTCTCAGTGTACATAAAAGAAAAGATACGTTCATCAAGGTACAACATTTACAACACAATTGATGATCAATATATCAATATAAATCATAAGGATTGCCAGCAACAAGTTATAGTCATACAGTCATAAGTGGAAAGAGATTGGTGATGGGAGCTATGAAACGATTAATAGTAGTGCAGATTCAGTAAATAGTCTGACAGTGTTGAGGGAATTATTTGTTTAGCAGAGTGATGGCCTTCGGGAAAAAACTGTTCTTGTGTCTAGTTGTTCTGGTGTGCAGTGCTCTATAGCGTCATTTTGAGGGTAGGAGTTGAAACAGTTTATGTCCAGGATGCGAGGGATCTGCAAATATTTTCACGGCCCTCTTCTTGATTCGTGCAGTATACAGGTCCTCAATGGAAGGCAAGTTGGTAGCAATTATTTTTTCTGCAGTTCTAATTATCCTCTGAAGTCTGTGTTTTTCTTGTTGGGTTGCAGAACCGAACCAGACAGTTATAGAGGTGTTATAGACAGTTATAGAGGTTATATATATTTAGGTGATCACCTTGCTATATGACCTTTGCAATCATATTATAAGCAACTGCGTTCTCTTCGCCGATGATGTAAAAATATTTAACACCACAGACAATGCTGCTACCCATCAAAAAGACCTTGACTATGTGTCGTAATAGTGCTACCCGTCAAAAAGACCTTGACTATGTGTCGTAATGGTCAAAAAATTGGCAACTCCAAATCTCAACCAGCAAATGCTTTGTCTTACATTGGCAAAAAGAACCAGGACACAAAATACAAGCTAAGTGGACATGACCTTGTAGATGACCCTCACTCTGTCAAGGATCTTGGCGTACGCATATCTAATGATCTAAGTGCCAAAGCCCACTGTAACAACATTGCCAAAAAGGCATTAAGAGTTGTTAACCTAATCTTGTGTAGCTTCTTCTCCGGTAATATCACACTACTAACCAGAGCATACAAAATGTTTGTTAGACCAATTCTTGAATACAGATCATCTGTCTGGAACCCGCACTACATATTGGATATTAATTCAATTGAACGTGTTCAGAAATATTTCACAAGAAGAACCCTCCACTCCTCTGCTGGCAACAAAATACCTTATGGCACCAGACTTGAAATTCTGGCCTTAGAAAACTTAGAACTACTCCGCCTTTGGTATGACCTAAGCGTAGCTCATAAAATTATCTGCTACAATGTCCTACCTGTCAGTGACTACTTCAGCTTCAACCACAACAATACACGAGCACACAATAGATACAAACTTAAAGTGAACTGCTCCAAACTCAATTGCAGAAAATATGACTTCAGCAACAGAGTGGTCAATGCCTGGAATGCACTACCTGATTCAATTGTTTCTTCCCCAAACTCCCATAATTTTAACCTTAGACTGTCTACTGTTGACCTCACCCCATTCCTAAGAGGTCTGTAAGGAGCATGCATAAGAGCACCAGCGTGCCTACCAGCCCAGTCCTAATGTTTCCTCTATTGGTATCTCTTTTATATATCCAATCCATGTTTATACTTATTACCGAATACATTCTTGACAAATAAATAAATAAAATAAAATATGTTTAAATGTTTTTCATTTTTTTAGTTTTTCAAAAGCGTTACTTAAAGAACATCTGGAAATCTGTTATGGATCTGCCGTTGACGCTTGTTACTATTTCTTGATAGAATGAAATCATGGAATATAAAGGAGTCAGTTTTGCCTTAAATTAACTCTCAAATGGATTTCAATTCACAGTCCCTACATAAATGTGTGTGTGGTTAACATGTGTTCCCTGGAAATTTTCAGCAATAAGCAATGATATTCAGTCACATTCACACATTGGAGACACACACACACACACACACACACACACACACATATACATGCTGTCACATTATTGTAAAAAGAGAGATGGAAATAATTCCATCTTTATAATAATGAAAAACTAAAGATTGTTAATATTTAAAATTTTGCCCAGAAATAAAGCACAGTAAAATTGGACTTTTAGGAAATAGATATTTTCTTTAATGTAATAACATACATTTTATTCTCTTATTATTTCAGCCTATTTATTTTCATTATCCCAAAGTACAACCATTACAATAACGTTTCTATCTCATTAGTATTATGAAAAGGCTATTTTCTAAAATTTCTTCAAGAAACTGAGCCTTGATTCCCATTTCAAAAATTTATGTCCCGTTATTACGTCAGAGCAATATCTGCCTCACTTTTGTTATCTAAAAGATTCAATTTGTCACCAAGGTAACCTAAGCTTTCCTTGTTAAGATAATAAATTACAGTAATATGGAAACTGACATCAGTTCTACCTCTGTTTTAACTTTACTTACTCAATATTGTTTTATTAGTAAAGAATTGAAAATCTTTATAGCATTTTAGTTGCATACAAAGTTATGTGACTGCTTTAGACAATATGAAGCAATAAATGATTCCAACTTTAAATAGTGTATTCAGTTATATGTAATAGGGTTAGTTATGAAATTTGGAACTGCTTTACTATGAAGAAGACAATTACCAAGGACAGCATCCTGTGTCAGTTGTGTCCAGTATTATGTGTAGGACAACTTAACTCTATGAACTCCACAATGAGTCCAGGTGACAAATGTTACTGTCAGACCTGCCCCAGTAAGACCCATGACTGCATTTAGTTGAAGCAAAGGAACTGTCTACAGAAAGAAACTGGTTTGCAGAAAGACCAGCCGGAATCTGGTGTTCCCGCTCAAAATATAAACTATTCTTTCATTTCCCAATTCCTCTCCCCATGACCAGTCCCCCAGCCAGCCAATGTGATGCCAGTAAGATGTTTTGAGAAACTCTGAGGTGTCAAACTGGTAACATTCTATTCTCACAGCAAATGGCCTTGAAGATCCTGTAAGTACTGCTTTCCAGCAAAAACATCATAAATTCCAGTCGTGTGACTGCAGGACACTGCAAGTGACCGTAAATATGGTCCAGCACCCCCAATGCTGTCATACATCCAGAGGCAGCCAGATGTTGGAACCTCAAATCTAGACCATAAATAGCTTTTTCAGGATCCATCGTAACTTTAAACAGTTGCTAAGCGATTGGGTCATTAGTCAAGGTCCACCTGCAGTCTAAAAGAAAGCTTTTTTAAATCTCTGGGCTCTTACGGATTGTATAAAATGACAAATTCTGCCAGGTGTTACTTGTCATGTGATCATGCTACAAAGTGTTGGTACTGGAAGTGTTGGTTGCTTGGAACTGGATTGTGTGAATCGATTTGAATTAGGTAAACAGTTGGTGGCAATAGATTGCATAGAAGTCCATTATCATTTTGGAAAATATGATAGTTATATATTCTGATTTCAGCTAAGCCCTGTCAACAACATTTGTTTGTGATTCTTCTTGCTGGGTGGCGGGGGAGTTAAAACAATTTCCACTTCACACATAAAAGAAAGTGTTATATTGGATTTATATTTATTGGGAAGAAAACTGTTCTTTAGAGGCAGCGTATATAAAATATATATTGCTTGGTATTTGTGTTAATCTGTAGAAATTTTATTCCGTGACAAAACAGCTTGGGAGGGACACTACAATTCACCAAATATGTTAAATATTTGAAATTCTGCTTAAAATATGTAGAATGTTTAAATTATTTAAATACTTGAATTATTAAACAGGAAAGCCTGTTTTCAAGGGCCGGTTTAGCTCTGCCTGGTAAGGCCTGTTATTAAGAACACAAAGCCTGCAATTACTGCAGGTTCGAGCCCGGCCCAAGGTTGACTCAGCCTTCCATCCTTTATAAGGTAGGTAAAATGAGGACCCAGATTGTTGGGGGGGCAATAAGTTGACTTTGTAAATATATACAAATAGAATGAGACTATTGCCCTATACATTGTAAGCCGCCCTGAGTCTTCGGAGAAGGGCGGGGTATAAATGTAAACAAAAAAAAAAAAAAAAAAAAAGCCTGTTTTCAAAATTTCTATACCAATATATTCTTCACCAAAGGGCAAACAGTTTCTGTCTTTCCAACGTACATTATCAAAACAAATTACAAATTTTTATTTAACATATACATAAACGGAGTGTCCAGTTATATTGAGTGGAAATAAAAAGCAGATTATATGATATCTAAAGCCTGCCATTTTTTTTAATTGCTTGTTTTCAGGGTATCATTACATAGTCAGCAGAATCTCATGACGGTCTCCAACCTTGGAGTTATTTTTGGTCCCACGCTGATGAGAGCCCAGGAGGAAACAGTGGCGGCTATGATGAACATCAAGTTTCAGAATATTGTGGTTGAGATTCTCATTGAGCATTATGAGAAGGTAGAATGTCGTGAGTTTTACTGAAATCTACGGTGAAAAAAATATATGAAATACAACTCATTATATTACTTTAATAACTAGGAATGTAAATGCCTTGGGTTATTTAATGTATAATGAATAAGCGGAATAGTTTATACAGTCAACAGCACCATAACATTTCCTGATTTGAAGCTAGGCTGCAACTTGGGGGGGGGACTTCCTAAACCCATAGCTCCTGCTTGAACAGGGGAAAGCCCTATGCATGTTTAGCCTATTGAAGAGATAACAAAAAAAGCTATGATGACAGTCTTCAAATATCTGAAGGGCTGTCACATAGAAGAGGCAATAGGTATATTCTTTGTATACAAGAATATACCTATTGCCTCTTCTATGTGACATGCAAGACAAGAAATAATAGATCAAAATTATAACAAAGAAGTAGATACCAGCATAGTTATCAGAAGGAAAGGCTGGACCAGGGGTGTCAAACTCAAGGCCCATGGGATGGATATGGCCCATGGGGTTCTTAGATCTGGCCTGCAGACCTGTCCTGGAAACAGCGAAGGACTGGCCCGCGATGCCTCTGCCACTGAAAATGAAGCCCGAGCAGCCCACACGTGGCCTCCCCAAGCTCCATTTTCTCTAGCAGAGGGCTACAGGAGGCCATCGCAGCTGAAAATAGAACCTCAATGAGTGACATTGAGATGGCCACGCCCCCCCCAGGTCAAACACATCCTTAATGCAGCCATCAATGAAATCGGCTTTGACACCCCTGTTCTAGATTGTATCAGCCAATGTAATGAGCTATCCCATGACATAGTGAGTTTTCATTCAATAGTTTATATGATTATTAAAGGATTGAGAATCATCTTTCAAAAATGCTCTAATATAGGGGTTTTCAAACATTTTCGGATTATGGAAACGGAAAAAAATCTATGCAAAGCTTTAGTAAAAGAAAATTGACTGCATTCAAATGAACGTTTTTCATCCCCTTCATCTCTGATGGAGCCATTAAAGTCTCTTAGAGTTTTGTACAACATAGTTTGAGGACCTGTTCCACAGGATCCAGGACTGAGCCAAGGGTTGGACTAGAAGATCTCTAAAGTCCTTTCTTACTCTATCATCAAAAACTTTTGGGTTTTAAAAATCAGCTAAGATAAACTACGTGATGCCTCCTTCGTTTACACAGTAAATAAAAGATGTTCATCATAAAATATTTATTAAATTTGCTAAGGAAAAGTCTTTCCCGCTAGTGTGTTCTAAAAAAGAAGAAATAATCTAAATTAATCTGGAATAAACAGGGTTACATCAGTGGAATGGCTTGCTTCCAGAAGTTATGGGTGCTACAACACCAGAGGCTTTTAAAAACAGATAGAATAGAATAGAATAGAATAGAATAAGAATAGAATAGAATAGAATAGAATAGAATAGAATAGAATAGAATAGAATAGAATAGAATAGAATAGAATAGAATGGACCTTGGAGGTCTTCTAGTCCAACCCCTGGCTTAGACAGGAAACCCTAAGATTGGACAACTGGGTATGTCTAGTTTAATAAAAAGAAGGAGTAGGGGAGACATGATAGCAGTGTTCCAATATCTCAGGGGTTGCCACAAAGAAGAGGGAGTCAAGCTATTCTCCAAAGCACCTGAGGGTAGAACAATAAGCAATGGGTGGAAACTGATCAAGGAAAGAAGCAACTTAGAACTAAGGAGAAATTTCCTGACAGTTAGAACAATTAATAAGTGGAACAACTTGCCTGCAGAAGTTGTAAATGCCCCAACACTGGAAATTTTTAAGAAGATGTTGGATAACCATCTGTCTGAGATGGTGTAGGGTTTCCTGCCTGGGCAGGGGGTTGGACTAGAAGGCCTCCAAGGTCCCTTCCAACTCTATTATTATTATTATTTGTCTGAAGTAGTATAGGGTTGACTGCCTGAGCAGGACTAGAAGACCTCCAAGGTCCCTTCCAACTCTGCCATTCTATTATTCTGCAACCATTAAAATTATTTTGAAGACTTCAATGTGATACCCAAATTGTACAGAAAAACTTCTACTGGAAGCAGGTGACTCACAATCTCTCAGGCCTGAGCAAATACAGGTACCGTATATACTCGAATATAAGCCGATCCGAGTATAAGCCGAGGTCCCCAATTTTACCCCAAAAACTGGGGTAAACTGGGGACTCGAGTATAAGCCGGTGGGAAATGAGGCACCTACGGTTGAAACCCTCCCTCCCTCAGCTGAGAAGGCTGGCGGCTCCCCGCCCGCCCTCTCACTGCACCGGCAGGCTTCAGTCCGGTAAAATGTGAAAAAGAAAAAAAACCTCGAGTATAAGCCGAGGTCCCCAATTTTACCCCAAAACTGGGGTAAACTGGGGACTCAGTATAAGCCGAGGTCCCCAATTTTACCCCAAAACTGGGGTAAACTGGGGACTCAGTATAAGCCGTATATACTCGAGTATAAGCCGAGGTCCCCAATTTTACCCCAAAACTGGGGTAAACTGGGGACTCAGTATAAGCCGTATACTCGAGTATATACGGTATTTCCAAAGATTGTCAATCATATGGACGTTTGTTTTTTTGATAGATATTCCACACGGCCCCAGATCCCAATATTCCTCTTCGACAGCCTCAATCCAGATCCAGCTCAAGGAGGACAAGAGCAATCTGTCTCTCCACAGGTACTCGCAAGCCCAAAGGACGATATACTCCATGTCTAGCGGATCCAGATAGTAAGTGCATTTGATTCTGTTAGCACTGTCTGATTTCTCACAGTTGGTGATAAACGGGTGGTAATAATTGTGTTGCTCCGAGCACCAGGGGTGCTTCTCTGCTGAGCCATTTTGTGCCATTCACATGGCACCTAGCTACCTGCACTTTTTCATTTGGGCTTTTCTTATTTAACGTATTTATATACCATTTACATTGGAACATTTATATATTTCTTGTTCCTTTGTTTCATCTAAATTTTTCACTGTATTTTTATAACCTTTCCCCACCCACCCAATAAAATCTAGATATGCTGAGGCAGAATTAGCTGTCTTAATCGAACACGAAGAGATTTTTTCTTTCTGACTCAACCTGACTCAAGGGGCGGCCCTGTGGGCCAGATGTAAGCATCCTGCAGACCATATCCTGCCCCCGGGCCTTGAATTTGACATCCCTGGTAGAGCCATAAGCCATTTTCTTATATAGTCACACTCAAGATGTTCATATGAATGCATCCTTGGGCCATCATTACTCAGTATGGGCGTTCCTACCCTTGTGCAGAATCATGAAGTTAATATGGTTCTGGTAAGGGTTAAAGTCACTTTAGATGATATTGTATTTCTGTGCATATTAGTTACCATATTTTTTGGAGTATAAGACCAGAAGTGGGTTTCAGCAGGTTCTGACCAGTTCTGGAGAACCGGTAGCAGAAATTTTGAGTACTTCAGAGAACCAATAGTAAAAATTCTGCCTGGCTCCGCCCCCATCTATTCTCTGCCTCCCAAGTCCCAGCTGATTGGGAGGAAATGGGGATTTTGCAGTAACCTTCCCCTGGAGTGGGGAGGGAATGGAGATTTTACAGTAACCTTCCCCTGCCACACCCAGCAAGCCACACCTACAGAACCGGTAGTAAAAAAATTTGAAACCCACCACTGTATTAAGACGCACCTTTTCCCCCCAAAAAAGTGGGTGAAAATCTGGGTGCGTCTTAAACCCCGAATGTAGCCCCACCCAGCTTCTCAAACGGAGGTTTCAGAGGTTGAAAGAAGCTTCAGAAAAGAAGCTCCCAAACAGAGTTTCAGAAAAGAAGCCCCCAAACAGAGCTTCAGAGGCTTTTTTTCTGAAGTTCTGCTTTGGAGGCTTTCAGAGGCAGAAAAAAGTTTTTTCTGAAATGGAGTTTCAGAGGCAGGAAAAAAAAAAAGCTAGGCACAGAGCTCACAACCAAGGAACCTGTTGCTAAAATTCACCTCTGGGAACAGCTAATTGGGGGTATTCCGGGAGGCCAATCCACCTGCCAATCAGCTTTTTTTTAATTTTCCTCCCCAAAAACTAAGGTGCATCTTATACTCCGGTGCGTTTTATACTCCGAAAAATACGGTAATAACCATTAGGAAAGTAAAGAAATTTGAGAAATGTGGGGTCCTTGATGTTCTCTGAGCTGACATTTCATTACCAATCTAAGTAACATCATCAGTGCTGGCTAAGTTTGAGAAATGCCATTTATTGTTTTCATCCCCTTCTCTTAACTTTTCCACCTTCCAGGTGATTCATACAGTAGCAGCCCAGACAGCACTCCTATGGGCAGCATAGAATCATTGTCCTCTCACTCTTCAGAACAGAACAGCACTACGAAACCTGCCTCTTCTCAATCCAGGGAAAAAACTGGGGTGGTTCCATGGATTGCGTCATCGTCACCATCTTCCAATGGACCTAAAAATTCAGGGCTTTGGACCACAAGTCCTGAATCCTCCTCAAAGGAGGATGCAGCGAAAACAGATGTGGAATCTGACTGTCAAAGTGTCGCATCTGTTACTGGACCAGACAATGTGACTTCCCCAGGAGACCCAACCAAAAGAGGATTGTACAGTCTCTCTGGAATGAAGAGATCATCAGCTTTGTCTTTAAGGTCAATCCCTTCTGCAGAAGGTAATCTTTGAATAAGCCATTGCTTTACTGTCAACAATTAATAGTTTGTGCGTATCTATTTTCACATATTGCAAACCGAGAAATATTTACATAATATTGGTACCTTGGTCAGCAAGATGGATGGCATATAAATTGAATGAATGAATGAATGGAATGAATGAATGAATGAGCATAAAATTGGGAATAGTTGCTGGCTATGTTTAAAGGCAATAAGACACGTAATATTGAGTTTTTATTAACTGGGATGACAAACCTTATACGAAACAGAAAGGATTTTTATTAAAAGCTAAAACAACACAGTGTTTGCAATTTTAGTATTTGGGAGATATTTCAAAAATCATTGCCATTTTATTTTATTAAATTTTAATGTTGTTTCATACTAGTGGTTGTAGTTTTTCTTTCATTTATTTTTGTATACCCCCTACCCCCAGAGTTACATGGTATGAATGGGACAGCAATATAAAAGCTTAAATAACCCAAAACAGGCATTCACAAGATGTTGTTGCTGAGATGATGTTAAAATGACGGGATTATTGTGCCAATGATGTAAAAACACTGCAATTTCTATACATCTTTAGAGAGAAAATGGATTAGATAATAAAAGAATGTTTTAATTACATAAAAGAAAATGGGAAGTCCAAACCTAGAGTCCTTTTAATTCCTTTTCAAGTTATGAATCCCTTCCAAATTTAAGGTTACATACTTCAGAAATACCAACATTCCCTTGTCTTGTGCAAACATTTTAATCTCTTTTTTTTTTTACTACGATAGTAAATCTCTTCCCTTTGACAAATATCAATTTGTTTAATTGTTGCACAACATTTTAGAGTAGTGAACTCCAATATTGTTGGTTGATTTACCATGTTTACAATAAACGTGCTCTTACTGCTAATTTCAAACATATGACTAGAAAAAAACAGCTGTCAGGCCTATTTTGCATTCACAATAAGCATTGTAAAAAACCATAAATGTATATAATAGGATATAACTAAGCAAATATTTGGAACTGAGAGAGCTAGAGAAGTGTTTAACACACCACTATAACTTTACCTTTACCTTAAATCAGTTATTATTCACACATCATGGTCTTTCAGGGAAATAATGAGAATAGAAGAGTCATCCAAAGAGTCAACAAGTTTATCTATCTATCATCTATCTATCTATCTATCTATCTATCTATCTATCTATCTATCTATCTATCTATTATTTTATTATCGTTTTTCATACTTACAACCATAACAGCCTCCCCATTGTCATGTGATCAAAATTTGGATTCTTGGCAGCTGGCGTGTATTTATGACGGTTGCAGTTTCCAAAGGTCATATGATCCACCTTTTGCAATCTTTGGACAAGCAAAGTCAATGGGGAAGCCAGAGTCCCTTAACAACCATGTTACTAACTTAACAATTGCAGTGATTCACTTAACAACTGTGGCAAGAAAGGCCATAAAATGGGGCAAAACGCATTTAACAACTGCCTGCCTTAGCAACAGAAACTTTAGGGTCATAAGCCAAGGACTCCCTGTATTGAACACCGACCTAGGAGACATTCAAGTTAATTTCATGTAATACTTTGTTATTTAGGTAACAAAAGCTGCAGAAGTTCCTTGCAAAGTTTAGCTTCCTTGGACGGCAAGGAAGTACCAAAGATGCTAGAAAATCCAGATCTGCCTCCAAAAATGTGCAGAAGATTACGATTGGATACAGCATCGAGTAATGGCTATCAGAGACCAGGGTCTGTGTAAGTTTGTCCACATTTTGACTGCGCTTGAATTTCTTGGATTGGAAAGAAATTGGAAACTATTGGTAACCATGGAATTATTCCTTATATTTCAGGGTAGCAGCAAGAGCCCAGCTGTTTGAAAGTGGATGCTCAGCGAAGCAGGCTAGGTAGGTCTTAACTATAATAATAGTTATAATATTATTAGTTATAATATTGAATATTAAGTCATATTTTACTTCTAAGTTACAACTTCTTTTGAAATGCAGATAGTACCTAATGCTGGAAGAAAATGAATTTTAGGTGTTTCCCCAGAATTTCTTCTCCTTGAGGAAGGAATTTGGAGAAACCATGCAGCGGAGCTGGGATTGCTAGAGATAAGAAATAACTCTTATTAGAACTGATGCTTCTGAGCCTTCCAGAAAATATGGGATACAGAGATTCCATTGCATCCATGCCATAGAATAATGAATTTACAGACTTAAAATACAGCACAGTTTCTTGGAAGTGTAATAATCCATCAAGGAAACCTAGCTAGGAATTCACAGCAACGGAACAGGAAACGACTAGTGTCTAGACTTACCAATTTATCAAATAGTCCTCAACTTATAACCTCAATTAAGATCAGTATTTTGTTGTGACAGTCATAAGTCGAAGCACTCCTCTGACCTAGCCTGGGATGGTCGTTAAGTGAATCACACTCTGAGTCACAACTCTGAATCCATTCTGCCAAACGGGCATCTTTTGCAGAAAATTGATAACAACAAAAAATAACATATCACAGTCACATTACCTCAAGATGCTACAACCATGAATATGAGCTGGTTGCCATACATCTGAAGTATGGTCATGTTCAGGGGTGGAATTCAAATTTTTTTGCTACTGGTTCGGTGGGCGTGGCTTGGTGAGCATGGCAGGGAAAGGATACTGCAAAATCCCCATTCCTGGGGGAAGGATATTGCAAAATCTCCATTCCCACCCCACTCTGGGGCTAGACAGAGGTAGTATTTGCCAGTTCTCCGAACTACTCAAAATTTCTGCTACCGGTTCTCCAGAACCTGCTGAATAGAACATCTGGTCATGTGACCATCAAGGGCATTGTGGCATTTTACAATGGCCAGAAGTGCTTTGTAGGCCATAAAACGCCCTTTCTGAGGTGTTCGTCGTTCCAAACAATTACTAAGTGAACAGTTGTAAGTTGAGGACTACCTGTACTTCGTTGCCAGTGGTCTATGTAACAGACTTGCCTCTGAAGATGCCAACCACAGTTGCCGGCGAAACATCAATATATCTGATGCTTAGACCAGGGGTCTCCAACCTTGGCAACTTTAAGATTTGTGGACTTCAACTCCCAGAGTTTCTCAGCCAGCTGGCTGAGAAACTCTGGGAGTTGAAGTCCAAAGTCTTAAAGTTGCCAAGGTTGGAGACCCCTGGCTTAGACAGCAGTCACTAAACCTTGGAATGTGGAAAACTAAATTCCAGTCCAATCAAACAGAGAGTTATGGAGGCAGACAGAGAGGTTTGTCGTCCAGGTTCATAGTAATCATTAACTTGAATGATTAGAAATGCAAGTCCCTTTGTGCGTCTTAGAGAGTTTGAGCTCTTGCACAAAAGAAGTGAGATTCTTCTTCAGGAACGTGCAGCAGTTGACAATGTTATGTTCACATCCTTTTTTACTGGCAGCTTTGTAGCAAAAAAAGAAAGCAACCCATCTTCAGAAAGGCATACAATGAGTTCTTTGCATGAAACATCAGAGCCTTAGGATGTGAATAGTGAGGATAGATGATTAGCAATGAGAGTGAAGAGCATCTTGACTAACCCGCATGGGAGGTAGGAAAGTACTTGAGAAATATTTATCTGGAAAAATGGAAGTATTATTTGTCAACTTGCCTTCCCTGGATTGGGAATCTCCAGAAGTACAATTCCCAGAATCCTCAGATGGCATCTTTGGCCATTCTGACTAGAAAAACTAGGAGCTCCAGTTGCAATACATATGGAGGGACACCAGGTCAGAATACAGATGGTCCTCAACCCATGACCACAAACGGGACCAGAACTTCCATTGCTAAGCAAAGTGGTTGTTCAGTGAGTTACGCCTGATCTAATGACCTTCTTTGCCCCAGTTGTTAAGCAACTCACTGCAATTAAGTGAATTATAACAATCGTTAAACAAACCCAACTCCCCCCCCCCCGGATGTCTCTGCTTGTCGGAAACCATCCGAGAAGGTCACCAATGATGATGACATGACATTGCAACCGTCATAAATACATGCTAATTCCCAAGGGCCCAAATTTGGATCATGTGCTGCAACAGTCAAAAGTACAAGAACCAAGGTACTTCTTGCATATTTTTCAGTGTAGTTTTAACTTTGAACTCCCTAAACAAATGGTTGTAAGTTGAGGACTACCTGTATTGGATATGGGACACATGGATTGCTCTAGCAAAATATAATACTCCAAACCATAGTGTATATTCCAGAGGTCCAGGTGTGACACTCTGTAAATGCTATCCCAAATTGTTCAGTTTTGCTAAATTGCTGACAGAGTGTGGGTGAGAGCCAGATTCGTTCTTGTGACCAAAAAAACAGAGGAGAAAAGGCAGTTTTGGAGCCATTATCAGCAAAGGATACCCTTCCCCCTCCCGCTTTTTGGTAATTACCTAAGAAATTAGGGAGGAATGGTTTCCCTAAAACATGTATAAAAGAGGAATCTGACTGTGAAACAGACTTTCACTAAGTAAACCAAATTTTAAAATTTGGGAACTTTGCAAATATTAGAGTGGTAGCTGCTGAACAGAATTAACTGCTGCTTGCAACTAGATGTCAGCATATTCCTCTCTAAAAAAAATTACAATTTTTTGTTTATTGACCTAAGTGTTTCTGAGGGTTTATTTTCCCCTCAGAATCCTAAAGATGGGATACAGATAATTCTAATAAATTTGAGACTAGGCTAATTCTAACCTAATTCATTAACCAAATAATTTTAATTAATTATTAATCAATTGATAGAATAGTTAGGATGTAATATTTATTATTTGTTGTCGGTTAAGAATGAACTTTGTCTTAACACTTAATTTACATTTAAAAAGCACATTGAAACTTGATAAGGAGATTATATATATTTAATCTATCTATAGATACAATAATAATAATATCAGAGTTGGAAGGGACCTTGGAGGTCTTCTAGTCCAACCACCTGCTTAGGTAGGAAACCCTACACCATTTCAGACAAATGGCTATCCAACATTTTCTTTAAAAATTCCAGTGTTGGAGCATTTACAATTTCTGCAGGCAAGTTGTTCCACTGATTAATTGTTCTAACTGTCAGCAAATTTCTCCTTAGTTCTAGTTCTCCTTAGTTCTAGTTCTATATGACTTTATATGACTTTATATATATCAGGCATGTATTTAATGTTATCCATATGTAACAGGTTTGTTTATTAGAAAGTGTATAGTACATTTCCAGCCAAGGATGTTGCTCTCAGTAAATCAAAAAGGCCTAACTAAATAAAATGTTTTTGCATGTTAGTGAGACGGTTATAAAAAAATAAAGCAAGTCTAATCTTTAGAGATCTAGACTAGAGTGTCAGAAAAGTCACCAAGAAGATATCTCCAACAAATATTTTTGGGTAGCATTGGGAATAAAACAAGGGTTTCTTCAGAATTATTAAAACACAGGATCTATTTATGAAAAAGAATGTAGTATTTGAAGAAGTTTAGTCCCACCTCAAGTAAAGCTTAATAGTGCCAGGGTTCCAAGTAACAGACCCAAGGCAATCAAAACTCTGAGGCCTGGAGTTTCCTCAAAGTTTTGATTGCTTTGGGTCTGTTACTTACTTACCACAACACTATACTTTGTGCATTGAAGCAGACTAGTATCCAACAGAATGGTTTTAACCAAAATACTATATATATTTATTTATTTTATTTATTTATTTGATTTCTATACCGCCCTTCTCCCGAAGGACTCAGGGCGGTGTACAGGCAAGAATAAAACAGACGGTACAATATACAAATTTAAAATGCAGTTAAAAAACTTATTTTAAAATTGGCCTGAGAAGTAAAATATATAATAAGCTAAAAAAACCCATTTAAAATTAATTTCTAAGAATTTAAAAATTAGTTTTTAAGGTAGTATTTGACTTACAACCGGTCATTTAGTGACCATTCAAAGTTACGATAGATCCACCCAAAAGTTACCTACGATCTGGTTCTAAAGTTCCATTTGCTTTCCCCATAGTCACACAATTACATTTTGGGTACTCGGCAGCTAGCCCACATTTACGTCTCTTTGCAGGGTCCCAGATGATGTGACCAAATTAAATGACATTTTTGCTTAAAAACAGCATTTACTACTAATTTGGTGCAAAAACATACCATAGTGAGGTATGTTAAGGAATGAGTTTGCTTAACCACCGTGACATTCACTTAATGTCCATAGCCACCACAAAAAAGATCTCAAAATTAGGTCGATCACATGAGCAACCCTCTTTACAACTGTCACGATGTAGGACCATAACGGGCAGGCTCGTAAGTCAAGGACTACTTGTAAGTGGATTTATTTATTCATAAAGTTGATTAGCTGCCCATTTTACCTCAGGGCAACTCTGGGCGGCTGGATCCTTGCCACAACATTTGGTAGGTCAATCCCGCCACATTTTAGAGAGTGCCTTATTTTGGTTAACTGCAAAAGGGCCTGTTGAAGCATTTCATTTACGGATGTATTTCCCATATTGCAGTTTTTTTTTTTTTTTTTTTTTGTTTTTTTTTTTTTTTTTACATTTATACCCCGCCCTTCTCCGAAGACTCAGGGCGGCTTACAGTGTGTAAGGCAATAGTCTCATTCTATTTGTATATTTTTTACAAAGTCAACTTATTGCCCCCCCAACAATCTGGGTCCTCATTTTACCTACCTTATAAAGGATGGAAGGCTGAGTCAACCTTGGGCCGGGCTCGAACCTGCAATAATTGCAGGCTTCGGTGTTCTTAATAACAGGCTATTACCAGCTTGAGCTATCCGGCCCAGTTCCAACATTTTGTTCTACTGGAGTGCTCTTCCATTCATAGATCTTTTTCTTTTTAGTCTACAATGTTTGTTTGTTGTTACTGTTTTCAAGGCAAGCCAAGGCCATGTATTCCTGTAAGGCTGAACACAGTCATGAACTGAGCTTCCCGCAGGGGGCAGTATTTTCCAATGGTAAGATGCAAATTAGCTTTTATTGTCTTTGTAGCATTACTAACTCTAGCACCTCCGTTCATCTTTAAAGTGCTGTAAGGTTGCTTGTATGTTCATTATTGCAACACAATTATTCTTCATCGTGTTACTTTTTCAAGGGTGAGTGATAATGTGAATATGAACGTGTGTGTGTGTGTGTGTGTATCGTCATCCTCTTTTAACAACCCCATAATCCCTTGCGGGGTGCAGTCTGGGCAACTGAATGGAACTGAGTGTTTACTGGCCGGATGCCCTTCCTGGCACCAATGCGGAGTTTTTTTCAGCAGATATATTCTCAGTATGCCCAGAGAGAGCAATATCCACCTCTACCTAGGATCAAACTCACAGCTTCCTGATTGTGAGGCAAGAGCTCGACCTCTAGGCCACTGCACCACTAGCGTGTGTGTGTAGACATGCGAATATTATTATTATTTATGTTAAACATTAAACTGTGTCTAAGAGAGAAGGCCATAATCAATATAAGTCATATGTTGTCCTTCTTTCCTAACAGTATATCCATCTGTGGAACCCGGATGGCTAACTGCGACTTATGAAGGCAAAACAGGACTTGTTCCAGAAAACTATGTTGTCTTTCTCTAGTAATAGTAATAATGGACAGCAGTTTCTTCATGGTATCCATGGTAACAAGCAATAAGCACTGTGATTTTTTTTTTTAATCTGACACAGATATGGAGGGTCTGCCAGCTATCCCCATGTATGGTTGACTCCCTTCTGTTTCTGCAACTGCAGATTATGTAGCTCAGGGGTCTCCAACCTTGGTCCCTGTAAGACTTGTGGACTTCAACTCCCAGAGTTCCTCAGCCAGCAAACCTGGGAGCTGAAGTCCACAAGTCTTAAAGGGACCAAGGTTGGAGATCCCTGATGTAGCTTATGTAGATTATGTAGAACAGAATTTAACGAAAACAGTTGAGAGGATGGGTTATGTTTTGTTTCGTTGTTTTGTTTCAGTCTTTGTTTTAAAACTGAACATGGTACTTTCTCTGTCTTCCACTGCTGGGAACGAGAAAAATCACTTTATTTTTTTTTCCCTTTATGCACAAAATCAAATCACCTGAAAATGAATATGCTTAAAAAAAAAAAAATCTGAGCAACTGATTCTCAGTTGGTCCCTATCATTTCAAGGAAAGCTTGTATTTAAATTGTTAATAAATGTTCACAGATGTCACTGTTTGTAAAAGCAATATGGATGTTTGATAGGGATATAAATGCTTTAATTGGAGCAACACTTCATCAAAGTGGTATTTTTGTTTCAAATGGCATTTTAAAGCGGTATATATGTGTTTTTGGTTTTTCTTCCTTCACTTCTATGTTTTATCCTATAATTATTAATAAATTATATTTATAAAATCTCACTGCTATTCTAAAACTACATTAGAATGATAACTACATAAATAAACTATGGTATTATTATTTACTTTATTCATTAAACATGAAACTCAGTCAACTGAACATTCAAAAATCCATCAGAAATACCATTGACTGGTGCTGATGGTTGATACAGGTTGCTGCCAGCGTCCTAGGTTATCAACCAAGTACCTTCTTAAGATGTACGATGTTCCAAATAGCACAGGTTTTTTTTTGCAGTTCCGCTGGTGTTATTGCAGGAAGCTGCAATTTGTTGATGTATCTTATAAAATTCTTGGACATGGTACCAAGTGCCCCGATGACAGTGGCTATCACTGTTACATCCATAATCACGTCGTTTCAATGGCCAAGTCGCAATATTTCATAATTTTTTCCAGTTC
Organism: Ahaetulla prasina; assembly: GCF_028640845.1. Taxonomy (NCBI): domain Eukaryota; kingdom Metazoa; phylum Chordata; class Lepidosauria; order Squamata; family Colubridae; genus Ahaetulla; species Ahaetulla prasina. The sequence goes on from NC_080543.1 coordinate 19,209,400, forward strand.
TTTTTCTTCGACTCTGGCATCTCCTGGTACCGTGATGTCAATAAATTGTACGTTTCGGTTTTCGACAACTGTGATATCTGGCGTGTTGTGTTCCAAGTGACGATCTGTCTGTATTCGAAAGACCCACAAGATCTTCACCTTCTCATTTTCTATAACTTTTTCCACTTTATGTTCCCATTACAACTTAGCAACTGAACAACAATACACACACATAAAAATTTGAATAATCTTGAATAAGCAGTAGTGAAAATTCATTACTTTTGATATCAGACTAAAGTTAAACTTCTCTGATTACAGTATGTTGTTACTGAAATACTTTGCAGACAGTAAAACTGAGCTGGTGCTCCTTTTATAAGATGCCAGGCTGTCATTTATATACATATCACTTACTTGGGTTGAAGTTAACAAGAAATTCAGAATCATTTTTATGACACCACGTCTTATTGTTCTAGCCTGTTGTGTTCATCATTTAGGGGAAAAAAGGCACATAGAACAAGGAATTTCAAGTGATAAAAGACTGCTACAACCCTAGGCTTGAGAACCAGGTTGTTTAAAGCAGAGTAATTCAATTCAAGATGCATAGAAGGTGGGGAAAAAAATCCACAAGTATATCTATCTCCAGCCTTAATAGTAAAATAACAAAAACAACTGATTCAATTATTTTGTCAGGATGATTCAGGTGACCTATGTTTATGTGAATCTATGCCTTCGAATCAATGTGTGTGTTTTTCCCCTCAAGCTGCAGAAAATGACAAACGGAAATCCATTCAATGCTTAGTGGAGCAGCCATCCATATATTCTAAAGTTCGTGCAAGGCAAAAACAAGCAAGCGTCTGAGATGTAAAAGTTAAGGAGTTCATGCGATTCCATGCGAATTTTACTCTGGTAGTCCTTGCTGCCTATAGGACACGATGCTCATCTCTGTTTCAAGGCCATTGAGCCAATGCTGTCTGAAGACATTTCCGTGGTCATGTAGCTAGCATGACATCAACAACAGTGCTGTTACCTTCCCACCGTAGTGGTACCTATTTATCTACTCACATTTGCATTCTTTTGGACTGCCAGGTTGGCAGGGGTAAATAACAGAAGCTCACCCCATCACGTGATAATCGGGTCTCGAACCTGTCAGCTTTCTGGCCTACAAGTCCAGCATCTTAACCACTGAGCTAAGACGACGCCCTTCTGAGAAACATGTTTGCAAATGGGTCTTTTTGGAAAAATCAAGCCAGCCCAATACTATAAATCCTAAATTCAGAATTGCATTAACATTAGCCCAGGTTAATATCCTTCTTACATCGATCATGGAAGGGAAATTAAAAGAAAATTCCATATATGGTCAGATTATGCCCAGGTGTGTTGGTATTATAAATAGGTAGCTCACGTTCTCCCTTATTGTCTACTTTATATGGACACACTTTTAGTACATCCTTGGTATATATGGACCTAATTTATATATCCTTGATATATCCTAATTAATCATTTCAGGTACTTGTACTTAATTCTATTTAATACATGCCCATACAGAAACCAGCTCTCATTTAATATGACAGATGTTTATAGATTAAAAGACCCAACAAATTAATAGTGCTGATCAGAGGTGGGATTCAATTACCTTCCCTACAGTTTGCAAATGTGAGTGCGTGCATGCACAGTAGTCGTGCATTATGTCTGGGCGGGTGGCGGAGCCTCCTGCAATCGCCGCTACCAGTTCACGCGAACCGGAGAGAACCGGCTGAATCCCACTACTGATGCTGATGCTTTAGGGTATATTTGTTGTCCTCTGCTTTTTATTTTAGTCCATTTTTTTCTGTTCATCTCTGTTTCTTAGGTTTTTGTGATATTTTATGACCAAATCTGAGCCGAACATCCTGACTTTCTAAATTATTTAAAGAATTACTTTACTGTGTGACATATAACTAATTTCAAACACTTTTCAGCATGCGCAATATCAAATGTTCTTGCCATAACTTAAGTGAAACAGTTTGAAAAGGGTCAAACAATGCAAGTGCTTAAGATGCATATCTTTAATGTGCTTCCTCCCTCTTATGGTTGTTTTTGTACATCTACTATGAGAAACGTCTCATCAGCTTTGGCTAAACCAGATCAGGCTTGACTGACCCTTGGATGGCGAATCATGGCAAATTAATGTAGTATTACGAAGTTGAAGAAACCTTTTTTAAAACTGCGATATGCGACTTTTTTATTGTTGCCAAGAAAAATTGGTTGTGTTCCTGTAATTACAACTCAAGCTCAGCTGAGGGACATCTCTACCTTTCTAATATAATGATGCACTGCTAATTTATTTCTAGATGAGAAGAAAATTGCCAAATCACTGTACCAAACGTATCTTTCTGTATCTGGAAGAGAGAGCGAGAATAAGGGAAAAGAGAGAAGCGTGGAATAAGAAATGAGTTCTCCAATCTCAATTACATCTTCCATAAACGGGAGGGGGTTTTTTTCTTTAAATAATAAGCAAAAAAAAAAAAAGATATAGATTTAGTCATGCTCCGAATAGATTCATTGAAATCGTTAAGATTTAATTGAATCAGTTAGTCTCCTCTTAATCATGAAGTGTTCTGGATCCAATCACTGTCTCAGTTTCATCCATTGGTACCCCACATGTAATTAACATTTAAGGATAGAGAAGGCAATACTGGTAATCCTCGACTTACGACCACAATTGAGCCCAACATTTCTGTTGTTAAGTGAGACATAATAAATGTCTCACTTGGAGTTTTGCCCCTTTTTGCAACCTTTCTTGCCACAGTTGTTAAATGAATCACTGCAATTGATAAGTTAGTAACCCAGCTGGGTGAGATCATCAGTGGTTTCGGTGTGAGTTACCAACTGTACGCTGATGATACTCAGCTGTACTTTTCCACACCGGGCCATCCCAACGAAACTGTCGAAGTGCTGTCCCGGTGCCTGGAGGCCGTACGGATGGGGAGAAACAGGCTCAAGCTCAATCCCTCCAGATTCTGCAGTATCCTTCCCCCAAGAATGGGGAGGGAATGGGGATTTTGCAGTATCCTTCCCCTGGAGTGGGGTGGAATGTGATGTGGTGTGGCCCACCAAGCCACACCATGCCCACCAAGCCACGCCCACAGAACCGGTATTAAAAAAATTTGAATTTCACCGCTGCTGATTCAGTTTATTAAATATAGAAGTGGAACGATTAGATCAGAAACGGCAAACCTTGTAGGTTTGGCGTGTTAAAAATTGGGCAAATGCCTAACTTGAATCTGCTGGCATATCGCATCTCCCCCCCCACCCGTCTCGAACAAAAGAGAAACTATTCTTTGCATATTTACTTTAAAAAAATAGTCCAATTGTGTGTGATTCCCAGAATCCGCCACCTGTCACTTACCTTATGGCAGTGTTCTCCTGTTGACAAGCCCTTACGGTCTATCTGAGGCAGCTCTGGATCACATGAGGCCCTTGTTCTTGAAGCAGTTTGAGAGAATGCTATGGGGCCTCTGGAGCCTCCGAAAACCATGTGAAAGCACATTTCATTCTTGGACCATTTCTAGACACTCTGAAGGCTGTATGGGAGTCCTTTCTTTCCATCTCTAGAAGGTTCACAGGCCATGTAACAGCACAGAACCTTCTTGGGTGACCTTTGCTGCTTACAAAAAGAATCACATGACGCGTGCTTTCAAGAACAGTTGTTAGCGGTTGGGGAATGTGAATATTTGTTGGGTTTTGGGGGATACTGGTGTGTCACCTACAACGTGGCATGTCACCTTTGACACACATACCCTAAATTTCCCATCCCTGGATTAGATTCATCGCAACCAGTAGCTTCGATTTTGAATCGCTTGTTCCGTAAAAGGACAAATTTGGAGGGATAACTTGTTTTATTTGGAAGCTGAAGCTACATTTTGATGATATTTGAGGAGAACACATTGGTTATCTATTCTAACCCAGCTCCCCAAACACAACAAACTGTCTGAAGTTAAATCAGTGATTCCTTTATTAGGAATGCCAGCAACCCTGGCAAAAAGTTTCTGTCTCACCGCAGGCTAACAAGCCTGTCCGGCAGGGAGATATCTGCCACATCTACTCATCTCCGCTCCCTGCCTTTTATCCCCAGAGCTAGAGTGGGGCTTCGCTAGCGGTGGCTCTTCCATCCCAAGGATCAGCCCATAGATTTCCACTGCTCTCCTTTCCTCTGCTTTCTGCACATCCGGGCATCAGGCACTGGGCCCAGCTGTTCCTCCTCTTCCTCATCAGCCACCTCCAGACCTGGGAGCTGTTGACTCTCCATCTAAGGGCTGACAGACGGCCCAGGCCCAGGCTCTGCCTCTGCCTCTCTGCCAGCTCCACTCCCTCTTCCTCCTCAGAGCTCTTATGTTGCCTTGATACTGACCCTGACTCCCACGCCTCCTCCTCCTCCTCCTCTGATTCGGCTGCTGGAGGGGCCAGCTGCTGACAGGCCAAGACATTATCCTTTGGGGACAGCTTCCCTCCCCCAAATTCCATATGGTGCCTTCCTTTCCAATATTGAGAAAAGTGCCTACAATGGATTGTTTCATGTGGATTCGATGCTTAGCTTTTGTCAGTGGGGTACTATCCCCTGTTCTCTGTAGTGTCATCTTGCTTATGAAGATGTAATATTCATTGTAGTCATACGTTGCACCATGCAAGTATGTGTCTTTCTGTTGTAAACTGCCAGGAGTCTTGGGAGTATAGCAGTATTAAAAAAATAAATAAAGTAAATGCATACAGAGAAAATGTAATATTGTATGTGGAGGGACATTAAATTCTCTGTGCTTTCTCTTTCTTTATTAAGATATACTGAGCATTCTTACTGGCAGTGACACAAAAGCCACATAAATCAGCCTTATTCTATTAACGCTGGATCAAGGCAGTGCTGTTCTGGATAAACTAAACAAATCAACTATGCATTTACTAAAGGGGGGGGGAAATAGCCTAGCAAAACAGCAGCCTTAAACTGATTAATAGAACAGTTGACTTTCCAAATTCAAGCCAAAGGTTTGCAGAGGTAATGAACTACATTTATTCTGCTAGACATATTTGTTTAGAATAGCATGTTTTTGTATGCATTGTATTTGTGCTTGCATAAGTATACACTTACAAATCCTTTTGAGAATCCATTTCCTGCAGGCCTGAAGAAATTAATTTATTCCCATTCCCCCGCCCCCCCGCAATAGTGTAATGGTGGAATAGGCATCCTTTTGATTTAAAATAATAACAAGATTTAGCTTTTTTTTTAACCCAGGGTATTAATTCCATTATCTGAACTCCATTGTAATAATATGTGCTGTCAGTAGCCATAAACAAAACATAAATAATGTGCTAAAAATTGCAACATTGAATAGCTTATATGCTATAACTCTGAAATAGGGCACTTTTTACCTTCCTTATTATTACAAGCATTTTAGAATAGAATAGAATAGAATAGAATAGAATAGAATAGAATAGAATAGAATAGAATAGAATAGAATAGAATAGAATTTTTTATTGGCCAAGTGTGATTGGACACACAAGGAATTAGTCTTGGTGCATATGCTCTCAGTGTACATAAAAGAAAAGATACGTTCATCAAGGTACAACATTTACAACACAAATGATGATCAATATATCAATATAAATCATAAGGATTGCCAGCAACAAGTTATAGTCATACAGTCATAAGTGGAAAGAGATTGGTGATGGGAACTATGAAACGATTAATAGTAGTGCAGATTCAGTAAATAGTCTGACAGTGTTGAGGGAATTATTTGTTTAGCAGAGTGATGGCCTTCGGGAAAAAACTGTCCTTGTGTCTAGTTGTTCTGGTGTGCAGTGCTCTATAGCGTCGTTTTGAGGGTAGGAGTTGAAACAGTTTATGTCCTGGATTTGAGGGATCTGTAAATATTTTCATATTTTCATTAATTGATCTATGGAGGAGGGAGGAGACCCTCCTGACAAAGATTTCAAATTGCTCCCAGGTTTTTAAATTTTCAAAATATAACGGATTCAAGTAAGATTTAAGAAATATTATTTCATCCTAAATTAACAGATTTTTTTCCCCAAAGGTTTTGTACAGTATTTTTAATATTTTATATTTTATCACTGGATTCTGTACCCAGTAATAAGTTAAGTTGCTGCGAGTAAATAAACATTCATGGTGTGCTTGGAAGGGGAGAGAAAAATTATACATAAATTTATGCATAGCTAACCAACTCAACTCACTATCAACCAGCATATATTGTACTTCCTGGTGAATTCTGCCTCTACGGTCTGCAGTAATGAAGTACGTAAAGGAATTAAAATGACTTATTGTTCTTTTCCTTGTAATCATGTGTTATTTAACTGCAGAAAAACCCACACTCTTGGTTTCTTATGACTGAGTTGGTGATCCATTATTTGTTCTTGAGAATTGTTGAAAAGCGTCACTGAAAAATGCTTGGCCCTCAAGATTTTACTAAAGGGAACTCCCATCGAGGTTGGAACCGAGCCTTGTTAAGAAATGGCGGTGCTGAATTTATGGTTAGCAAAGGAGACGTTTGAGGCAGGTACAACTGCAGCACATTTTTGACTGCAATTCAGTGTTTTATACGGTTGGGAAATACCAATCCTAGAACTGCACTACATCATTGGCAAAAATGTTGAGGTGTTTAAAAAGAAAAAAAGACCTTCAGCAAAGTATTAGGCACCGTTGGCATTAGGGTGCTTCGGCTCAACATTAGGATTGTATGCCTGCTCTCAAATAGTAAATCAGATAGTAACTTCTTTGCTGAATGTTAGTGATGAGATCCTCTCCTTGACAAAAGAGGTGGAAGTGAGCTCCTGGACGTGTGTTTACTGTCAGAGTTCCAAGTAACACCCCCAACAAAAAAAGACTCTGAGGCTTGAAGTTCCTCAAAATTCCATTTTATTAGAGATGTCATATTGGCACATCTGGGAAAACCCGAATCTGAAAGCTTCCAGGTTTTCCCCACCCAACAGAAAATCCAAGTCCCTGCCCAGCACCCACAAGTCCATCACGTGGTCCAATTAAAGCACCATCCCAACTGGAGATGCCTCCCAGTCACACCCCTCCAGGTGCAGGGCAAGCTGTCCTTGACTCCCAGAGAAAGGAATGTTACTTTGACTATGTATCTCCCCTGCTCCATACAATCCCCGCTCCCAGTTTCCCAGGGCAGGCCTGAAGGCCCAAGGCAAAGGATGGCTTCTAGGCCTGACATTTACCGTATTTTTCGGAGTATAAGACGCACCTTTTCCCCCCAAAAAAGAGGGTGAAAATCTGGGTGCGTCTTATACTCCGAATGTAGCCCCACCCAGCTTCTCAAAGAAAGGTTTCAGAGGCTGAAAAAAGCATCAGAAATGAAGCTTCAGAAAAGACGCCCCCAAACAGAGCTTCAGAGGCTTTTTTTCTGAAGCTGTTTCGGAGGCTTTCAGAAGCAGAAAAAAAAAGCAAAAAAACAAAGGCACAGAGCTCACAACCAAGGAACCTGTTGCTAAAATTTACCTCTGGGAACAGCTGATTGGGAGTATTCTGGAAGGACTATTCACCTGCCAATCAGCTTTTTTTCTTATTTTCCTCCCCAAAAACTAGGTGCTTCTTATACTCCGGTACATCTTATACTCCGAAAAATACAGTACTTTTAGAGGTTTCACTATGATAGTTTCTACAAGTTTATGTAGAAGAATTCCACTCATATTATACATCCAAATATTCCCTCTGTGCTACCCAAGCATTAATAGAGAAGAAGTTCTTTTCTTGTGTGACATGTTGAGAAATATAAAATGCTGACCTAGAACAAGTCAACTTGTCAAAGAACTTAGTTCTTACTTTTATTGGGACTAACCTTCCATTATTTAGATCAGCACCTTTATCATCTGCTACCTGGACCAAAAGTTGTCTTCCCCATCCTGCATCCTTCCCATTTTTTGCTACATGGGCAGGGTTGATGAGGAGTCTAGTCTATGCTACACAGAAAACTAACTGGAGATGGTCTTCATTGTCATGAAGATCATCTCCAGTTAGTTTTCTGTGTAGCATAACAGTAACAGAGTAACAGTAACAGAGTAACAGTAACAGAGTAACAGTAACAGAGGTGGAAGTGAGCTCCTGGACGTGTGTTTACTGTCAGAGTTCCAAGTAACACCCCAACAAAAAGACTCTGAGGCTTGAAGTTCCTCAAAATTCCATTTTATTAGAGATGTCATATTGGCACATCTGGGAAAACCCGAATCTGAAAGCTTCCAGGTTTTCCCACCCAACAGAAAATCCAAGTCCCTGCCCAGCACCCACAAGTCCATCACGTGGTCCAATTAAAGCACCATCCCAACTGGAGATGGTCTTCATTGTCATGAAGATCATCTCCAGTTAGTTTTCTGTGTAGCATAACAGTAACAGAGGTGGAAGGGACCTTGGAGGTCATCTAATCCAACCCCCTGCTCACGCAGGAGAGCTGAGTTTGGCTGCTTGAGCTTTGTTCTCACACCAAATTGCCTGCTTGAGAATGAAGCATATAAGCAGAAACTCTTGTGCTGCTAAATACTATTTCAATAATGGTGTAACAACAGAGCCAGCATGGCTGGCTGGGGAATTCTGGGAGTTGAAGTTCACAAGTCTTAAATTTGCTAAGTTTGAGAGCCCTATACTAAAGGGAACTCCCATCGAGGTTGGAACCGAGCCTTGTTAAGAAATGGCGGTGCTGAATTTATGGTTAGCAAAGGAGACGTTTGAGGCAGGTACAACTGCAGCGCATTTTTGACTGCAATTCAGTGTTTTATACGGTTGGGAAATACCAATCCTAGAACTGCACTACATCATTGGCAAAAATGTTGAGGTGTTTAAAAAGAAAAAAAGACCTTCAGCAAAGTATTAGGCACCGTTGGCATTAGGGTGCTTCGGCTCAACATTAGGATTGTATGCCTGCTCTCAAATAGTAAATCAGATAGTAACTTCTTTGCTGAATGTTAGTGATGAGATCCTCTCCTTGACAAAAAAGGTGGAAGTGAGCTCCTGGACGTGTGTTTACTGTCAGAGTTCCAAGTAACACCCCCAACAAAAAAAGACTCTGAGGCTTGAAGTTCCTCAAAATTCCATTTTATTAGAGATGTCATATTGGCACATCTGGGAAAACCCGAATCTGAAAGCTTCCAGGTTTTCCCCACCCAACAGAAAATCCAAGTCCCTGCCCAGCACCCACAAGTCCATCACGTGGTCCAATTAAAGCACCATCCCAACTGGAGATGGTCTTCATTGTCATGAAGATCATCTCCAGTTAGTTTTCTGTGTAGCATAACAGTAACAGAGTAACAGTAACAGAGGTGGAAGTGAGCTCCTGGACGTGTGTTTACTGTCAGAGTTCCAAGTAACACCCCAACAAAAAGACTCTGAGGCTTGAAGTTCCTCAAAATTCCATTTTATTAGAGATGTCATATTGGCACATCTGGGAAAACCCGAATCTGAAAGCTTCCAGGTTTTCCCACCCAACAGAAAATCCAAGTCCCTGCCCAGCACCCACAAGTCCATCACGTGGTCCAATTAAAGCACCATCCCAACTGGAGATGGTCTTCATTGTCATGAAGATCATCTCCAGTTAGTTTTCTGTGTAGCATAACAGTAACAGAGTAACAGTAACAGAGTAACAGTAACAGAGTAACAGTAACAGAGTAACAGTAACAGAGTAACAGTAACAGAGTAACAGTAACAGAGGTGGAAGTGAGCTCCTGGACGTGTGTTTACTGTCAGAGTTCCAAGTAACACCCCCAACAAAAAAAGACTCTGGGGCTTGAAGTTCCTCAAAATTCCATTTTATTAGAGATGTCATATTGGCACATCTGGGGAAACCCGAATCTGAAAGCTTCCAGGTTTTCCCACCCAACAGAAAATCCAAGTCCCTGCCCAGCACCCACAAGTCCATCACGTGGTCCAATTAAAGCACCATCCCAACTGGAGATGCCTCCCAGTCACACCCCTCCAGGTGCAGGGCAAGCTGTCCTTGACTCCCAGAGAAAGGAATGTTACTTTGACTATGTATCTCCCCTGCTCCATACAATCCCCGCTCCCAGTTTCCCAGGGCAGGCCTGAAGGCCCAAGGCAAAGGATGGCTTCTAGGCCTGACATTTACCGTATTTTTTGGAGTATAAGATGCACCTTTTTCCCCCAAAAAAGAGGGTGAAAATCTGGGTGCGTCTTATACTCCGGTACATCTTATACTCCGGTACATCTTATACTCCGGTGCATTTTATACTCACAATGTAGCCCCGCCCAGCTTCTCAAACAAAGGTTTCAGAGGCTGAAAAAAGCATCAGAAATGAAGCTTCAGAAAAGAAACTCCCAAACAGAGCTTCAGAGGCTTTTTTTCTGAAGCTGTTTCAGAGGTTTTCAGAGGCAGAAAAAAAAAGCAAAAAAACAAAGGCACAGAGCTCACAACCAAGGAACCTGTTGCTAAAATTTACCTCTGGGAACAGCTGATTGGGAGTATTCTGGAAGGACTATTCACCTGCCAATCAGCTTTTTTTCTTATTTTCCTCCCCAAAAACTAGGTGCTTCTTATACTCCGGTACATCTTATACTCCGGTACATCTTATACTCCGGTACATCTTATACTCCGGTACATCTTATACTCCGGTACATCTTATACTCGAATGTAGCCCCACCCAGCTTCTCAAAGAAAGGTTTCAGAGGCTGAAAAAGCATCTTGCTTATGAAGATGTAATATTCATTGTAGTCATACGTTGCACCATGCAAGTATGTGTCTTTCTGTTGTAAACTGCCAGGAGTCTTGGGAGTATAGCAGTATTAAAAAAAAAAATAAAGTAAATGCATACAGAGAAAATGTAATATTGTATGTGGAGGGACATTAAATTCTCTGTGCTTTCTCTTTCTTTATTAAGATATACTGAGCATTCTTACTGGCAGTGACACAAAAGCCACATAAATCAGCCTTATTCTATTAACGCTGGATCAAGGCAGTGCTGTTCTGGATAAACTAAACAAATCAACTATGCATTTACTAAAGGGGGGTGGGGAAATAGCCTAGCAAAACAGCAGCCTTAAACTGATTAATAGAACAGTTGACTTTCCAAACTCAAGCCAAAGGTTTGCAGAGGTAATGAACTACATTTATTCTGCTAGACATATTTGTTTAGAATAGCATGTTTTTGTATGCATTGTATTTGTGCTTGCATAAGTATACACTTACAAATCTTTTTGAGAATCCATTTCCTGCAGGCCTGAAGAAATTAATTTATTCCCATTCCCCCGCCCCCCCGCAATAGTGTAATGGTGGAATAGGCATCCTTTTGATTTAAAATAATAACAAGATTTAGCTTTTTTTTTAACCCAGGGTATTAATTCCATTATCTGAACTCCATTGTAATAATATGTGCTGTCAGTAGCCATAAACAAAACATAAATAATGTGCTAAAAATTGCAACATTGAATAGCTTATATGCTATAACTCTGAAATAGGGCACTTTTTACCTTCCTTATTATTACAAGCTTTTTAGAATAGAATAGAATAGAATAGAATAGAATAGAATAGAATAGAATAGAATAGAATAGAATAGAATAGAATAGAATTTTTATTGGATGGGTTTTAAAATTTTGTGATTTTATGGGGAGTACGTTTTTAACATTTTGGGCATTTAAATTAGTTTTTTAAGGGATGTTTTTAATTATTGTGTGTATTTATATTTTATCTGCCTGTTCACCGCCCTGAGTCCTTCGGGAGAAGGGCGGTATACAAATTAAAATATTATTATTATTATTATTATTATTATTATTATTATTATTATTATTATTATTATTATTATCATCATCATCATCATATTATTCATCCAAATATTCCCTCTGTGCTACCCAAGCATTAATAGAGAAGAAGTTCTTTTCTTGTGTGACATGTTGAGAAATATAAAATGCTGACCTAGAACAAGTCAACTCACTATCAACCAGCATATATTGTACTTCCTGGTGAATTCTGCCTCTACGGTCTGCAGTAATGAAGTACGTAAAGGAATTAAAATGACTTATTGTTCTTTTCCTTGTAATCATGTGTTATTTAACTGCAGAAAAACCCACACTCTTGGTTTCTTATGACTGAGTTGGTGATCCATTATTTGTTCTTGAGAATTGTTGAAAAGCGTCACTGAAAAACGCTTGGCCCTCAAGATTTTACTAAAGGGAACTCCCATCGAGGTTGGAACCGAGCCTTGTTAAGAAATGGCGGGGCTGAATTTATGGTTAGCAAAGGAGACGTTTGAGGCAGGTACAACTGCAGCGCATTTTTGACTGCAATTCAGTGTTTTATACGGTTGGGAAATACCAATCCTAGAACTGCACTACATCATTGGCAAAAATGTTGAGGTGTTTAAAAAGAAAAAAAGACCTTCAGCAAAGTATTAGGCACCGTTGGCATTAGGGTGCTTCGGCTCAACATTAGGATTGTATGCCTGCTCTCAAATAGTAAATCAGATAGTAACTTCTTTGCTGAATGTTAGTGATGAGATCCTCTCCTTGACAAAAAAGGTGGAAGTGAGCTCCTGGACGTGTGTTTACTGTCAGAGTTCCAAGTAACACCCCCAACAAAAAAAGACTCTGAGGCTTGAAGTTCCTCAAAATTCCATTTTATTAGAGATGTCATATTGGCACATCTGGGAAAACCGAATCTGAAAGCTTCCAGGTTTTCCCACCCAACAGAAAATCCAAGTCCCTGCCCAGCACCCACAAGTCCATCACGTGGTCCAATTAAAGCACCATCCCAACTGGAGATGGTCTTCATTGTCATGAAGATCATCTCCAGTTAGTTTTCTGTGTAGCATAACAGTAACAGAGTAACAGTAACAGAGGTGGAAGGGACCTTGGAGGTCATCTAATCCAACCCCCTGCTCACGCAGGAGAGCTGAGTTTGGCTGCTTGAGCTTTGTTCTCACACCAAATTGCCTGCTTGAGAATGAAGCATATAAGCAGAAACTCTTGTGCTGCTAAATACTATTTCAATAATGGTGTAACAACAGAGCCAGCATGGCTGGCTGGGGAATTCTGGGAGTTGAAGTTCACAAGTCTTAAATTTGCTAAGTTTGGAGAGCCCTATACTAAAGGGAATCCAACTGGTCTTTAGGGTTGAATTAGCAAAGAAGTCCTTAGGATTTTGCAGGAAATTTCTAGAGTCATGTAAAAGTTCCGGTCTTCTTGGGGGTCTTCAAAATTTGCATCCAGGTACTTAACTGGCAGTTCAATTGTCTTTTAACTGAAATATTGCTTTACATTTTTTAATGCAGTGTCAAGAGCGCCGCCTTTCCATTGTCCTTACAGTTTGTAAGGATGCATAACTAACTTAGCAGGAGTCTGCCTGCCAAAGATCGTGGTGTACTTTTTAGTATAAACAGCAAAGAATTCATAGGAGCCTTTACTGACCTTCACTGTCTATACAGAAAAGACTTGTTGGTTCTCTTTGAAAGCAGTTAAAGCAGTTGGCTGAGAAAAATCCACCAGTTGTAACTAAGAGGAATATTGGTTAGTTGTGGTATATTTCCTATGCTTTCATTGTAAATCTATTTGATTCCTCCTTATAAATGAATGTTGGGGGGGGAGGGAATATAGAAATATTTGTGGTACAACATATCATAGGAATGCATAATGTAGGAAGAAACTTTGCAATCTAATTTCCTGCCCCATCCTGGGATTCACTACACCAATGTTTCTCAATCATGGCAACTTTAAGATTTGTTTTTGTTATTAGTTGCAAAGTCATGTCCGACCCATCACAACCCCGTGGACAACGTTCCTCCAGGCCTTCCTGTCCTCTACATCCTCTGGAGTCCATTTAAGCCCACACCTACAGCTTCAGTGACTCCATCCAGCCATTCTCTGTCATCCCCTTCTTCTTTTGCCCTCAATCTTCCCCAGCATTAGGCTCTTCTCCAATGGGTCCTTCCTTCTCCTGAGGTGGCCAAAATATTTGAGTTTCATCTTCAGGTTCTGGCCTTCTAAAGAGCAGTCAGGGTTGATCTCCTCTAGGACTGACCGATTTGATCACCTTGAACTTCAATTCCCAGAATTCCCCAGCCAACATGGGTGCACCACATCATAACTCACAGTTGGCCATATAAGCATCTCCAATGAAGTAGATTCTACCTCCCAAAGCAATGTGTTTTCCTTGCAAAATAGTTCTTACAATTAGGAATGTTTTTCCTGATGACCAGGAAAAATATTCTTTTTTAAGCAAGTTCTTTCTTTCTTTCTTTCTTTCTTTCTTTCTTTCTTTCTTTCTTTCTTTCTTTCTTTCTTTCTTTCTGTCTTCCTTTCTTTCTTCCTTCCTTCCTTCCTTCCTTCTTTCTTTCTTTCTTTTTCTTTCTTTTTCTTTCTTTATTTTTTCTGGAACAACTTTGAACAATTCTGCTACCTCTTCTGCATGACAGCCTTTCTGATTTCTGAGGACATCTCATCTGTCCTCAGTCTTCTCTTTTCTGGGCTAAACAGACAGTTACAAACACCAGCTTAATTGGTCAGATTGGATATTCCCACGAAACTCTTAAGTGAACAAAGAGCAACTCAGTCCTTTGCAACAGTGCAAAATTAAAGATGTCTTTTTTGGTACATTTGAATACATATTTACTCTTGATGTACAATTGTTTACTGATTCATAATACACACAGTGAATGTGGTGGATGCAAGTTAGGACAGATTTTTAGTCTGTTACACCTTCTTTGGAAGAATGATGACATTTCTAAATATTTTTTAATACCCATCTAACAGCTTTTTCTTATTTTCCTCCCCAAAAACTAGGTGCTTCTTATACTCCGGTACATCTTATACTCCGAAAAATACAGTACTTTTAGAGGTTTCACTATGATAGTTTCTACAAGTTTATGTAGAAGAATTCCACTCATATTCCACGGCTGCGCGGGTTATTGAGGGAGCGTCTCGGAGCTCCCACATAACACCTATCCTGCGCAGACTGCACTGGCTACCTGTTGTTTTCCGGGTGTGCTTCAAGGTATTGGTTACCACCTTTAAAGCGCTCCATGGCTTAGGACCAGGCTATCTACGGGACCGTCTACTGCCGGCTTCTATCTCCCATCGTCCGGTACGCTCCCACAGAGAGGGACTCCTCAGGGTGCCTTCAGCCAAACAGTGTCGACTGGCGGCCCCCAGGGGGAGGGCCTTCTCTGTGGGAGCTCCGACCCTGTGGAACGAACTTCCCTCGGACTGACAATTACCTGAAATTATTAGGAACATTAGAGCAGGGTCTCACCTTGGCAACTTTAAGACTTGTGGACTTCAACTCCCAGAGTTCCTCACAGATCTTCAGTTATTCTAAAATCTGGGAACTGTAAAGTTCACTCCAAAAATGTATTCCTTTATGTTTTCTGTATAAAGTTGATTTGATTTGGTTGCGTGTTTTGTTTTATTGTTTGCTAAAATAGCCATCCTCTCTTCAGTTTCTTCACTGATATCAGCTTCTTGGATACGGTGATATCAATTGAATTCAGTCTTTCTTGTATTTGCACAGTGTTTCCTGGGTTACTGGTTGATGTACTAGCCTACCCATCCCTTCCTTAACCATTGGCAAATGTTCTTCTGATGCTTCATGCTTTTTTTCCTCCAAATGTATCTTGCGTGGTTGTTTCATCCATTCAAAGCACTTTGCTCCAAAACATAATAGGCTTATCGGGGGTTTTCTTTTGCATATTTTAAACAGGACCTTTAGTGATGAAGTTGGAAAATGGTTTTGTTTTTTTAATGTTTCTCCCAGTTGAAACCTTTAGATTGAAAAGTGGTTCATTTTCAAATTGACATCCCTCTGTTTTGTAAGAGTGATTTACACATTTTCAAACGCTCGTCTTGCCATTTAGAGCTACTCATGGCTGTTGAAAGCAGAACAACAATCATTACCTGAAATTATTAGGAACATTAGAGCAGGGGTCTCCAACCTTGGCAACTTTAAGACTTGTGGACTTCAACTCCCAGAGTTCCTCAGCCAGCTTTGCTGGCTGAGGAACTCTGGGAGTTGAAGTCCACAAGTCTTAAAGTTGCCAAGGTTGGAGACCCCTGCATTAGAGCTTTTGTAATTTTGTGTAGGCCCAACATTTTGGCATCTTATTACAAATGATGCAGTAACAAAGAAGAAGAAAAGAAAAAGCAAAGAATCAACTGGAAATGTAACCAAACTTCTGAACCTGCCACATTTGCTATTTTATTATTTTGACTCAAACGGCTATGTATACATAGTAAGTATTCATTCGGGTTCGTAGAATGGTGCATGTTTTAACTTTGCTCCATTTAGAGGCTGTGTCAGCTTTTGTTCACTTAAAGTTTCCACTTAAGGACTGAACTTACAGGTTGACCCAAGAATGCTTAAATGTTCATAAGCAATATTTCTAACTTTACTCCTACATTTCCAGCCCATTTCATCTTAGATGTGCTCCTGCTGCAGTTTTTCAGTGTACTTCCTAAAATGCAGGGCCTAGAATTGGTTGTAATTTTCGAAGTGCAGAACACAGAGAGAGAGAGAGAAAAAAAAATTTCCCCCCTTGATCTTGATACTATTTTTTGCTCAGTGCAGCCTAAGATGGTACTTGCATTTCCTGCAGTGGCATCACTCGGTTGGCTCATGTTCACCTTGAGTTCGCCAAGTTACTCAGCTCCTTTTTGCAGATATGATTGTCCCGTATTGTACCCCCCCCCAATCCTATGTTCTTGTCTTTCATTTTTTCTACCCATATGTAGGACTTTGCATTTTTTCATAAAAATTATCCTTCAGGTGGCTTGCACAGGTACAGTATATGTGGTACCTTGCTCAATAGTAGTAACTGTGAGAGGGAACTTGGAGTCCATTTAGATATGAGCCAGCAGTGTGCTGCAGATGCCAAAAAAGCCAACACAGTTCTAGGCTGCATAAACAGGGATAGAATCAAGAACACGTGAAGTGTTCATACCACTTTATAATGCCTTGGTAAGGCCACACTTGGAATATTGCATTCAGTTTTGGTCGCCACGATGTAAAAAAAGATGTTGAGATTCTAGAAAGAGTGCAGAGAAGAGCAACAAAGAGGATTAGGGGACTGGAGGCTAAAACATATGAAGAACAGTTTCAGGAACTGGATATGTCTAGTTTAATAAAAAGAAGGACTAGGGGAGACATTTATTTATTTATTTATTTATTTATTTATTTATTTATTTATTTATTTATTTATTTATTTATTCAAATTTATATACCGCCCTATCTCCCGAAGGACTCAGGGCGGTTCACAGGCACATAAAACATGTATATACAATTAAAATAACTATTAAAAAACTTATTCTAATGCCAAATATTAAAAATATAAATATCAATCTTAAAACCAAACTTAAAACCCCTATAAATTTAAAATCTAAGCCAGTCCTGCACAGATGAATAAATCGTCTTGAGCTCATGACGGAAGGTTCGGAGGTCCGGAAGTTGGCGGAGTCCTGGGGAGTTCGTTCCAGAGGGTGGGAGCCCCACAGAAGGCCCTTCCTGGGCGGCCGTCAAATGATCTTCAAAGACAGCCGTTCATCCAGGAGGATGCCCAAGTTGCGCACCCTTCCATCGGGGCCAATGACTGCCCCAACAGTCAGCCGAGGACTCAGCTGACTGTACCGGGATGCCGGCATCCACAGCCACTCTGTCTTGGAGGATTGAGCTTGAGCCTGTTTCTCCCCATCCAGACCCGTCGGCCTCCAAACACCGGGACAACACTTGATAAGCCGTTGGGGTGGCCGGTGTGTACAGCTGGGTGTCATCAGCGTACAGCTGGTACCTCACACGAAGCCACTGATGATCTCACCCAGCGGCTTCATATAGATGTTGAACAGAAGGCGAGAGGATCGACCCCTGCGGCACCCACAAGTCCATCACGTGGTCCAATTAAAGCACCATCCCAACTGGAGATGCCTCCCAGTCACACCCTCCAGGTGCAGGGCAAGCTGTCCTATCAACCTCTGGATCTCAACACTTGATAACCGTTGGGGTGGCCGGTGTGGAAAGTACAGCTGGGTGTCATCAGCGTACAGCTGGTACCTCACACGAAGCCACTGATGATCTCACCCAGCGGCTTCATATAGATGTTGAACAGAAGGCGAGAGGATCGACCCCTGCGGCACCCACAAGTCCATCACGTGGTCCAATTAAAGCACCATCCCAACTGGAGATGCCTCCCAGTCACACCCTCCAGGTGCAGGGCAAGCTGTCCTATCAACCTCTGGATCTCAACACTTGATAACCGTTGGGGTGGCCGGTGTGGAAAGTACAGCTGGGTGTCATCAGCGTACAGCTGGTACCTCACACGAAGCCACTGATGATCTCACCCAGCGGCTTCATATAGATGTTGAACAGAAGGCGAGAGGATCGACCCCTGCGGCACCCACAAGTCCATCACGTGGTCCAATTAAAGCACCATCCCAACTGGAGATGCCTCCCAGTCACACCCTCCAGGTGCAGGGCAAGCTGTCCTATCAACCTTTGGATCTCAACACTTGATAACCGTTGGGGTGGCCGGTGTGGAAAGTACAGCTGGGTGTCATCAGCGTACAGCTGGTACCTCACACGAAGCCACTGATGATCTCACCCAGCGGCTTCATATAGATGTTGAGATTCTAGAAAGAGTGCAGAGAAGAGCAACAAAGAGGATTAGGGGACTGGAGGCTAAAACATATGAAGAACAGTTTCAGGAACTGGATATGTCTAGTTTAATAAAAAGAAGGACTAGGGGAGACATTTATTTATTTATTTATTTATTTATTTATTTATTTATTTATTCAAATTTATATACCGCCCTATCTCCCGAAGGACTCAGGGCGGTTCACAGGCACATAAAACATGTATATACAATTAAAATAACTATTAAAAAACTTATTCTAATGCCAAATATTAAAAATATAAATATCAATCTTAAAACCAAACTTAAAACCCCTATAAATTTAAAATCTACGAATTTAAAATCTAAGCCAGTCCTGCACAGATGAATAAATGCGCCTTGACCCCGGGAGGGAGGGTGCGGAGGCCCGGAAGTTGACGGAGTCCGGGGGGGAGTTCGTTCCAGAGGGTGGGAGCCCCCACAGAGAAGGCCCTTCCCCTGGGCGTCGCCAGACGACACTGCCTAGCTGACGGCACCCTGAGGAGTCCCTCTCTGTGAGAGCGCACGGGTCGGTGAGAGGTATTTGGTAGCAGTAGGCGGCCCCGTAGATAACCCGGCCCTATGCCATGGGCGCTTTAAAGGTGGTTACCAACACCTTGAAGCGCACCGGAAGGCCACAGGTAGCCAGTGCAGTCTGCGCAGGATAGGTGTCATCACGGGAGCCACGAGGGCTCCCTCTATAACCCGCGCAGCCGCATTCTGAACTAACTGCAGCCTCCGGATGCCCTTCAAGGAGCCCCATGTAGAGAGCATTGCAGTAATCCAGGCGAGGCGTCACGAGGCGTGGTGACCGTGCATAGGGCATCCCGGTCTAGAAAGGCGCAACTGGCGCACCAGGCGAACCTGGTAAAAGCTCTCCTGGAGGCGGCCGTCAAATGATCTTCAAAGACAGCCGTTCATCCAGGAGGATGCCCAAGTTGCGCACCCTTCCATCGGGGCCAATGACTGCCCCAACAGTCAGCCGAGGACTCAGCTGACTGTACCGGGATGCCGGCATCCACAGCCACTCTGTCTTGGAGGATTGAGCTTGAGCCTGTTTCTCCCCATCCAGACCCGTCGGCCTCCAAACACCGGGACAACACTTGATAGCTTCGTTGGGGTGGCCGGTGTGGAAAAGTACAGCTGGGTGTCATCAGCGTACAGCTGGTACCTCACACGAAGCCACTGATGATCTCACCCAGCGGCTTCATATAGATGTTGAACAGAAGGGGCGAGAGAATCGACCCCTGCGGCATCCCACAAGTGAGGCGCCTCGGGGCCGACCTCTGCCCCCGTCAACACCGTCTGCGACCGATCGGAGAGATGGGAGGAGAACCACCGATAAGCGGTGCCTCCACTCCCAATCCCCAACCGGCGCAGCAGGATACCATAGTCGATGGTATCAAAAGCCGCTGAGAGGTCTAACAGGACCAGGGCAGAGGAACATCCCTATCCCTGGCCCTCCAGAGATCATCCACCAAGCGACCAAAGCCGTCTCAGTGCTGTAACCGGGCGGAAGCCGGACTGGAGCAGGTCTAGATAGACAGTTTCATCCAGGTGTAGAAACTGATATGCCACCATACTCTCTACAACCTTCGCCGCGGCAAGGTTGGAGACCGGACGATAATTACCTAAAACAGCCGGGTCCAGGGAAGGCTTCTTGAGGAGGGGTCTCACCACCGCCTCTTTCAAGGCGGTCGGGAAGACTCCCTCCACCAAAGAAGCGCTTGTAATTGCCTGGAGCCAGCCTCGTGTCACCTCCTGAGTGGCCAGCACCAACCAGGAGGGGCACGGGTCCAGTAAACACGTGGTGGCATTCAACCTACCCAACAACCTGTCCATGTCCTCGGGAGCCACAGGGTCAAACTCATCCCATAAAATGTCACCAAGACCGCCCTCCGCCGTCTCACCCGCGTCACTACAATTCTGGTCCAGACCATCCCGAAGCTGAACGATTTTATCGTATAGATAACCGTTAAACTCCTCAGCACGTCCCTGCAACGGGTCATCCCGCTCCCCCTGATGTAAGAGGGAGCGAGTCACCCGAAACAGGGCGGCTGGGCGGTTATCTGCCGATGCAATGAGGGAGGAGGCGTAGCTACGCCTCGCTTCCCTCAATGCCACTAGGTAAGTCCTAGTATAGGACTTCACTAGTGTCCGATCAGCTTCCGAACGGCTAGACCTCCAAGAACTCTCTAGGCGTCTTCTCCGGCGCTTCATCCCTCGCAGCTCCTCGGAGAACCAAGGAGCCGGTTGGGACCTGCGCCGGGTCAGAGGCCGCAAAGGCACGACCCGGTCTAAGGCCCCCGCCGCGGCCCGTTCCCAGGCCGCAACAAGTTCCTCAGCCGAGCCGTGGGCCAGACCCTCAGGAAATGGCCCAAGCTCCGTCCGGAACCCCTCCGGGTCCATCAGGCGCCTGGGACGGAACCAACGTATCGGCTCCGTCTCCCTGCGGTGGGGAATAGCGGTCAGAAAGTCCAGGCGAAGAAGAGAGTGATCTGACCATGACAAAGGTTCAATGACTATTTCCTTCAAGTCCAGATCTCTCAACCACTGACCAGAGACAAAAATCAAGTCCAGAGTGCCACCCCCAATGTGAGTAGGGCCATCAACTACTTGGGTCAGGTCCAAGGCCGTCATGGAAGCCATGAACTCCCGAGCTGCCGTCGATGACGAGCCGGAAGATGGCAAGTTAAAGTCCCCCATGACTAAAAGTCTGGGGGTCTCAACTGCCACCCCAGCCAGCACCTCCAGGAGCTCGGGCAGGGCGACTGTCACGCAGCAAGGAGCCAGGTACGCGATCAGTAATCCCATCTGACACCTATGACCCCATCTCACAAAGAGGGATTCGCACCCAGCAATCTGAGGTACAGTGGTCTCCCTCGGCTCTAGGCTCTCTCTAATCACAACCGCCACCCCCCCACCCCTACCCTGAGCCCTCGGCTGATGGAATGCACGGAAACCCGGCGGGCACATCTCAACAAGGGGCACGCCCCCTTCCGTGCCCAGCCAGGTTTCCGTAACGCCTATAAGGTCCGCAGCGCCCCCCTGAATAAGGTCGTGTATTAGGGGGGCCTTATTGACTACGGACCGTGCGTTGCATAACATCAGCCGAAGGCCCAGGCTCTGAGGGTCTTGACCATCCGGGGAACGGGAAAAGGACGGGGGATCGGGGCGTGCGATCGCCTGCAGACATCGACCGCGCGCCCCCCCCGAGATGATATGATCCCCCCCTTCCGCCATATCTGCCCCTCCCACTTACCGTGCAAATCAGACCACCCTCACCAGCAGGAACGCAATCTCCCCCCCTAACCTCCGAACCCATTAAAGGACCGTCACGAGCATGCGCGAGGACTGGCTCCCCACCCGACGGGCTACCCCCAACACCCGCCCTACCCCTCCCACCCCTTAAAAAAGCCCTATCTAAAAACCCCCAAAGGCTCTTTTTTTTCGCATGCCACCTCTGTGGGTCCCAAGACCCGTCATTGAGGCCGGCCCTAGATAATGCGGCGGGCCATTCCTGCGAGGCGGGGGCACCTCGCAGGCGCAAGAGTTCTAAAGCAGAATATCGCATGAATGTTCAAAAGCATAAACAGGAGAAAGAAGACAACAAGAGGTAGTAGTATAATGTCTGGGGTGGCAGGATGTAATGCCAAATCCTAAAGGATACCCATCTGCCAGAATATCTTCAGATGGTGGCTGGCTTAAAGCTGACACAAGATGGTACAATAAGCAGAAGTAGTCTGATGGTAAAAAAGTTATTACTACTCTGCACCAAGCTCAGTCCTGAAATCCATAACCTAATAGAGGTGGTACTCCTCTCCCCCGTCCATGGCGTCACAGATATTTCCAAGGTAGATGGTTCCACAATAGATGTTTCAAAATAAAGTCCGCCGTTGCACCAGTCGGTCTCCAATCATCCTCCCGGGAAGTTCCAAAGATGGCCAAACTCCGGCCGGCCATACAAAGTGCAAGAAGACAAATGCAGGTGACAATGTTACAGATGGCAGTGTAACTTCCTAGTCCGGGAAGAAGCAGGCCTAGCTAGGCCCAACCAGGCCAACTAGGCCAGCAGGGGCCACAAGGGGGATCCTTCACAGCCCTTCGCCCCATGGCCATCCACCAAATCCAAAGGAAGACCAGGGGAAACCAAGGAGAGCTGGTAAGCCCCAAAATAATCCGAGATAGTCCGAAACGCCAGGTGTCTAAAAAACAGGGAGAGAAACCCAGCCGCGGCTCCCCCATAACTAAATACAAGCCGCGGCCTCGTCCGTAGTCCAATGGCCGCCATCCGCCGCTCGCCCATCCCCGGTCTCATTCCCGGCAGCCGGGAGTCCAGAGAGGCCCACAGACCTCTCCCCCGGCTGCCCGAAAGATGATATACCAGACCGGGGGGCGAAAGCCGCTCGGCAAACCATCTGGGTCCCGGCGTCCTTTCCTCCATTATCCTGTTGTTCCCGTCTTCGGCTCCTGCCCGGCCGAGTGGTAAAATGGCCGCCGTTCGCAGCTCGCCCTTCTCCAGTCCCGGTCTCGGCAGCCGCGAGTCCAAGGAGGTCCCGAGACGCCCCCCCACGGCTGTCCAGGAGATGATACGGCTAACCGGGGGGCGCAGACTGCTCGGCAGGCCGCCAGGGCGTCGCCATCCCCTCCTCACATAATCTTCGTCGTCTCCGATCTCCGGCTAAGCTGCCATCTTGCGCATGCGCAGAGCCTACCAAACATGGTAGCTGTATTCTAATATCTCAGGGGCTGTCACAAAGAAGAGGGAGTCAAGCTATTCTCCAAAGCACCTGAGGGCAGGACAAGAACAATGGGTGGAAACTAACCAAAGAGAGAAGCAACTTAGAACTAAGGAGAAATTTCCTGACAGTTAGAACAATTAATCAGTGGAACAACTTGCCTCCAGAAGTTGTGAATGCTCCAACACTGGAAGTTTTTAAAAAGAAATTGGATAACCATTTGTCTGAAGTGGTGTAGGGTTTCCTACCTAACAGGGGGTTGGACTAGAAGACCTCCAAGTTCCTTTCCAATTCTATTCTATTCTATTCTATTCTATTCTATTCTATTCTATTCTATTCTATTCTATTCTATTCCTCTGTTCAAATTTTGTCAAGATACTGCCCACTAAGAAGTTGGGTATCTTCCCTGCCTTTCTGTTACTGCAAATCATATTTTCTCACTCCTCATCTGGCTCTTCTCATGGCCTCCTTTTCTTTTTCTCAAAGAAAAAAAAACCCTTCTAGTCTTAAGATCTTGCACTGGAATGTTTTTCAAGAAGAAAATTCCAAATAAGTACAAAGTTCAGATATTATTTTCCCCCCTTAGAGATTATCAGCAGCTCAAGTATGTCAAGTAGGGAGCAGAGCCAAAATGGAAGATATGTTGAAAGAATTTTGATATACGGTAGTAAGGACTGCTGATATAAAGGCATACTTTGAGCTATTGAAAATATAATTCCAGTTATAAGAGTATTGTACATGGCTACATTTGGTCAACTGTTGTTCAGTTATTACATAGGGTGGAAAACCTGTGCAGGGGATTCCTTTTTCATGAGAAAGAGGAATGGACATCATGGTAAGTATAATCCAAGCATATATCTTACACAATAAAAGACATTTATCTTCTCTTGTGGATGGGAATGATAAATTAGTTTAGGCAAGGGAGGTGAAAGAAGAAAAAAATTCCTTTGGCAAAAAAATATATATATACATGATTAAAGTAAGTGGAATGGATGAGAGGCAATACTCCAAAGTAGAGGCGGTTTAGAAGTATGTCTAGATTGCAGATATCCAAATTAATTTGAGGGGACAGAAAGATTAATGTGGCAAGTCCACAGAGTTGAGCTCCAAAAACAATTGAGCATTCAGAAGGAAAGAGAACCAAAAAGCATTAATATTTGTTTAAAAACGGCAACAAATATTTCAACATTACACAAAAGGCTTTTTGCTTTTTAAAAAATAGATTGGCTTTTTTTTCCCCCCTCCCTACCCCAAATTTCCAGGGGTTTTTTGTTTTTGTGTCATCTACAAATTGCAAGTGGCACCAGCGAGAACATATACTGAGAAATCGGCACTAAATTTGGAGTACCAGAAGGCGTATGATCGATAAAACATTCGGTTTGCAATTCTGAGACACACCACCTCAAAGCCAAAGTCAGTTGTTTTTCAGATTCTTCTGCTTCAGATGGGCCCTGTTGTAGATCATTTTGGTAGCTATTATCAAGGGAAGCTGCTCATAATATTCAACTGTATCTGAATTGAAAACCTTGTTTTGTTTTAGTTGTTTATTTAACTATTTATTTATTTAGAAAATGTATTTGCCACCCTTATTGTAGCCAATGACTCTGGGTGGCCTACAGCTTTAAATCCAGCCTCTTTCACAGAGAGGCTCAATAACAATGTGGATAGCCGAAAGAACAAGACCCAATGTCTAAATTACAGTAAATTAATATGTTCTGTAAAATCATATTATGAAATGTCAACATAAAGTTGTTGATCCACACTTCACAAGAAAGCCCCACTGATTATTATTTTTTTAACTTTTTTTTAAAGTTTTTATTTTTTCACAACAACAACAAAAAACGCATTTTCATCAAACAATTACAATGTGCTGAAGGGGTGTTTACATATCTTCTTGTGCCATCTCAAAATAAACATCTCTTTCATACATATATCTTATATTATCTTTTCTAACATATCTTTCCTTCTAACCAGTGGTAAAATAAATCCCATATTTTATAATATTGCTTATCTTCTTGATCTCTAATTTCAAATGTCATGTGCACATTCCATCATCTTCCTAATTATTTCGTCTTGCAAAAGTAATTTCTCATTTTTCCAATTTTTAACAAACACAATCCTAGCTGCTGTAATAATATTCACAATCAAATATTTTACATCTCTAGTATATATCTCGGGAATAATTCCCAACAGAAAGACTTCTGGATTAAAATCTATGTGTTTTTTAATCATTTTCTCCAACCACGTGTGTATTTTAGTCCAATATCTTTTCGCTTCAACGCATGTCCACCACATATGGTAATATGATCCAGGTATCTGATGACACTTCCAGCATTTTTCAGATTTATCCTTGAACATTCTGGCAATTCTTGTCGGGGGTAGATGCCACCTGTAAAACATCTTATACAAATTCTCTTTATATGCTGTAGACATTGTCATTTTATAATTATACATCCATAATTTCTGCCAGGCTTCTAGATCTATCCCATGGCCAAAATTCTTCCCCCAAGCAATCATTGTCTCTTTTACTTGTTCTTCTCCCAATTTTTCCTCTAATAAATATCCATACAATTTCCTAATCAAATTGTCATCAGGACCTGTTAAAATCTTATCAAAAATAGTTATATTATTGTAAAAGCCTTCTGTTTTAACATCTTTATCATATCTGGATTGTATTTGCAAGTAAGAAAACTAATTCATTGTTATACCATCTGTCTCTAGTTCTGATTTGGATTTTAACTCACCCTTTTCATTCAACAATTCATTATACCTAACAATATATTCCTTTCTAAATGTTATTGAATATGAAAATGCCTCAATAGCAAATTTGAATTTTCAAAAAATGACTTTGTCTTCTCCCAGTTTGACGTTTCTCTAATTAAATGTCTTCTAAAAATCCCTGTGTTTTAGCTTGTCCATATCATAAGAAAGCATGCCATCCCAACAACAAATCATATCCTTCCAAAGTCAATATTCTATTATTTCTCAAGGTAATCCATTCTTTAATCCACATCAAATTTGCTGCCTGATAATAAAATTCCCAGTTAGGTAGCCCAAAACCGCCTATCATTCTCTTGTCTTGTAATAGTTTTAATTTTATCCTTGCTTTCCTCCCTTGCCAAATATATTTCAACATTATTTTATTCAGTTCCAGAAAGTATCCTTTGCTCAATTTAATTGGAATAGTTTGAAACAAATACAACATTCTAGGTAAATATTCATATTGAATTGTTGATATTCTTCCAAGCAATGACAATTGTAGATGTTCCCATTTAGTCAAATTTGTCACGATCTGCTGTTTGAGTTTACCATAACTGTTCTCTTTCAATGTACTACACCTTGCAGTCAAATATATCCCCAAATATTTAACTTTATTTGTAACTTGCATCTTTGAGCATTCTGCCAACTCAATTTTTTGCTTTATTAACATATTTTTTGTCAAAATTTTCATTTTGTCCTTGTTAATTTTCAATCCTGCCACTTTGCCAAATTCACCTATTCTTTCTATCAGGCAATTTATAGATTCTAATGGGTCTTCAATAATAAAAACCAGATCATCAGCAAAAGCTTGGAGTTTATATTCTTCCCTCTGAATTTTCAAACTTTTTATCACCCTTTCCTCTCTAATTTCTATTTAATACTTCCAGAGTCAACACAAACAGCAGCAGTGACAGTGGGCAGCCTTGTCTTGTGCCTTTTTCAATTTGAAACGCTTCAGTCAATTCTCCATTTATCATAATCTTAGCTGATTGTTTATGGTATATAGTTTCTATTGCTTTAATAAACATTTCACCAAAACCCATTTGTTTCAATTGTAGGAAGATAAAGCGCCAATTAACATTGTCAAAAGCTTTTTGTGCTTCCAAAAAAATCAAAGCCATCTGTTTTTCGGGATGGGCCTCATAATATTCTAGGGTATCCAAAACTATTCTCATATTGTTTTTAATATGTCTTTTAGGCAGAAATCCATTTTGATCAGGATGTATAAACTCATTCAAATATCATTTCAATCGTTCTGCTAATATTAAAGCAAAAATTTTATAGTCCGAATTTAACAGGGATATAGGTCTATAATTTTTAATTTGTTTTAAGTCGGAATCCTCTTTAGGGATGAGAGTAATATAGGCCTCTGTCCAGGTCTCAGGTATTTTCCCCTTTTGCATCACTTCATTCATAACCTCTAGTAGCGGTAGGCCCAATTGTTCTTGAAAAGTCAGATAGTATTCAGCTGGGAACCCATCTGGGCCTGGCGCTTTACCACTATTTTGTTTTTTAAGTGCTTGCATTAATTCCATCATTGTTATGTTTCCCTCCAACATCATTTTCATATCTTCAGGAATCTGGGGTAAATTTGCTTTATACAAATAGTGTTTCACATCTTCCTCATCATTTTCCTCTTTTCCATGTAATTGCGTGTAAAAATTCTGAGCCACTTTTTTCTTCTCATCATTCATAAATTGAATCTGGCCTTTATCGTCTTCTAATTGTACTATTCTACGATTTTCTTTCTCTTTTTTAAGTTTATAGGCTAGCCATCTACCTGGTTTATTTGCATTTTCAAAATAATTCTATTTTGCCCCTTCGATTTTTTGTGCTAGCTCTTCCTTTTCAATCAAAACCATTTTATGTTTAATTAAATCCATTCTCATTTGAATATCTTTTCTCTCTGGAGATATTTGTAATTCTTGTTCCCATTTCCTGTAGTCATTTTCTAGTATTCTAAAAGTTTGTTTTTTCTTACGGTTCCTTTTCCCTACGTAGTCTATCATCAAACCTCTTACATAAGCTTTCATTGTATCCATGAAATACATTGTATTTCATTGTATTTTTTTTTAAACTTTTGAAGGATTATGATGTTCACCTTTGCAGGAAATGATGATTCTCAAGTCTATGGAGATTCTTAGTCATCCAGGTCATGGTTGTCCCAAAGGTGCTTTTTTCAAGAGGCAACCGGGCTTTCTGGTTTTTCTTTGAAGACATTTTGCTTCTCATTCAAGAAGCTTCTTCAGGTCTGAGCTGAAGAGAAGGATGAGATGCAAAACATCTTCAAAGAAAAACCAGAAAGTCCAAGAACTTTTGGGATGATTCTCAAGATTTCTGGCCGCCATTTCCAAACCTCATTTGCAAACCTCATTTCAGACGTTAATACAATTGAGCGTGTCCAGAAATATTTTACAAGAAGAGTTCTCCACTCCTCTGAATACAACAAAATACCTTATGCCATCAGACTTGAAATCCTGGGTTTAGAAAATTTAGAACTCCGCCACCTTTGACATGACCTGAGTTTAACTCATAGAATCATCTATTACAATGTCCTCCCTGTCAAAGACTACTTCGGCTTCAATCAAAATATACACAAGCACACAATAGATTTAAGCTTAATGTGAACCGCTCCAATCTTGATTGCAGAAAATATGACTTCAGTAACAGAGTTGTTAATGCCTGGAATGCACTACCAGACTCTGTGGTCTCTTCCCAAAATCCCCAAAGCTTTAACCAAAAACTATCTTATTATTATTATTATTATTTATTAAACTTTTATACCGCCCTTCTCCCGAAGGACTCAGGGCGGTGTACAGCCGAAATAAAATACAGAGTATATACAATTAAAAGAAATTAAAAGAAACTATTAATAAATGGCCGGTAATTTAAAAATTTAAAAAATTTACAAATGTTTAAAATCTCTAAAACCCCAATTTAAAATCAACTATTTATGCCAGTCCTGCTTGAGTAAATAAGTATGTTTTTAGCTCACAACGGAAGGTCCGAAGATCAGGAACTTGACGTAAGCCAGGGGGGAGTTCGTTCCAGAGCGTCGGTGCTCCCACAGAGAAGGCCCTACCCCTGGGAGCCGCCAGCCGACATTGTTTGGCGGACGGCACCCTGAGAAGGCCCTCTCTGTGAGAGCGTACAGGTTGATGGGGGGCATACGGTAACAGCAGGCGGTCTCGTAAGTACCCGGGTCTACTATTGACCTCACCCCATTCCTAAGAGGTCTGTAAGGGGCATGCATAAGAGCACCAAATCTAAAGCAGCAAATGCTTTGTCTTACATTGGCAAAAAGAACCAGAACACAAAATACAAGCTAAGTGGACATGACCTTGTAGATGACCCTCACTCTGTCAAGGACCTTGGCGTACGCATATCTAATGATCTAAGTGCCAAAGCCCACTGTAACAACATTGCCAAAAAGGCATTAAAAGTTGTTAACCTAATCTTGCGTAGCTTCTTCTCCAGTAATATCACACTACTAACCAGAGGATACAAAACATTTGTTAGACCAATTCTTGAATACAGATCATCTGTCTGGAACCCGCACTACATATTGGATATTAATTCAATTGAACGTGTCCAGAAATATTTCACAAGAAGAGCCCTCCACTCCTCTGCTGGCAACAAAATACCTTATGGCACCAGACTTGAAATTCTGGCCTTAGAAAACTTAGAACTACTCCGCCTTTGGTATGACCTAAATGTAGCTCATAAAATTATCTGCTACAATGTCCTACCTGTCAATGACTACTTCACTTTCAACCACAACAATACACGAGCATACAATAGATACAAACTTAAAGTGAACCACTCCAAACTCGATTGCAGAAAATATGACTTCAGCAACAGAGTGGTCAATGCCTGGAATGCACTACCTGATTCAATGGTTTCTTCCTGAAACTCCCATAACTTTAACCTTGGACTGTCTACTGTTGACCTCACCCCATTCCTAAGAGGTCTGTAAGGGGCATGCATAAGAGCACCAACGTGCCTACCATTCCTGTCCTAATGTTCCCTTTGATTGTATTCAATTTCGTATAGTTATTACATACTTATGCTTATATATATATGCTTATATATCGTACAGTTATTTCATGCTTATGCTTATATATACTGTTGTGACAAATAAATAAAATAAAATAAATAAAAATAAATTCAGTAGCATTTTCCTCCCTGACTGTTAGTGAACAAGATAACTCGTTTTCAAAGTGAAATCTAGATTCTAGGATTTTAATACAACTGTAAGCAAGCAAGCTTCTTATTAAGGTAATGATTTTAAAGTTGAGGGAAGCTGTTGTCTTGATTATTTCAAATGAAATGATTTTAAATTGGAGTGGCTTCCAAAATTGGATCATTTCCAGTAACGCCATTTTATTTTACAGAATTGTTAAGCGTCCACATTACTTTATTCCACAGCTAGATTAACATTTCATGATTAAAAATACCAAATTTGTATTTCCTGTACAAATTAATTTACAGTATCCTTTTAGGGGGAAGGGTTACCATAATGCAAGTTTTGAGAATCCCTACATGCCACAGATGGGGTTGATTTCCCCCCCCCCATTCTACTATAGAAGACAGGAAAGCGTGATATCAGAGTTTCATCTTTTGTTATATGTGACATACTTAATTGTGAACAGTGGTTGGAGAACCACATTTCTGTATTTTTCCAGGCGTTTGTGCTACCTCGTAAATGGAAGCAAAGCTATAGTGAGAAGATGGAGTAATTTTCAAGTGAATTCTTATTTCTGATATTAAAACTTCCATTAAAGAACTAGGCTTTTGAAAGAGGCTACCTGATAGAGAGGATAATGAGGAGCTAACTGGTGTAATACAAAGCTGATACTGCACCATTCTCTTTCCCACAAAAGTTGCTAAAAGCACTTGCTAACGCCTTTTTAAAATGGTGTGGGTGAGGGGATGGAGGGATGTGGGGGAGGAGGGTGGATGGAGGGAGGGAAGAATGGATGGAAGGGAGGGTGGGTGGGTGGGTGGCAGACAGGTTCTGGAGAACAGGTAAGGGAAATTTTGAGTAGTTCAGAGAACTGGCAAATACCACCTCTGGCTGGCCCCAGAGTGGGGTGGGAATGGAGATTTTGCAATATCCTTCCCCCAGGAGTGAGGAGGGAATGGGAATTTTGCAGTATCCTTCCCCTGCCACGCCCACTGAGCCATGCCCACAGAACTGGTAGTAAAAAAAATTCAATTCCACCGCTGGAGGGTGGGCGGGTGGGTGAATGGATAGATGGATGGATGGACGATGGGCGGACGGACGGGAGGGAGGGAGGGTGGATCGATGGGTGGATGGGGGAGGGAGGGTGGATAGATGGATGGGAGGGTGGGTGGATAGGTAGGTGGGTGCATACCTATATACAGTGAGACAGCATGGTATAGCTTATTCAGGAAGATCTTATAATAATAATAATAACAACAGAGTTGGAAGGGACCTTGGAGGCCTTCTAGCCCAACCCCCTGCCCAGGCAGCAAACCCTACACCATCTCAGACAGACATTTTCTTAAAAATTTCCAGTGTTGGAGCATTCACAACTTCTGCAGGCAAGTTGTTCCACTGATTAATTGTCCTAACTGTTAGGAAATTTCTCCTTAGTTCTAAGTTGCTTTTTTCCTTGATCAGTTTCCACCCATTGCTTCTTGTTCTACCCTCAGGTGCTTTGGAGAACAGCCCGATTCCCTCTTCTTTGTGGCAACCCCTGAGATATTGGAACACTGCTATCATATCTCCCCTAGTCCTTCTTTTCATTAAACTAGACATACCGAGTTCCTGCAACCGTTCTTCATTTGTTTTAGCCTCCAGTCCCCTAATCATCTTTGTTGCTCTTCTCTGCATTCTTTCTAGAGTCTCAGCATCTTTTTTACATCTTTGCAGACATAATCACTCACAGTAAACTGGCTTACAAGGTTTGTGAAATCCATGAGGAAATCTTAGATTCATCTTCTGATGAATGTCCAAATCCAAAGGATCCATGACAAATGTTGAAAAGACCTAGGAATGGGAGCCTACCTCTTTTTGTGGTGATTCAAACTGACTTTACAAGGATACACTTTCCTATTCCATTCAGCCGGAATCTGCCTTTCAGTAGCTTAGCAGTTGTTTGGTCTTTATGATAATTTAAAAAGACAAAACAAAAAGGTCAAGGCCCTTTTTCTGTGTAGTGTTTCTCCAGATATTTGACGTGGGCCATCATATCTTCTCCTAGGCTCTTCCGAAGAATAAACACACTCAGTTCTCTCTATCTGCCTCTGATCTCTGATCGATCGATCATAGAATAGAATAGAATAGAATAGAATTTATTGGCCAAGTGTGATTGGACACACAAGGAATTTGTCTTGGTGCATATGCTCTCAGTGTACATAAAAGAAAAGATACGTTCATCAAGGTACAACATTTACAACACAATTGATGGTCAATATATCAATATCAATCAATATAAATCATAAGGATTGCCAGCAACAAGTTATAGTCATACAGTCATAAGTGGAAAGAGATTGGTGATGGGAACTATGAAACGATTAATAGTAGTGCAGATTCAGTAAATAGTCTGACAGTGTTGAGGGAATTATTTGTTTAGCAGAGTGATGGCCTTCGGGAAAAAACTGTTCTTGTGTCTAGTTGTTCTGGTGTGCAGTGCTCTATAGCGTCGTTTTGAGGGTAGGAGTTGAAACAGTTTATGTCCAGGATGCGAGGGATCTGCAAATATTTTCACGGCCCTCTTCTTGATTCGTGCAGTATACAGGTCCTCAATGGAAGGCAGGTTGGTAGCAATTATTTTTCTGCAGTTCTAATTATCCTCTGAAGTCTGTGTTTTCTTGTTGGGTTGCAGAACTGAACCAGACAGTTATAGAGGTGCAAATGACAGACTCAATAATTCCTCTGTAGAATTGGATCAGCAGCTCCTTGGGCAGTTTGAGCTTACTGAGTTGGCGCAGAAAGAACATTCTTTGTTGTCCTTTTTTAATGATGTTTTTGATGTTAGCTGTCCATTTGAGATCTTGCGATATGATAGAACCCAGAAATTTGAAGGTTTCTACT